>NC_137915.1:19173432-19546580 GCF_963457725.1 Sprattus sprattus | reverse complement strand
TGCAATGCATGCAAATCTCTGCATTGTCTTCCTATCTCTCTCTGCTTGCCTGTGTACAGAGACAAAGAAATGTTGGTAAGACAGCTGGAAGAATGGAAAATCAGCTATCTGGATTTTCACTAATTCCACAAAGCCTGTCAGCTCAGCTCCCTCCGACACAGAGCTGGATCTCCGTATTTGATAGCAACCTGAGACAAGTGTCTAAAATGTACACGCGGCTTACGTATTAATAACCGAAATGGCAATCGCCATGTTGAATTAGCATGGGGAAATGTCAAGCAGTGTCTTTACCTGCCTTATGAAATCCATGTTTGATCACACACTCTGCTTCTCAAACACCTCACCAGAAGGATTTACACAGAAATCCTGCTGACATACACCTGAAAATAATTTGACGTCAAATTTTGAGTAGTATTGTAACATTTGCAAAGAATGTGTCAACTCTCCCACCCCCCCCCCCCCCCCCCCCCCCCGTTATCTTAAGAATCTTAAAAATACAGTATATTTTAAACAAACACCTAAGCTGTGGTATCAGTGTTGTTACAACAACAGTAATGTTGAAAAGCAGTTTAATGGCATTTTACATCGTTTTTTTTAAGCTGGGACAAAAAATACAATTTAAAGCATTTGTATACATTGTCATCTTTTATGATGTGCCCATGGATGTTATTATATTCCATTTTATACCAAATGATCTTTGGGAAAAAGCTAACTCATTATCAGTAACAACACAAAGCATACAGTTAAATGAAGCACAGATAAGACTTTGAGTTGAAATTAACACCTACTGTCCCCCCAACTGGGAACAGCAACTTTGCAGACATTAAACACCAATTTTACAGAAGACATTCTTGGAAAAAAAAGAAAGTTAATTCCCATCTGTAAAGATGTTTTATTTCTATGATATTCACAAACTGCTGTTATAAACTGCCACAGTGTTTGGCAAAGACGCACCACAAAGTACCAAAGGAAAGCAAACATGAATAATAATAATAATTATTATTATTATAATAGAAATGTAACAAGGTCAGTACGATGTCTCACTGACAGAAAGAAAGACTTAAAAAATACATACATGTCATGTTGAGATCTTGTGTTAACCTCAACAAGTTATCTTAAGAAAAAGTAATATATAGACTGTATATATATTTTTTCTTTACATATAGTATCAATAATATACTTCATGATGATTTGTGGTGGTCATATAGGATCATTTGCTATGTGCAAAAAAGAGAAAATGGACACCTTTTGAATAAACAATACATAAGAGCAATCCTCTTAGATCCAATAGTTGATTTCAGATAATTCCAAAACAAGAAAAAAAAAAACTTCTGTCTCCTGAAAAAAACTCCACGAGGAAAGGTAATATCCATCCATGTGTTACATCTAAGGGGTATGGTCCATAAAATGGATAGCTTTCCTTGGAGATTTTGAATCTGATGGATTTTGATCTTGCTTGAAATGCTGCAAGAACAGTTCCTTTTTCATTTTTTTTGTTTTGTTTTTAAACGTGGTCAGTTCACATGACAATGTATCAGCAAAAACACCACTTGTTTGTCTCTTGTTGTTTCACATATTAAAAAAAAAAAACAGGGAAGTTTCATGCTGTGAGGGTCTACTGTACAAATGTGTCTGTTTCTTTTTTCTTCTTGACAGACTTCTCTGGCTGTACAAGGGAGTTGCCTAAAACTTTGTACAAATGTAGTCACTGTCCTTAAGCTGTGAATTATCAGAACCCACTAGGAAAATCAAAGTGTCAACACAGACCAAACTGCCCAAAATAAATGTGAAATTAATTGAAAGTCAATGGCTTTTTCTGTCTTTTAAAAATGACCCCAAAATCACATGACAGGCTTTATCAAACTTCATCTGAGAAAATATAACACATCACAGTAGACTCCATTGAAACCACCATCTAATTTACATACATTTGCCTACCAGCGATAATCACACAAACCCTCCAATTTACGAGTCAGACTGCAGGACCAGTGTTCTGCAATTATCCATTCTCTTACACGTGAGTCTTACAGGTTTTTAAACATTTGTTTAACCCTGTGGTCACCCCTGCGAGATGAGCTCAAGACTAATTAAAGCCCTGGGCTGGGGTGTGTGTGTGTGTGGGTGGGGTGGGGGTGGGAGGGGGGGGGGGGGGGTCTCATGTGGTTTAAAGCACAACTGATGAAGTGTGTAATGACTATTCCACCAAAGGTTCCCACTGAATGGCTCACACAGGCCCTCCTATCAACGAATCAAAGAATGGCTAGCATGGTTTCTGGCCAAATGGTGAAAAAACACAGTGGCCACAATCTGAGGGATGAACATAATATAAAGAATAATATATAGAATATAAAGAATTGATAAAAGAACAAAAAGCCAAAAAAATGTTGTTGCATGAAAATGAGAAGGGACATTTGGCATAATACAAGAGAGCTCGAAATCCACTCAGGAAAGAATCACTGACTTGTGTCTTGTGTCTGTCTTTGGTTGAATGCTAACAAATGGGTTAGGGCCTTGTTGTCTTGTGCTAACCTTTTCTAAAACGATCAAGCCTGACTGGTGTGCTTCTTAATTCCTTTTAGGTAACCAATGCTTAGGGAGGATGTAACTGCCATTTCAGACAGTCATGCGTTATGCACGACAAGTATTGTAAGTGGTGACTGTGCCATGTGAAGCCAATTGTCAAGGCATGGAGTATTATGAGACTGGTAAGTCATTCCATATTCATGCCCCTTCTCCACTGACACCCACTTTGCGCCAGTTTCCTGCTTTGTTATGCACAGTGATTGCATTTCCAAGGTTCTTCGTTCTATTTTTTGCTGTTTTGTTACACATGGCATAGATGTTAGGAAAATCTATTAGTAACATGCTACTTGTGCCGGGCCTTATGAAGCAAATGTCATCGACACAAATGATGACACAATGCTTAAGGAGGATGTAACTGCCATTTCACACAGTCATGCGTTATGCACGACATGTATTGTAAGTGGTGACTGTGCCATGTGAAGCCAATTGTCAAGGCATGGAGTATTATGAGACTGGTAAGTCATTCCATATTCATGCCCCTTCTCCACTGACACCCACTTTGCGCCAGTTTCCTGCTTTGTTATGCACAGTGATTGCATTTCCAAGGTTCTTCGTTCTATTTTTTGCTGTTTTGTAACACATGGCATAGATGTTAGGAAAATCTATTAGTAACATGCTACTTGTGCCGGGCCTTATGAAGCAAATGTCATCGACACAAATACTTCAAAGCATTTAGGGCCTGATTTACGAACAGGATTGCGCCCATTTCAGGCGTAAAATAGCGGGTGTAAACATAAAACGGTATTTACAAAGGAGGCGCAGAGTAGAAGCGCAGATTACCGCTGCTGGGAGGGTATAAGAAAAAAATGGGTGTGTACCGCTAAGAGGTGGGAGGAGAGGCGTTAAGTGCGCCTAATTATGTATTCCGTGGTATTAAAACTGCCTGGCGAGAGTGCGTCTCAAGTTTGCGGGATAATTATGCGCCTCATAAAAGCACGTCTTAACCAGGAAGCGTGTTTTGATTGAGTCTGAAAACTTCGATATTGCAGCAGTACTTAGAGCAAGGCGAAGACACAGACAACGCGCAGAAATATTTTTTTCAACACGACTTACACTATTCCAATTTCCAAATTGTAGAGCCAGAGCAGCATATTCATTTCACCTTCCATGTTTATTTTGACGTTATAACCTAAATAAGTGCCAGGCAACCGAACGTCTGAACATCAGTTGCCCCTGCCCTGTCCACACTACAAGTCCAGTTTTCAAATGTATCCGCCGAGGGCAGCGTTTTTGAAAAACATAGTTTTCAGTGTTGGAATACACCGTTTTAAAGTAGGCCTAAGGGGTGTTGTGTATTCCTACCAGACTATTAAACGGGATGCTATGGGCAGTTAACCTGGCTATTAACTATCCTAGCTATCTCTAGCTTAGGGAACCATCTTAACAGTTTCCAGTTGCCTGTGTGATAAACTCATGTTAATATGTGTAAATATGAACTTGTGAACATAAACTCGTTAACATGAAGCTGCACAGGTACACTGAGGGGTAGCCATAGCAACCCAGAAACTCAATGTTCATTGAAAAGTTTAATTTCCCAAAATCAGCTCACCAATAAAGGACAGTCATGAACTTAAAGTGATCACAACTTTTAATGTGGACGGGAGGGCTACACGAGAAAATATTGATGAGATTCTATATTTAACCGGGTTAGTTTGCTGTAACCTTGTCAACCAAAAGCTCTAATTCAAATTTTAACTCATCATCCATGGTGGCAGGAAAACGCAGGCTATGTCTACCCTATTTTAGCGGGGCGCTATTAACACTAATGGGCGGGGTTAGGCAACATTATTGTTTGATAAATAGGATGCAAAACACCATGTGGTATTTTGCGCTTTGGCAAAGGCGCAGATTAAGCTGCGGTCGCAATTTAGTAAATCAGTCCCTTAGTAGGCTATATTCTGCATTGTGCTTCATAAAATGTTATGTAGTGTCCAACACAAAAGGCAATGTCTTGTTAAGAGTTTGGGTACTTTGAATATATTATGAAACATTAATACCATGTTTTATGTCAGACTGTGCACAACGTGAAAGGCATGTCACACCCATACCCAAGGTTATAGATACCTAGATAGAGTACTTTTTTTAGAGGGAAATTCTAGAATCATGAACAAGTTCTTTATATTTTGAATGACCTAATAAGTTGAAATCCAATAATGTATTTTTGAAAAGCTGTTGAATTGGTCAGAGGAGGTTGCCTGGGCTACGCAGAGCTATAATATTCCAAACTGAAATGACATAAAAATACCGTAATAATAACAGTGTGGAACTTTTGCTTTTGTAATTTGCTGCCTTGTGGTACCTAATTGTCTATCAACACGGTGGCACTAAAGCAGTGTGTTTGAGAGTGAGTGAATGAGCCTCTGTTGCTCCGGTGGTGTTACCCGAATACCAATCAGGGGAAGAGAAGGGAACAACCCCAGCCAACGTTTATTATGCCAAATAAGAGACCCAAAACAAACATGATGAGCAATCTGCATGGACCTACGGCCAACACCGCAACGCATGTCAGACCAGTATAGCTGACCATGCTCACATCTCATCACACAGTCCAGCAGAAATCCATTAGCGGCTAAAAGCGCAGCGTACTGTAAACTAATGTATAATGCATGTTTTTTCTTTGACCAATGGGAGATGGTTCTAGAAAATGATCACAAACCCTCAATTAATGCAATGAATGTCCAGGACACTGGGGCTTTTGAGTCAAGCAATAATCTACCTACATATGTATACAATGCTTTTTTTTTTTGTATATAGTCATATAATATAAACACAAATATAGATTTTGTTTTTCATCTCTGAAACATTACATGAAATGCACTGCAGGAAAATTATTTAAAAAGAAAGAAGAAAAAAAATACAATAAAATAAAACAAAATATTTCTGTGAAATATATATCTTTAATCTCTGTCCTTGTCCGTGGATTTTGTATTTTTAAGGGCATGTGAAATTAAATGTGCACTACAACAGCTCCTCGTATTGGCTAAGGTGGGGTAGAAAAGGTGCATCCGGTGAAAGGTGATTAGAATGCATCGTCGAGTGCAGAGTGGTGCTTTGAAGTAAGGGCCAACTGTGTTGACCACTCCATGGAAATAGCAGGCAATTTTCTCTTTGCTTCGAGAGGAGAGGATGATATCATGTGTGTGTGTGTGTGTGGCAAGGGGAGGAGAATAAAAGAGTCAAGGTTGAAATTATAGCAATGCGCTCCTCACAAAGCCACATGTGAGAAGCAGGATAGCAAGTCCGTGGCGTGTGGCTATCCTTGTACCTGCGGAGGGAGGCACAAGACACGTTTTACACATTTCAGCAACATTACGTTTCCCTTGATTGATATGATATACATAAACAATGCACATCTAAAACAAATCCTATCCTGTGCTATTCAGTATATCAATATGTTCAGCATGGCAGATGAGAGTTCATTCTTCAGGATGTTTGCATGAAAAAGCTACAAGCTACATTATTTATATGTGTTGTGCAGAATCCTGTGCATGTGCCCTGCATCCAAATAGACATGTATTATTTAGTCCCCTGTCAAAAAAGGAGACTTATTCTCCTTCTTCCCCCAGCACCCACATAAACCCAATGATATAATCGTCCCCTAAAGAAAAGAAAAGGAACCACTGACTCAACTGTCTTTGAACTACCATGAAATGGATTTACATGAGTCCCTTCCACTGCCCAAACTCATCAAAGCCCACGTCTGCACTGTAGGGGGATGCCTTCCTCACACAGTCACTGCAGCCTACTCTCTCTTTCTCTCTCTCTCTCTCTCTCTCTCTCTTTCTCTCCCCCCCCCCCCCCCCCCTCTCTTCCCCCCCCCCCCTCTCTCTCTGTTATGACTGCAACACAACAAAACAATCTTGTGCAAATGCCGTGAGAGCCAGGGACATGAGGGACATGTTTCTTGTTTTGATAAGAGATGGCGCGATTGCATGAAAGCAACAACGTATCTAGGAAATACAACCAAGCCAGCGGGACCCAGCAGAATGCAACCTGTTGAGAGTCTATGCGTTTTGGGAGAAAGAGCGCAGAGCTGGAGGGTTTGCAGTGCTGCCAGTCTGTTTCCCTGGCATTCTATATAACTATGGTTCTTTTCGAAACACCCTTGGAGACACAATAGATAGTCTACAAGGTCTCACACATCAGTAAAAAGATGGGGTCTTACTGTCCATGGACTGGTAGGCAACGCTAGGGGAAGGGGAGCATACGATAGGACCAGGAATCACTTCCACAAAACAGTAAGAAAATGGGAAATGAAATATTCACTAAAGCAGGGTGACATTTATCTGGGGGTCTTCTCCATCAGACTAAGCAATGAGGACTGTCTGGGGATGCTCTCCTTCAGCCCAGCTCAATGCTGGGAATGAGAGAGATGAAGGAAAGAGAGAGAGGAGGAGAAGGAGAGATGGGGAGAAAGAGATAAGAGGAAGAGGGATACAAGGAGTGAGAGAAAGGGGAGAGAAAAGGGGGCGGTGGAGAAAGAGGAGATGCACAGAGAGACTGGGAAGGAGAAAAGAGACGTGGGGGGGAGAGAGGGGAACAGAGAAAGAGAGACAGAGTGGAGGAGAGAGAGAGAGAGAGAGCGACAGAAGCTTCTGACCTGGTGTTCCTCGCTGCCAGATTTCATTTGGCCCAGAGTGATCAAGCAAACAGAGGCACCAGAGAGGGCAAGCAATCATGCCGCGCCCAAACATCCCTTCTCGCAGAGAATAATTAATCATGTCTGCAGGCCTCCTCTCCCTCCCAGTATGGAGGTGATGCACCAGGGGTTTAATCCTCTAGATGGTTCAGGAGCGGGAGAAAAAACTCTGCAGTCACTCTCCACTAATAACAGTTAAGTATCTTAAAAAGACCCAGGCTTTTTTCTGACACATGCTAACTGTTAGCGTCTGAACTTTTTTGCAAGACCTGCTTATATGTGTCTTAATCCTGCATTTGTTGAGTCTTTGAGGAAGCTGACCGCATGGGAGTTTTTCCCTTGGTATAGATTAGCCCTTGTATCCAATTTTTTCTTTTTTCCAGAGGCTTCTTTTTTTGCGAGCCGGCGGTGACAGTTCACAGTCACTGGAGCGCATCAACCTCACACTGCATACACTATTCCACCGCAGGCTGCACACACGCCGACACCACTGCACTTCTCCACATGACGGATGAGATGTGAAAGGCTAAGATTTTTTCACACATTCACCCCCAGGAATGAGTTCTGTAGAGATGCCATCTCTCTCTCTCCATTTCTCTTTCAAATTCAGAATCCAAAAGGGCTTTATTGGCATGGCAATAACATTGTACACTAATGCCAAAGCGTCTGGCGAATGGAGGGGTATATATGCAAAATCTTATGTTTCTAAATATTCCTGGAATATATCCCTAATATATTTCTCTTTCCTCTCTTCCTCTCTCTCTCTCTCTCTCTCTCTCTCTCTCTCTCTTTCAACATGCCAGGCAGCTGCAGCCAGGCTGAGGGGAGAAAGATGTGAAGGAGAGAAGAGCCTGTGGCAAGGCAGTGGCACCTGGTGCCACCCTCAGCGGGAGGAAGCTGGGTTTTAGATGCTGTGTTGATTCGGAGTCACTCAGCCATCTTCGAGTGATGCTCCTCTCCTGCCATCCCCTGCAGACTGCAGCTCCAGCTGGAGGAACAGCCTGGGACAGCGCTGATGATGGTGGTCATTTTACAGCCAGATTGCAGGCTAGCAATACATGTGTCTCCTTGTGAAATCCTCCCTCAAGGATGGCCATTCATTGATATATTAATTACATTCATAAAAACGCTAGGGAAGGTATGCTGAGGGGGACCATTTTCCGAAGTTGCCTAAGAGTACGGACATTGTGAGATATTGTGTTGCCCATAAAGCCTCTTTGTGTCCACAGGCTACATCTTAAAACTACTGTTTAGCATGTACTTGAGGCCCTGTCCAGCACTGGGCCTTTCTCAACCATTCTTAGATCCATGCATATGAGGCTTCAGTGCAGGGAAGTGCAATGTTACAACTGTCAGGTTAAAGCACGCTAATTTTAGGAAGTCTCGTAAATATTGGCAAGGCCACACTGTGTTATCTCTGATTAATTGTAGTGGGAAATCGAATTCACATTTATCTGGCAACAATAATAATCGGGAGGGAGAGTAGATGCCCTGTGTTAACAACGCAATGTATCATGTAACATTAACTGGTGGTTCTGTCAATACTTGAGCTTGCATGTGTCAGGTTTTTATGGCTTATCTGTGGATAAATGGTGAGTTGGTCTTGCCTCAGTATATTTGGAGGTATACAGTCCATTATCAAGTGTGGCCTTTGAATGTGAAATCAATGCTGTGAAATTATTTGACCATTAAACCCTGTTCACAGACGAATTTTTTGGTATTAATGCTCCTTATTTATGGAAATGGAGGGTATAGCAAGACTGAACTGTCTTCCAATTGTGTTCAGGAATATAATTCTTACTTTACAGTGCATTCAAAAAGTGTCCAGACCCCTTCACTTTTTTCACATTCTGTTATGTTGCAGTCTTATGCTAAAATCGTTAAGATTCTCCCTGGCAGGGACTGGGCGACTGGTCAGGGTTGAGGGAAAGCTGGACGGAGCAAAGAGAATCCTTAGAGGAAAACCTGGTCCAGAGCTCAGGACCAGCAAGCACACAGCCAAGACAACTCAGAAGTGGCTCAGAGTCAACTCTGTGATTGTATGGCCCTGCCAGAGCCCTGACGTGAAACCAATCAAACATCTCTGGAGAGATCCGAAAATGGCCGTCGACTGACAGACCCCATCCAACCTGACAGAGCTGAGCTTTGTAGTGAAGAAAGGCATAAAATCCCCAAATCCAGGAGTGCAGGGCTTGTCACATCATACCCAAGGAGATTTGAGGCTGTAATTGTTACCTTTTTAAATCAATTTGAAAATCCTGTTTTTGCTTTGTCCTTATGGGGTTTTTAGGGTAGATTGATAAGGGGTAATATTAATTTAGAACACTAAGGCTGCGACACAAAAAGTGAAGGGGTCTTAATACTTTCTGAATGCACTGTCTGTGCCAAACTAATTACAATGACACTAGTGTGAACTACTGTGAGGAGTATGGACATAAATTGAGCATCAATCACCTTATTTGCTGTTAACCCTCTTACCTCTGTAAACCCACTGTTGAGGTAGTTTGACATGCCTTGACAATTGTATATATTTTATCTATCTGAAAAGATTTTTCCCAAAGAGCTACATATATGTTGTCTGGGAATTCCCCGCCCCTTCACTGCATTTCATTTGAATCAAATTGGCCGGAAGAAGAGGGGCGGGACTTCCCAGACTAACATATATGCTTATTTTAAACACAAACAGCACAATAATTTGACAGCAGTAAGAATGTCAATTATCTCTTTTTTGTTTAAATCGGTCCATACACTCAAACCCCACATTCTCTTCCTCTTCTTGTATTAATGTTATAACTTGAACTGCCACATATCCACGCAGTATGTCTGCTGCAGCGCTTTCTCTGTCATTACGACATGAACTCGCATAATGATCACAGCTATGTGTCACTGTCTTTGATTACGCATTCACAAAGAGCCTTGTCAGAACCAATCACTCATGTCCCACAAGCCAAAGCATGAGCAATGAACATCTTAATGCAACTGTCTATACATTCAAACAAGACATCCACAACACCTCGTGAGACTGAACCTACACCAAACCGGCAAAACAAAAGACATGACCTCATACTTGTTTTTATTTGCAACACCAAGAGGAAGAAAATAATAACAAACAAACCAGCCCACCCTTGGTGACTAATGTGACCTGTCATAACCATCAAAGCACACCCTACTGAATATGAAGCGCAGCCAGCTTGCACGACAATATGAACGAGACAAATCACGGTGAATCACTGTGTCTGGAAAACACAGCGGCCAAGAAGGACACACACACACACACACACACACACACACACACACACACACACACACACTTCCTCAACCCAAGCATTGTCGACAAGGAAACGCACCATAGCTCATCGAAAAAACTGTGTGGGCACGATAAACAGTTATCTGCAAAATATTGTGGCACACTGGCGGCATGGTTTTCCCTGGGAACTGTCGTCACTTGTAACTTCAAAGTCTGCTATGGCCATGAGGCAAACACAGCGTTTACTGCAATGCTTTGCTTTTGCATTGTAATGATTCTGTAGCGCTGTGGATAAACGTGGCTAAAGGAGGTGGGTGGGAGGATTTATGTGGCACACTGAGCAGGACAATCCACATAGTGCAGCTATCAGCAGAAAACGGATAGCCATTGGAATTGCATTTTTTCAGTTAAAATAACTTCATGCCTTTACTGTTTTATAAATGATATGCTAATATGCCATACAAACTTGCCTCATGATGTAAATAAAAATAAATTAAAAAATGTAATCCAAATTTTGAGATTCAGGATTTCTGTTTTCGTAGTTGAGCTCAAAAGGATATTGTTATGTGGACACTATGTCCCTTATGGCCTCTCTAAGCTTGGGTCATTGAAGTCTGTGCAGCCATCTCCAAACTTTCTCCACAAGTCTTAATCTTAACTATTCAGTGGCTCCAATTGGGCGAACAGGATGTCACTCAAACATCATTAACTGATATTGTGTAATGTAGATTTTAAAAGGAAGTCACGTTTAGCTTTCAGAAAAAGGTCCCCTCATGTCAGTATTTTCATTGGTTTGCCACTGCCAACTGTTGTTGTTGTTGTACATGGAATTATGAATTGGCAACACAATAAAATACACTTTCAAAGCATTTCACTTCATTTCTTCTACCATTTCAAACTTCTAAATCTCTTCATACACTTCTGAATAAAGTGTGTCAAGAGTAAATTAATTTGGACTCGAAACCAGATATTTCTCGAATAAACCCCAACACAACATAGCCCTTACCTGAACCTGGGGTGTGTTTGATTGTTTTGGACGATGACATCTGTGAGGAAGAGCTGGAGGGCCTCTGGTCTGCGCTCATGCCGCTGTCCTGCCCCGTCGTCGAGCCGCTCTTGCGGGGCTTCTTGTCCGTCAGGTGCAGGGGGGAAGTCTTGTTTGGTGGCCGGGTCCTTGCCGTGGCGTTCACCTTCAGGTAGCCCTGGACCCTGTATTCCCGCAGCTCTCCGTAATTGGCGTCGATGACCCGGCACTCGTACGTTCCCTCGTCACTCTTGTCCACCCGAAATCTCTGGAGCTGATGGGAGATGTCGTTCCCCTGCACTTTCACTGTCTGTGGATGCAGGAAAGCAGAGACTTTTCACACGTGTGTGTGTGTGTGTGTGTGTGTGCGTATGTGTCTTTGTGACTTTCTTTGTTGGTTTATTTTCATTATTGAAGTACTTGAGAATGGTCAAGTGGGTCCATAAATGAGATTGCACTGGGCTGTTGAAGATATATGAATGGACTTACACTTATCTTGGTTCCTTCATCATCTGGATCAATTTCTGGTGTGATGTCCATCTAAAAGAGAAAACAAGATCTTATAAGAAATTGGAAAATCCCTCTTTTGCTCACAAATTATCCAAGGACGATAAACATCAACAATTTTTGGTAACCATTGAAGCTCTCTATTGTGGTGTAAATGAGCACAATCACAAAACAGATAGCTCCCTTTTTGCAGTTCTCTGTATAGACTCTTCAACACTTCAACACTTATGCTGTGATATTTAGTGCATTTAAAATGCTTGATATGGATGAATTCACACAAAATACTCTCTTAACAGTAAACAGTGCTGACAAAAAAAAAAAACATTTTCACAGCCAATGAGAGAGAGTGAGAGAGAGAGAGAGAGAGGGATAGAGAGAGAGAGAGAAAGAGAGAGAGACAGAGACAGAGAGACAGAGGAAGTAATGTAGACATAACAAGCCCATATTTCATGTTAAACATGTTAAACTGCTAAGCAAAATCTAAGCCTTTAGACAACCACTTCTGTTAATGGGGACAAGATTTTCATTGGCTCATTTAAAGCATCCAATTACAGAACATACAGCAAATAAATACTATAAGTCAACCACAGCTAACAACAACAAGGGGCTACACATATTCTCGCACCGTGGCACAGACCATAAGCCCAATATCAAACAAGGCACTCAAAGCCAACATCATAAAGAAAGCATTGATTTTAGCGGACATTATTTATTTATTCCCCGCCGAATGCCAAATTGGACCAACGCCCAGTCCAGAGTTGCTGACTATGGGCATGAGTGAGATGCCAGTGCCTTAGGATTTGCCCATGTGTGAAACAGATAAAACGCCATCAGCTGTAGCTTGGATCAGAAAAATGGTCCTGGGGAAAGGGGTAATCAAGAGAATTTTTTGGTTGAGAGTTTCTTTAGCACTTTGTCACTAACCACAGAGATTGTGAGAACGGAACAGCCAGGCAATCTCCAGAGATTACATGGAGGAAAAATGCCTAGCCGTATGGGGGAACATATGGCACAGGGCCCACATGGATGAGTTCCGTGAGGCCTAATATTGCTTTAACCCCCAAGTATGTCAGACATGGGAATTGTATGGAGATCTCATGGGTTTTATAGATTTCTGTATTTTAATTAAAAAATGAAAAATAGGTTTGAGGGACTTGTATTCCAAAGAAAAAAAATCAATAAAGATGCTCAGGTCAAGCTCTGCAGCTGGCATTGCTGCCAAACTAGCTAATAGAGGTACTTTCAGATGATGTGGGCATGTTTATGCAGATTTTATCTCAAGGAATTCCATTAAACTGTGCTTCATTAGTGCACGCCCTGAAGCACTTGTAGTCCCGTTGTTGCCTGTAACGTTAGAATGTTTCACAACCATTTACTGCACTGAGTTTTCATGTCAATAGCACCAAGAAAATGTCCAACCAGTCTTTCAATATTTTTTTCCCCCTCTAATGCATCCCCGTTGAAATTTGGAGGACTTGTAGAATTGTTCAGTTTGATTGTGAGCGCTGCTTGAATATGTGCCTCTATGGCATCTGATTTATTAGTCCAGCTGTCAGTCTTGTTTTGCAGCAGCTGTCCTTTTGAGAAAGGGCAATCTATTCCTGTCTGACAATCAAAACAGACCCGGATCGACTGTAAACACCACACACACGGCGTAAGACAGGGCCTTCTAGGAAATGCTACCAGGCAGCATTAGAGTCTTCTTTACCTTTTAGGGAGGGGGGAGGCATGTATTTTACAAATTATAATGCCTCCTGATAACACAACAGTGAGAAGGAGGAGAAAAAAGTTTCTTTTTCCCCCTTGAACTCTGAATAAGTCAGGCAAACCACAATCTCTCATTCTTAACATTCATATCGTGCTGCTTCGGTTCAGCCAGAACAATATTTAATAAAGGCTTTAAATATATTCTAAATATATTCTAATAAATATATATATATATTTACTTGGGTTGGGGGAAAAAATTGATTATTCGATTTTTCGTGATTCTCTCTAAAACGATTCTCTCTCGATTCAGAAAAGTTCATAATCGATTTTGTAATAAATTTTTTTTTTTTTTTTTTTTTACACATCCATTTTATGTTGAAATGCAAGCTGCATCGATTATTGGATTGTTCATAGAAAGTCAAAATTGTGACAAGGAAAAGCTTTTTCTCTAATAAAAAATAGAGATTGATGTTGATTTTCTTTAATTATCAAGCACGAAGTAGGAAGTGTAGCAAAGACTCTGAGTAGCAAACTCGAATGTTTTAAAAGTCGAAATGGATTGATAATAATTTTATCGGTTTAGAATTGATAATCAGTTTTTTTACACGTCCATTTTATGTTGAAATGCAATTATTGATTGATTATCGATAATCAATTCGAAACCGATAAAACGATTATCGATGCATTTGGATTATTGAATCATTTGAGTTTGCAACTCAGAGTCTAAAATCACTTCCTACTTTGTGTTTGATAATTAAAGAAAATCAACAGATGAATTACCTTCTCTATTTGCTTTATTAGAGAAAAAGCTTTTAATGGTCACAATTTTGACTTTCTATGAGCAATGCAATAGTCGATGCAGCTTGCATTTCAACATAAAATGGATGTGTAAAAAAAAAAAAAAATGTAATTACAAAATCGATTTAAAATCGATAATAGATAATCGATTTAAAATCGAATCGTTGACCTCTGAATCGATTTCGAATCGAATCGTGAGGTGCCAAGAGATTCCCACCCCTAATATTTACAGTATATATATATATATATATATATATATATATATTTATTTGAATATATTTAAAGCCTTTATTTATAAACCCCTCAAAAAAAGTTCAGAAACATTTTTTCGGTCGATTATTCCTCCCCTTTAATAATACCAATTGGCATTGTATTGTATATCGTTGGAAAGCCTGATCAGTAACCTTAACAACAAGGTAAAACTTGTAAGGATCGTGCATTTGTGGAATGAGCAACACAGCTAACCGTGTGGGTAGCGGCCCAAAAAAATTTGCCAAAACCCCTGCAATATTCTTCTGTTGGTATTCACTCTTGTTTTGAGTTGATTGGTGGATTTGATGATTCTCCCACAGTATTAAGGAAAAAACAACACATATTGACCATTTTTACACATTTTTACATCCCCTGCAATATTCTTCTGTTGTAATTTAGTGAGATATCGGAATGAGATTCTGGAGCCAGTGGCGATCCCATATCTCCAGAATCTGGGACCTAACTCCATCCTCCAGGATGACACTGCTCGCCCCCACAGAGGCAGGATCATCACAGAGTACCTCCAGAACTTGGGAGTGGATAGGATGGAATGGCCTGTCGTGAGTCCAGACCTCAACCCAATTGAATACTTGTGGGATCAGCTTGGGCGTGCTGTACGTGCCAGAGTGACCAACGCAACCATGTTGGCTGACTTGCTACAAATTCTGGTTCAGGAATGGGATGCCATCCCACAAGAGGTGCCAAGCTGTTGTGGCTGCGTATGGATCTTCCACATGCTACTGAGGTCCCTGACAGTGAATTAAGTGTAAAAATGGTCAATATTTGTTGTTTTTTCCTTAATACTGTGGGAGAATCATCCAATCCACCAAGCAACTCAAAACAAGAGTGAATACCAACAGAAGAATATTGCAGGGGATTTTGGCAAAAAAATGTGGGCCGCTACCCACACGGTTAGCTGTGTTGCTCATTCCACAAATGCACGATCCTTACAAGTTGTACCTCGTTGTAAAGGTGACTAATCAGGCTTTCCAACGATATACAATACACTACCAATTGGTATTATTAAAGGGGAGGGATAATCGACTACAGAAACGTTTCAGAACTTTTTTTGAGGAGTTTTATATATATTAATATGTACGTATTCATATTTACATTCCTATATGACAGTGGTTATATTGAACCCTGAACTAATTGTAAGCAGGTGTTTGAATGGAATACAATGTGGGGGCGGAGTCCTGCCCGTTTGCCGGCTTAAACGTCACGACACACCTGTGGTGCATGAAGCAATTGGTAAACGAAATATAATGGGGTTGTTTGTATAGGAACAGGAGGTCAGGGACAGGAGATACGGCTGAGCTCCAAGCCGAGGGCTGCCGTGCCAGGACGTGGGTGAGTGATGCGTCGCGTGAAATACTAAGATAATAATTTGAACCAAGTGCGTTAGATAACATAGTTGCGTGTTGCGAATACTGGTCAGTGTACCACCATTATACCCCACGACCGGCGGTCGCGGCAAGGAGGCCAGCCTATAAGGTAGTATTCTGTGTACCCAATGTTTTGTTGTTTTCCGGGGAATTGAGTTCCCCGGCGGGTTTCTTATGTCTGTTAGTGCGTGTTCATGTGTGAGCAGGAAGCAGAGCAAGCTCATGTCCTGTGCAAAGTGCTGTGTCTGTACTGAGGAATAGGAGGGGATATACATAGCCTTTGTTTGCTGTGCTTATGGGTTGCTGTGGATGCCTTGTGGCTTTTGATGTGGATTTTAGCACTGACATTATAATTTGGATGAATTTAATTGGTTTTACTTGCTTGTACTTTGCCCATCTGAAACACAGATGAAATTGCTGTGTATTTAATGCTAATTTATAGATCCATCTGTTCCTGTGTGTAGGCCTACATCTTTCATGTTATTTATCTATTTATTAATCAGTACTTAGCACTTTACATCAATGTGATGCAGGTTCAGGCCACTGCTCTCTCCTCAAGGTGCTTTTAGAAAGTATTATACAAAGAAAAATAAAAGTCTTTGCTTTTCTTTACATCTTGGTCTGCGTTTGACTTGATTCAGTCCCCAGGTAAATCTGTCCGAATAAGGTAACCTGCAGGGGGCAGCAATTAGGCTGGTAAATAGCCCCTTTACAGTATGGCAGATGTTTCATCTGACAGAATATATATATTTATCAGTACATATTAGTCATACTAATTACTGGTTATTTGACAGCTTATATAAGAGCTTATTAGTTGGGAAAATAGACTGTCATAGCATGTGACATTATGAGAGGTGTCATGACAACACAATTTTATCATTAGACACGGCCACGGCTCATGAGGGGACCTGTCATCTCTCATGACAGTTTATGACCCGACTGAGACAAACTTGAATAACGCCAAACATGTTTCTCTAAGGCTGAATCCCATTTCTCCCCCTACCCCTTCGTCTTTCCCCTTCCCCTCCGTTTTGCGCGTTCATGTGGAGGGGTAGGGCTGTCCCAATTCACGTTAAGACAGAGGGGTAGGGGAAGGGGAAGCGCTTTCTACCCCTCCAAACGGAGATTTTCCGAGGGCACACTTCAAACGGAGGGGTAGACTGATTTCCCTCAATGCATTGCGAACCCGTGATCATTAAAGAAAAAACATCGCGCAAGTCCATTTAAAAATGTCGGAAACAGCAGGGAAAGCATCACACAAATGAAAGTATTTTCTTTGTAATTCATGATTTTAAAACTTGTTTGATGAAATGTTGCATTGTGTAAATAACAGCTGCAGGCGCCATGTTTGTTTATGTCTGGTGAGTGACAGCTGTCGCTCTCCGGTAACGTAACAGCTGACGCTTCGTACTGATGACGTACGTAATTGTTGAAGTGCTATCCCAATTCGAAGGGCTAGCGTTTCAACCCCTTCGGCTACCCCTCCGTTTGAAAAAGCGAAGGCGAAGGGGTAGGGGTAAGGGTAGGGGTAGAGATTAGAAATGGGATTGGGCCTAAGAGAAAATCAAGTGATTTCAGTGACTTTAAGTCTGGTCTTTCCTGCACTCCCTGTCAGTCCAAGCATATTGACTGAATTTAGTACAAGAACATTAGGCTGTTAAATCTTATTCAGAGTATGTTGAATTTACAGTCGTCTCCCACACACACACACACACACTAGGACGGAGAACCAAAGAACTCTGATTGTTCTCCAGCCAGTGCAAATGCAATTAACTTAATTGTGACGTAATGAATTTCCAATTGAAGTCCATCATCAGGCATTTCTATTGGCAGCCACCAGCCGCTTGCTGCCCTGTGCTAACAATGGTTTTATAGCAAACAGCAAAGTGTGCTAATTAAATGAACGTCCACTGCTGCATTTTCTTATCGATCTATATATCCGTGTATCTATCTTTCTATCTATCAATCAACTAATCTATCTATTTAACTATTTATCTATCTATCTATCGATCTGTCTATCTGTGTGTCTCTGTGTTTGTCTATCTATCTATCTATCAGTCTGTCCATCTCTGTCTATTTAAGTGCTGTATGTCTAAGGGCAGACTGCCTAAGGGCTGGCTGGCTGTCTGTCTGTGTAGCCATCTATTTGTTGGTTTGTTTATTCAGAAAGCATACCATTTTTCATCTTTGTCTCTCATGCTATCATGCTTACTCATTCCTAAGCCGTGAGTGCACAGACAATAACGCACAATTTACTGTGACTTTTGGAAAACATAACCCCCAACTATTAGCTTCCCATTGCGAGTCGTTCATTCACAATGCAGTAGTGCTGGTGATCCCAGTTTTTGATTGTGCGAAACCCCCCACCTCCCAATCCCCATTATTGCAGAAAGCCTCAGCTATAACACCATGTCATTCCTCATGCAGACCGCAATTGACTTCTTGTAAAATGTGTCCTGCAATTATTGTGCATAATACACCAGGCTTCAGGGTCCCGCATACCAAATTACTGTCAGGAGAGAAGAATGGCATCATTTATATTGAAATACAGGCATGTCTTTGAATGCCTGTGACCGGGCCGCGTGAGTCATTATGACTGCACCTCACCCACAGATCAGATAAGACCTTCCTGAACCTTGTGAATACCACCTATGGGGGTGTTTTATCAGGGATGTTGAGCATTTTGGAAGAAAAACAATCCATGCACTGTATTTTTCATTGACTGACAGTCAGTCATTTGAGAGAGCAATTGACATGCAGATAGGATAATATATGTGCTGAAGACGCACGCACGCACGCACGCACGCACGCACGCACACACACACACACACACACACACACACACACACACACCTTTATTTTGTTTACAGTCAATGATCAACACAAAGCTACCCCAAATTAACTGTGTTATTCTACTTCAGCTATACACAGAAGAGCCATTTGAAGAGCAATGGTAGAACTCAAATCGTGTGACACCACACATTAATGTAAGATACAGCCCAAGCCACTGGAGCCCCCAGATATTAAACCCCATGACTACCCTGTTACCTACTGCTTTATCTCCTCATCACTAAGCATGTGCTAATTGAGGAATTAAGTGAGAGTGTCTAGTGATCAAATCTAACATATCTAAAATGTCCAAGTGACGGGGAGATATCTTGACTCACACTTGTGTAAATGTGACGATAACAGAGTGATTATTAATATAACTAAGGCCACGCTGTATGTTAGCTGGCCATGTAAAAATGTAAGAGGTTAGCAAACATGCATGGAGAAATCCTATGGTGAGAGAACATGCAATCACTTTACTGTACATCAGATACATCTTGGTGTTTCATTTCAAGCATTAAATCAAGCAACAGTATCACAATGAACCATCTGTGGAACCAAATCATATGTTGAACCCAATGTACTTACTGTAGAGGATATCAGACTTTACACACTATACTCTTTTACAGACAGACACCTAAAAGCCCAAACTAGGTGTCATTGATTGAGTCCTGTTGAATAAATAGAGCCAACAACCCATGAAATAAATAAATAAATAAGACAAAGAAATCACAGCACCTTCAAGGGCTCCACTCAGAGGGGTTATTTATAGGCTGGGCTGCAGCAGGAGAAAACGCAAGCAGGTCAGCATAGCATTCCTCGAGTCTGGGGTGATAGTTAGATCCAGGAGATGTGGGTTCACTGAAGGTATCCCCACACACAAGACTCATAGGACCCAATTAAACAGGGTAACTGAGTTCTAAGTGACTTGCCGAGGAATACGGAAGGGTGAACAAAGCAAGGTGGATGTCACATGTTAAATGGCATGAATCAGAGAAAAAAAATAATTGTTATAAAAAAATAACTGAAGTTATAACATATAATTTGTTTGCATTATGCATCACGAACAATGAGGTGCAACAGTAGAGTCAGCACATCAATAATGTATCCTTAGTTCGACTTTTAATAGACAGTTTCAATAAGATAGAGAGGGGCAGACCTAAAAATATGCTTGTGCAAACTGTGGTGCTCTCAAAAGCCTGAATAAAAAATGGCCTGGGAGGACAAAAGGCGAACACCCTTTACACACCTCAAAGAAAATACAGGCCAAGGAGACTTCAAGCGCTGGCAAAAAGGCTGCTTAACATTTCACCCCGAGCGTCAGTGGTAAGGGCTTCAGACACAGAGTTAAGAACAAGGTTACACTAAAGGATTATAAACTAGTAACATATTCCATGGATATCTTATTCACATGCATGCTATGCCTACATACATTATTATGCAGTAAAGAGTGCTCCTTGCTAGTGTTTATAAATACCCTAATAGCACACCTAATAGGACAAACTGTGACAAATCTTCCAGGAACTAAATGAAATGACAAGATAACATTACAAGTGACATTTGCAGGCTTTTGTGGAGTTCTTAGCATACAATCTATGTACTATATAGGATATAACATATGTTTCTATAAGGCTTTAACTAAATGATTGAAGTGGACTTCTAGTATGGTCTAACAGGCCAAGCAGTCACAGCTATGTCACAAATGGACCAGTAATAGTCAAACAGCAATTGACTGTCACTCATTTGGTCACTCTTCCCTGTCCTGCTTAACCCTCGCCTAACAGTTAAATCAGAAATGAAGAATATTTGCATTATCATTACTTAATTTAAGATATCTGTACTAATCTACTAATCACTCTATGGCTGCTGAGGAGTTCCTGTGAATTATGGTAATACTGTAATGTAAGGCAAAGCAAGGCACGTTTATTGATAAAGCATTTGATGTCATTTCACGGGCAATTCAATATGCCTTACATAAATAAAGGCAAAAGGAACATGCAAAGTAAAATAGTTCAAAACAAAGTGTAATTAAAAAGAAAGTCCAAAGCACATAAAAGAGTGATTTAAAAGGGAGTAATGCAATTACAAGATAAGTTATATAATTAAAAGTAAGATGTGGTAAGAAATGTAGAGCTCAATCATGTTTAGTTTGGACTCTGGGTTCTACTAGCTGACCTGTTCCATGGGCATGGCCGGATTGACCATATGGGCAACTGGGCTCAAGGGCTACCAAGCAACCAATGTATTTTTTATATAATTTATATATATTAGTGCTGTCAAACGATTAAAATATTTAATCGCGATTAATCGCATTTTTGTCATAGTTAATTCAAAATGAATCGCGATTAAATTAATCAAAATTAATCGCGATCACACATTTGTTCTATTCTAAATGGCCCTTCATTATTTTTTTCCATCATTTTTATTTTATTTTAATGCTCTTATTAACATGGAAAAGTGGATTGGCTTGCTTTAGGCAATGTTTTATTTTATTGAAAAACAACATTGCCAAACAGAGCGGAACAAAATAAAATTATCAAGTGCACATTTAAGATAAACAAGGCCTATAGTGCAGTTAAACCATGGCTTAATTTTTTTTTTCAAGTTTGCTGTGAACATAGAAGTCAGGCCTTTTATTTCAAAAACAATAAACCGTAACAGTTAGGTTACCAATAAAAGGTAAGCCTACTTCTTCTGTGCTTTCAGCCAGCTGCCTGTTGACATTTTCAGACAACAGTGAAGCTCACTTCTTTTGCACAACACAACTTTTAAAGGTAAACTTTCTATTCAGAAGCTTTTTATCAACCATCGCGCTCACCATCACTCAGACCGTAACGTTAGCTTACTACACAGTTTGCGAGGCCAAAAAGAACGTTAATCTTTAAAAAAAGATTTTTACAACGCGTTAATCGCGCGATAAAAAAATTAGCGACGTTAAAATGGGTTTGCATTAACGCCGTTAATAACGCGTTAAACTGACAGCACTAATATATATATATATATATATATATATGTATATATTTTAAATATAATATATTTTTTAAATAAATGTAATTGCAATAATACAGTACATACATTTGGGAGAACAGTGACCAAAAAAATTGCTCACGTTAACGTCCCACAATGTGTCTCAGTCTGCCTGTGGTTCCTCCTGCATTCCCGAATGTTTTAGTTGCGCTAAGACTGTTTTTAACCTTGCCGGCCTCTAATCGTGAGGGAGAGAGGTCTTTTCCCACTCTAAAACGAGTAAAAAATGTACTGAGGACAACAATGACACAACAACGGCTTTCCTCACTTTCCCTACTCACCATTGAATCAGAGCTCGTTAGGGGGCTGGATTTCAAGGACATTATACACAAGTTTTGTGTATATCACACCAAACAATGAAATCTGACATTACAAAAAGCAATCCAACTTTAGAGAGATTCAGTTATCATTAAACCAACTCACAGCACCGAAAATAAGCATTGCAGTTCACAAAGCTTTCCAAAACTTAAAAAGCTAACAAGAAGTGATGACGGCTATCAAAAACATCAGCCGTTGTGTGTCACTAAATGCATAACCTCGTCAATGTTTTTGATAGCCGTCATCACTTCTTGTTAGCTATTTAGGTTTTGGAAAGCTTTGTGAACTGCAATGCTTTTTTTGCAGTGCTGTGAGTTGTTTTAGTGATAACTGAATCTCTCTAAAGTTGGATTGCTTTTTGTAATGTCAGATTTCATTGTTTGGTGTGATATAGTACATGAGTTTGATTAAATAAAGCTTGATTTGTTCTCCTTTTCTGTGTACATTATAGCAGATTTAAGTGTCCTACTTAAGCACCAAAAGTTAAATTATAAACTTTCTTATGATTAAGACGAATAATATTCCTGTTGAGATTAGTAATGATATTTCATTAAGGTCAACAAAAGATAAAACAATAGTTCTGCACTGTATTAAGTTA
Organism: Sprattus sprattus; assembly: GCF_963457725.1. Taxonomy (NCBI): domain Eukaryota; kingdom Metazoa; phylum Chordata; class Actinopteri; order Clupeiformes; family Clupeidae; genus Sprattus; species Sprattus sprattus. The sequence goes on along the minus strand of NC_137915.1, from coordinate 19,523,666 downwards.
TGATTTCTAATAACATAAATTCACATTAAACATAATTTACAGCATATGCATTCATTACTTTGGCAAGTAAGCTGTGATATAAGCGGGATAATGCACTGGGACTAAGTGAGTTATGGAAAATAACTGCACTTCAGGGGGGTAAACGGCAGAATCCCCCTGTTGTAGGATACGGTTATTTTCTCATAACTGACTTGCTCCCTGTGCATTATTCCTTACATAGCTTACATCAATGTATGGAAAACGTAGTGGAGCAGTATTAGGCAAAAAGTGTGTATAAAAAAACAATCAAGTAAAGTACAGATACTCAGAAATTATACCTGAGTACAGTAAGAAAGTATTTCTATTCTAGGACCAATACCCCCCTGTGGATAGGTATGGTTTGTGTTCTGCGGGGTGGGGGTAGGTGGGCACCAGAGAATCACTGTTGCCCAGGGGCACCACAGAGTCTTAATACGGGCATGTCCATGGGACCAAGAGTACTACTCGATTTATTTTCTTTAACATATCATAGATTTATTCAGGGCCTAAGCCATTCAGTGATTTATAGCGTAATTACACCATGTTTCTGTAACTAACTGGAAGCCAGTCAAGATTTTAGAACTGGAGTAATGGGCTCTGTTCTCTTGGTTCTAGTGAAACCTCATGCAGTAGCATTTTCAATGCAGCTTTTTTAATCGTGTTTTTGGGCAGATGAGTTAAAAGAGCATTACAGTAGTCCACTCTACTGGAAATAAAACGCATGGATGAGCTTCTCTGGGTCTTTTTGGACCACGAAACACAGAAACCTATGATACTTTAGCCTCCTTGTCATTATCAAGGGTACCTGATGACTTTGATGGATGATGTTCAATCAGAATATCATATTTACTGTTGAACAGCAAGAGAGAATACAACTGAGGACTGCTCACTTTTATAGACTACATGCTTCCTGTGGGGCATTTCACGGTCTTGAGTGACATCAAAGTGATTTGCAGCACAAAAGTGGATATGTCCCCCTGAGTACTTTAAGCAAAATGTGTATAGTCTAAAACGCAAAGTGGCACAAGTCCTCTGGGTTGCTACGCTATTGTATCCATCTGACAAAAAAAAAAGGATGCATTATTGAAAGAGTAGGCTGCCTTTGATCTTAAGGACATTACACCTATTGCAGCCAATGGGGAATTCAGAAAGAGAACAAGGTAATGAAACAAGGTAGAGTGAAAATAGCCCCAAGAAGTGGAAATAGCCCCAACAAAAGTACATTTATTTTATGTGTAACGTGTATATGGAGAGATGTGTGAAGTTTACAGTGGTGTAGTATCATTAGGGATTATGTGAAATGAATGAATGAAATATATATATATATATATATATATATATATATATATATATATATATATATATATATATATGCTGTATATATTTGAATGACACAAAGACAATTATGTTAAAGTCCTTCTGCTATTTGTTGGAGACTTCCCACAGTGGCCAATCCTCTCACTACCACATGCAAGTACTCTTAGCCAGGAACCTAAGCAATATAACAACTGCTAAGCCACAGATCCTACTGGGGATCCGTTAAGCTCCTTCACAGTACAACATGTTCCAACTTCCAATGAGACAACTGCCCAACCATGAACCCTGAGCAGCAGGATACAACAACATCAACAAAGCTGCCTTTGTGAGCATGTTACAGTGGTTCTCAAGCAGGCACCTTTCTTTACTAATGTTTCATTGAATTACACTCACGACACCTCCAGAAGGCTCGACAGTGGTGCCTGGCATCCCAGACCACCCCCCTCCAATCATCGTTATGGGTTACAACACATGCCCCTACCAGACAACAACATATACACACATCTCAGTTTTAGTTCAGGTCAATTCAAGACCTCAAGTAGTCTGCCAGTGCCTTAGCCACAACCATTGGCTCACTTTTTCAACAACTCCTTTAAAGTTTCTTTGAGGTACTGTCCTAGAAAACGAAAATCCAACAGAGGTGATTGATTTAGCTACAAAACACTTAACACCTACAAAGCCTTTAACAACAGTGGTCTTGTGTGTGCTTGCCAACCATGTTGCCTCGCCTCCGCAACCACTTCCGCTTCTTCCTTTTAAATGCTTCCTTAATCACATCTTCAAAGGGAATTGTTAACTCAATAAAGTAAAAAGTGCTCTCACACTCAGAATACAACACCATGTGTGGTCTCGTAGCTGTCACAACAATACACTGGAACCTGAAGTTGTCTACCAACAGTTTTACATCCAGACAAGATATGTTTTAATGAGCCAACACCTAAACACTGTCTGTCTTCACCCAACCACTGACTGAGGTTCTGCGAATTAGCACATTTGACCCCCCCCCCCCCCCCCCCCCCACCCCCCGACCAGGCTGGTTATTGGTAACTCCAAAATGTATTTTCCATACAAGGTACAATACTTACACAACATGGCACCCCAAGCCATTTTCTAACTGCCTTATTCATGACTCTCAAATTACTCCACCTCTAAAAAAGCAACTTCATACACAGACAAAGGCCATCTTACGCATGGCAAAAGCCCAAACTGCAAGCATCACAATTTCAGTTTACCAGGCAAGAAGGTCTTATATATATGACTGATAGCCTTAACAATTAATTATCTAAGCTCTGAAACCTGTCCTTGGGTTTGTCTATCAAAGAAGTAGAAAGATACAATGTGTGTTGTTTTGCTTGTATGACACATTCTAAAATAGCTGGATGATTTTTCCCAAAAAGGCATGTCCCTTTGATGCATGATATGTATACATCACACGCACAGGACGTAAGATCAAGGTTTATTTGCGCAAAGAACTATGTTTTCTTAGCGGAAGTCACAAAACAGCAGCAGCATCATTAAATAGTAGGTATTTTAAAGGAATGTCATTTATCGTTTTGGCAAGGAACCGTATAGTAAGCGGGATAATGTATAGTCCATTGGTCAGTATCGGAAACTAAAACCCTTCAGGACGAAACAAGACTCCTCCACTGCACATTGGCGTCCTGGTCGTCCCGTCGGAATTTATTTTCCTTGACTGAATGGACCAGACTATACATTATCCCTTACATGGTTGAATAAAGGTGGTAATGCACCTCAAAGTGCATTCATTTCTGCTACCTAAACACTGTGAAGTCCTTCATTCCATAAATGCCATGGTTGCTACGCTTTATTTATTTATGTTAATTTGCAGATATAATTTCCACATTTTAATCACCAAAACGGACTACTTTGCAGAACTACTTCTTTCCGCCACCCATTTTGTTTGCTACTGGACAAACTGCTTAAATAATGTTAATAATGTTAATAACTAAAAAAGTCCAGTGTTAGTTTTACATGGATGGTTGTTATGGTCCAGTAGTTAGTCGTTCTATACTTGTGGTTGCCAAGCTACACTATCCCAGCATTCTGTTGAGCCTTAACTTTGTAAAGTAGCTTTGGTCATTAGCCTAAATGTAGTGTAACCGTACTAATAGCTATTTCAGACATATGGAACATGTTGCTACTCTCTGTAGTTCTATCTGTCCACTGATTTATAACTCTGTCACTAGGTGACAATTCAATAAGACTTGGCGAAAAGATGTGCACCTGCAATATACAAATGCTGGAACTTCTTCAGTTATTATTGAGACATGCCTATGAGAGCATGAAAACCAATACAGACGTTCAGCAATTAAAGTTTTTTTTCCATTGCTTTGGGTAATTTCACGAAACAGAAATTACATTCTCTAAACTCTTAGTGCATTTGGCAATATGGTTCAGCACAACTACATAGATCACCTTCAAAAGGTCATATCTCACCCAAAACAGTTAACTTAAGCTTCAAAACCAAATCATGTTCTCATATAAATAGTCAGTGCCCCCCAAAATAAGCTAGATGGTTTAGCAAAACACTATGGCACACCTGCAAAAGGTCACATCTCTCCAAAAACAGGCAACTCATCAGTCAAAACTAATTCCTTTTCTCATACAAATAGTCAGTGCCCCCAAAATGAATAGTACCTTTGGCATTGTTTAAACACTGCAGGTCAAAACATTTAGATGTTTTGTCAGTATGGCAGTGGACCATAGAAATATCCCTCATGTGCATATTTCATTCTTGGCTTAGTCCTTTGACACTGAATGGTTACTGTAGTTGATGTTTTCTTTTCAGAATACTATGTGTATCAAACAGAAAAACGATGAATTCAAAGGAAGCCAACAAGGTTTCACATCACATACTGTATTGCACTCATACTGCCATGGAAATTGTTACAGTAATTGCTAAACAGAAACAGAAAATGTGTACAGCACAATATACTGTCAAACAATAAGTACATCAAAATAAAAATTTGTATAACCTTCACTCCTATAACAACACATACAGTAGGAAAGTAAAGCAAAGCTGGAGTTGAGTTTTCATCCTCACTCTCCTACTCATCCTCGCGCTCATGTCTGTCTGGCCACAGATTTTCATCAACATCACATCAGATGTTCTCCCTTGCTATGCAACGGGGGTAGAATTGGCGTGCATGCCGCAACCATCCCTTACACTGATCTGCTGTGACATCAACACAAGCAGCATCCATTGCCTGGAGAAGGGACCACTGGTTTAGAGCCCGATGCTGGTAGAACCTCCACCTCCATGCAGAAAAAAACTCCCCGATAAGATTGAGGTATGGAGAGTAAGGTGATTAGAGCACTATCAGCGTCCTTGGATGGGCAGCGAACCCTTGCTCCTCTTCCTCTTCTTCTTCCTCCTCTTCCTCGAGCAGGCAGTTGCCATTGGTTGTTTCCCTGGCCAGGTGCTTCCATGTTCATAAATTGTACTGAACTTGGTCAAGCTCTAGATATTTGATGGAAGCATTTATACTCCTGGATAGGACTTGTCAGCTAACTAAACTTACTGTGTGATCGGTGATCAGATGTGTGAATCTCTCCCTTGATTAGTAAAGTTCTAGTTGCACCTTAAAATTAAGCCGATGATCCAAGAGATCCATATTACAGTATATACCATGATGTTTTTCATGGTATTATGTGCCTAAAGGATTTTGACAATTGAGTGAACTATTGTGCAGGTGATGACGTACACAAGGAAATTATGGCAACATGTTTTGCAGAGAACGCCAACTTGACTGAGAAGCAACAGGCAGTTTTGACCAGCAAGATATATTCAATTGGTAATTGGGCTAACTGAAGGCAACTGAACCTAACCATTTCAAAGTTGTGCTAAATCATTTGAAATATGTGCTAATGTAATTGCAATTTGATTAAAGGAATGAGAAATTCCAATCTGTTGTGAACAAGTGCCCAGTGGTTTGGAGGTTTGCACGTGTTGTTTTGAGAATGTCATTTCTGTTTCGTGAAACTCCCCAAAGAACAGAAAAACTGTAATGTCCACATCCATTTTCAAGTCATCTCCTGGAGATGAAGTTCATTAAAGACATCCTCCCCCTCTTGCTTCAGACTTGGTGTGGTTTTCTCAAATGATCTGTCGTGTCCCTGACCCCATTACATCAATGGCACAATCAACCATCAACTACCAATCTAATTGCTCAATCTCATTACCTCTGTACCTTTGTTATTTCCCATTACAAGCCACTCCAGACTTAAAGTGACTAAGCACTTTTCCCACCATTGCATGATCCCAGTCAGCTCTGCACGAGGTTACTGATCCGTTTCATCTATGCAGTGTGCAAAGAGACGCAAACAGCCCAGACGGTCAGACAGACAGACGCACTGACACTTAAGTAACCAGCAGGGACTTTTGAGTGATTGATACCCGCCGTTTCAACCAGGGATCTGGCCCTCTCCTGATGATTGACAGGCCAAGATGAATTCCTCTGCTCACTCTCTCTCTCTCTCTCTCTCTATTTCTCTCTCTCTCTCTGTCTCTCTCAGAGTCTTCCCTGTCTGCCTTTACCTAGAAGTGACTCATCTCTCTCTCTCTCTCTCTCTCGCTCGCTCTCTCTCTCTCTCTCTCTCAGAGACTTCCCTGTCTGCCTTTACCTAGAAGTGACTCATCAAGAACTCTTTTTTACTTCATCTGAACATGGTGGAATAGGATGCTAAGAAATCCTCCAAAACTTGACAGGTCACGGACTTCATTCCCTCATTCATATATAGAAATATGAAAAAAAGCCTCTTTTAAATTCTCTTTCATTTCTGAAGATAAACTAGCTTGGGCATGGTGATCGTGCTTGTGCACATTCCATAACTGCACCATGTACACCTCTGTGGACATAGCTGTAATAACTAGATTTGCATTTCCTGAAGGACATACCAGTGCTTGCAAAGTGTAAAAATAAATATAAAGTAAAATATTAGAAAGATATCTAATGTATGCACAAGTACATAAGGTTAAAAAGCACTCAAACACTGTAATAAGAATATAAGTCTAAAAAAGGTATTACAGTAACCAGTACATAAGATTAAAAAGGTATGCAAATAGGGTATTCATACCTCATGAGCAATGTTCCCTCTAATTTTTTTCAGCACTGAGCAAATATTTTTTATTCTGAGCGCACATTTCACCAATGTGAGCAATTCGTAAACCACGCGACCTTACAAAAATGACCACGAGCCTGCGTTAGCCATAGGTTTCCAAAGAGATGACAGCAAATGCATCAATAAGTCTACAAGGTTGATATTTATCCAATATCCTTTATAATGGCTGGCCTTTGGAACATTTTAATGATGGTGTTTTACCAGTCAGTTTATTTGAACTTAAAGGATCTTTGGTTGAAAATAAATAAGGTTTAGGGAGGTTATGACTGGTTCACTGGTTATGAATGATAATGATATACACAAAATAAAAGTATCCAAGGTGTTTAGTCATTTCTCAGCAGGTACAACATTTAAGTAGAACTTAATTGAAAGAAAAATGCTAATGCAGTGCTTTACAATAAATATAGTAATTATGGTATATTTTTTCCTAAAGGTAGCCTTTATAAAAAATGTAATAACTGGAGTGGTTTGCAACAAACTAAGCTACAAAACATGTCATTCGAATTACATTGAGGGAGCTAGGCCTATCTGGCTGTTTGGCTCATCTTATCTGCAGGCCTATGGAAGAAACACCTTTCTGACTATACAAATGTCAAAATATTGTTGTAGTTATCAAGATCACTTTGAAAATATTGGACATTTCTACCTCAAATCTTCTCGCTTCACGAGTTTGACATAGTGGCATTCATTAGACTGAAACCGCGTTCACAGTCGGCGCTAGATGCTTGGAATGTGCCACAAATGTCGAAGTTGTACCAGATCTGGAAAATCCTCACTTTTCAGCCACCACCTTTTTTCAATAACCATGAACTTGAATTCGACAAATGCGTCCCGGAACTGCATATTATGCTTCCTCGAGAAGCGCTTCGAACCTTTTCGCCAGATTGGTCACGTCATTCAGCCCATGATCAAATGTACTAACTGCACGATCCAACGTGTCCGGCTCAAAGGTAGCCCACTCAGCTCAGGGAAGCGGGCATGCAAGTGCTCACAAACTTTAAGGACAAACAGAATAATGTCACTTTTGTTCACTGCATGTTTTCCCACGAGCGAACTATTTTCGCGTTTGCCTCCGAGCATACGTAAGTATGTCTGGAAGTTTTATCCTACCTGAGTCAGTTTGGACTATTTCATCTAGCCGCTCATGTTTAAACGTTAGGCAGACCTTTTTCTGGGGCACCTGCTCTGCCTTTCTTTTCGCCATGGTAGCCTATAACTGCTGGAGCAGAGACCGGCAAGAGAGCTAAAGGAAATTTTGAATGTAAAAATTCTAACGCACATCCGGCTTGGTTGTCAAACATGTCAGTATTTTAAATGTTTATTAACTAGCCTACATCCCCTTTGATGCTCAGATTTTTAAACCCTAAAAAAATAATTGTTTATGCGGTCTGAAAAATGTGCGTGGTCTGAAAAATATATTGCGCGGCCTCTTCGACTGGCCTGCGCGGCTGCGCACGCGCGCAGCTTAGAGGGAACATTGCTCATGAGGTGGTGATTCAATTGTATTAAAAAGTGAGACAGTATAGAATATCTTTCATAAAGAGAGGGAACATAAGACAAACAAAGGCAGAGGGAAATAAAGAAAGAAAAATAGATAAATAAATTGAGAGAAAGCGAGTGAAAGTGAGAGAGGAAGAAATTAAACAGATTGGGACATTAGATATTAAGATATAGAGAAAGAAATAAAGAAAGAGACAGACAGACAGACAGATAGATAGATAGATAAAGAGATAGATAGATAGATAGAGATATAAATAGATTTATAGATAGATAGATAGATAGATAGATAGATAGAGTGATAGAAAAAGAGACAGTGAGTGAAAGAAAGAGTGAAAAAGAGGGAGATAAAGAAATGGGGAAGTTAGATATTAAAGAGAAAAAGAAATAAATTGAAAGATAGATTGATTGATAATGAGAGACAGAGACAGCTGCAATGATTGCAGCAGTGACAGTTGACAGTTGAGTGTTGTCAATTTATAGAATGTTGAAATCATTCCTTCATTTTAATGGGAAATTTGTACTCGTTGATAGTTTTTAATATTCTAAAACATATGAAGTCTAGAATTTCTTTTATAACATAGTCTAAGTATCAAACTACCAAAACAGTTTGAACAAAGTTCCGTCATTAAGTGGTTCTTGAGAATAATAATATGAAGAAAACGCAGCATAGGAATAACAGTTCAGTACATGCTTTGCAAACACTGTATTTTGTGGTATTGTCATGACAGACTTTACCCAAAATACTCATTAACACTGGTAGTGTTATTGCTGCATCAATGTCAAGGATGGTCTCTTCTTTTCTTGTGCTGAGCTGTGTCAACATTGAGGCATGTTGACAGAACCCCCTTCAGTAGTAGGTGGAAAACTCTATCAGTGTGAACAATCAGTGTGAGCTGTAATTAGAGGTCTCCATTCATGGTGTCTGCTTAGCCATATTTAACAGTGTTTCCAAATGGCAGTCATGCCTCATGAATGCTGTAATCTGTCTCCCCCTCCCACACGCCTGAGTGCGTCTGGATGCGTAATTGTCCTAACATGGCAGTGGAAAACAGTAAATTGAGCAGTCATCTAAATAATACGTATTCATGCATAAATGTGAACACACACACACAGACAAAGGAGTGGTGCATGTTAGCATAGCATGATTTTTAAACTCAGTTCCAAAATAAACTGACTAAATGAAGGCTCTATGTTTATGCTAGATGAGCCTACATTTACATAATCCTATTATCCCTTTGGGCCCTCACCTGTACCTTGCCCAGAACTGTCTTGGGGACCTTGATACCTCTTAGTCTTAGTCCAGGTTTTTTTAAACCTCCTCAAAAACTAAAATGATTAACAGTTTTCAGTCCTTATAATGATAATAAACACGCCAGCGACAGATGCTTGATGTTAAGTGTGTTGTGAATCCTTGATGCTGACATCGGTATGCTGCTCAGGTTCACCTTGGCTACATACAGAAGAGGGCGAGATCCACAGGCAGGGTGCTACCCACAACATGGACATGGTGAAACAAAGTAACAAAGTGTATACTGCAAAACCTGATCGACAGTGGATGAAAAACAGCATCCTTGACAGTGTTGTCAATCATTTCAAAACCTTGTTACACTACGTTAAGCAGCAGGGGCAACTGGCATAACTGTCTGGTTAACTGAGTGAAAAATCACAAAGCACAGCCTGGCCAACTGAAAACAATGTGACTTTAGACAGGCTAGACAACAGCATAAAACGGCATACTAGACGGTCTGATGAATTAAACCAAACTTGTGTGCTAAATAGTGTAGCCTAACATCATTAAACAGCAGGCTGGGAAACCTGATCCACTGGACTGATCAACTGAAGACGGAAGTGATTGTATGGATTTTGCAACACTGCCGTATGAGAAAAAAATAATTTGAAGACTTCTATTTGAAAACTAAACAGATTGTTTTACCTGATCACTTCTGACTGAAACCCATTTAACAAAGGATGAAATATTTACTCATTGCAATGTTTGCAGCATAGAGGATGAAATATTTACTCATTGCAATGTATGCAGCATAGAATCTCTCAGTGAAGTGGTGAAAGCTTTAAGGGATTCTTAAAGAAAGTTATGAAGTTATAACTGTGGTCATGTGACCTGGGCTCGTGGTGATGCGACCTGGGGTCGTAAAAGACTTGCAAACATGGCACAATTTGTGTCTAGAACAAATACGTTTTTATTCGTATTTGCTATGGTTACTCAGCCCATATTTTCCTGGATAGGGTTGACTCTGCTTTTTCATACATACACCAGCTTCCTTTAGATTTTATCAGAAAGTTGTGTTGCCGAAGTGCTTAGAAACGTACTGATGTGATTTCCTGACCCGACACTAGACTATCTCAGTGAAGTCCACGTTAGATCAGACACTCTTCTGTGTATTGCCTAAGACCATATCACATACTGTGATCAACACAATAATTATAAAACAATACATCACACAGCATAATATCCCGATGCACAATATCTTGGAGACACGGGTTGCGGGGGCAATTAAAGCCAAAATTGATATGCTTAATCAAAACAGTGTGACAGTTCCATTACTGCTGAATGTGCTAGCCTCTTTGCCTTCGCTACCCCCATTTTTCGCATTCTAATTTTCAGGGGCACAGGAAAGAGTGGCTCTGAGAGAGAGAGAAAGAGAGCAAGGGAAAAAGAGAGAGAGAGGGGGGAAGAGAGAGAGAGAAAGAGAGTGGCAGAGAGAGAGAGAGAAGAGAGAGATGGAGAGACAACAGGAGAAAGGCTGCTAGCCAAGGGTCAAAGTCATTCCACACATCAAAGGGGATGGCCCACATTTAATCTAATCAGCCACTTTTTATGTGCAGACACTCATCTGCCTGACGGCCAATGCCAGACATCCGCGGGGCCTCGACTCAACAGCTTACAATTGGCTCCTAATTCAACGCCTCGTGCCCGACAGAGAGTCGCGATCAGCAGGTGGCGTTGAGGGGTGTGGTGGTGTGATGTGGTATGAAGTGGGGGTCGGGGGAGGGGTGTTTGGGGCTCTGCAGAGCGTCCTCTTAGAGAATATGAAAGCGAGTTCCCACTCAGCAGGGAAGCAGCTCCTTCAAATGGCTGGGCTGCTATCAGCCTCTCTCTATCTCACCCTCTCTCTACAACAGCCAACAAATCTCATCGCTACGGCCCACGGTGCCTGCGCCTGTGACAAGCACTTCCGTCAGTAATGTGATTAGGATGATGGCGGCCTTTTGAAATGTTGGGACATCCATTGTGATTGGCAAGCACTTGATGAGCAAATACACAAATCTAGGTTACATGCCTATTAAAGTCACTGGACAGAACTGCCACCCACTTTAAGTCTCATTGTTCAGTTCTAAACGTCATTTCTCAGCAAGGATATTTGTCCAGAACTTTCAAAAAAACAATGGTCTCTGAAGAGCCCCTGAAATAGTTTAAACAACAAGAAATACAGAAAACAAAAGGTTTAAAACACTTAAATGTTGGCGTTGTTTTAGCAATGTTGTATTACGATGTGGGATCTACTTGTTTGAAAAGCTGTTGTCCTGGTCCGACAGAGGAGGTGTAGACTGAACATTTATGTCATATCTAGAAAACCTCTAATATATATTGATGTACCAGTTACTTCCATGATAACACTCCACACTTACACGTTCCTGCTGCAATCTTGGAAATCTGATGGGAATGGAATCATTCAGCATCCATGTTTAATTTCCGGTAGCAGAGGGCAGTGTAGACCATTTCCTTTGCTGCCCTACCTAATCTGGAACAGAGTCAAACAGCCGAAGATTTTTTTCATTGTTACTGCCCATCCTAACCCACAAGGAAAACTGTCCTGGTAGAAGTCAATAACCACCTCAAGGGCCAATTAAATGAAAATAGGGTTTTTGTAGCCAGCCTGTTTTGTCAAATGTTTCCAAATTGTGTTGGGTGGTTTCTTAAAAGCTTCAAGCACCCAAATGAATTCAGTCAGTGCACAACAGTAATTTTCTATTCCTCAATGCTATCCTTGTGCAGAGCCTCCCCTTCGCCCCAGAATAAATAAACAATTGGCACTCCTGTGGCACGCCCTGCTACGCTGGTGCCCTCACGGCCTGCCATGGAACATCAAATGGGGCCAGTCCTTAATTACGAGCATAGCCCCTGTGTTCGCCGCCTTCAAAGGGAAGACAGTTTTGTTTTGATCTCCCTATATTGAATGGGTCAATGCAGCTGGCGTCATGGAGAAGGGCGCCTGTGGTGGACCCGTGTCTTGTGCAGATTTGTCTGTTTTTCTTTTTGCAAGGTTCAATTTGCCAGACGGCCTTTTTGGTTGCCACCCCACAGCCATGGCAGCAGTGGGGCAACAGAAGAAATGATTAATTGCATTTCTTTTCAATTCTGATTTAACGAGCACACGGTTTTCTGCTATCTTTTTTCTTTGCTCTTTCACAGTTACATCCACATTCTAACAGAATACATGTAAATTGTCGTTCATTTTAAGGTAAGGATTATTAAAACAAATAATAATTTCACATTTTTGATTGCTTTGCCCTTTGTCTGCTGTAATACCCTGACATAAGCGAACATGAATCTCTTTAATGCTCAGTTTAATGTTTTAATTCTGCCGCTGCGAGAGTCGTTTGTGTATTTTCGTTCTTGTCCTTTATTTGACTTGTTTCTGGAATGGTGTCATGGTATTTAAAGGTGTAATTGCAATGGTTCATTGGCTTTTGCTCCTGGCAATTCAGCCCATTGACTCATGCTGTAACACTAACAAACCTGCCAGCAAGGTGAAAGGTCACAAGCAAACATGATAATTAGAGGGAAAAAGACCCTATGACAGTAGAAAAGCCTTCCACATCCCTGAGGCTTTTGGTACAAGACTATGAATGTGAACTGATTGCAAAGACTATAAATGTGAACTGATTGCAGTTTAACGCACCTACATGACCACTCAACGAACTCAAGCGCTTGGTCCATGCATTTCCTGTAGTAGGAGAGGTCTACAAACATATCAGCCTACACACATATCTCATCCCTTTTACCCTCCATACACACACTCAAACACACATTCATGTGCACGCACACACACACACACACACACACACACATACACACACACACACACACACACACACAAACACACACACACACACACAAACACACATGCAATCAACCTGGTTATTAGTATGTTTGGCAAAGCAGTCCCACAGGCACAAATGCTTTCCACAGGCTTGAATAAGTCAAATCACAACACATGATCGAACTTGACCTACATTTAGATTCTATTAGCAACCATTTTCAAGGTCATTGAGATCTATTTCATTACAAGAGTCCTCTGGGACAGGACGACATACTTCGAACGTTTACCTAATGAAAAAGCTGAGTTACAAATGCCCAATTCCCGTATGCCCTATAAAGACTTAAATGTATGGATATCATTCAAAGTTAATACTAGACGTTTCAACTCTGCAGAATACAGGTAAAGATACACTGATACAAGACGTCATTTCGTGCGTTAAAAACATGGCATGGTATGTGCAAACGGACCATGCTTAACCCATATTCTGGCTGCTGCAGGAGCGCTGACTTTGGCATTTGCATTTGTGGGAGGGTCGTGGGAAAAGTGATACCGCTCCATTGAGCTGTGATTATGGGGCCTGTTTCAACGAACCAGGGAAAAAAATGCCTCTTCGCTCAATTGGATACCTAGAACCAATCAGAGCAACGTAGTATGATCTGATACATTAAACTTTTACCGGATCCCGTAGGAAGGATGGCAAAAACATCTTTTAGATCGACAAATGCCTCGATCGCGCTTCTCTGTTCCTCCTTCAAAATTAATGCGCTGTCAATATCTGTGAGATATGCATGCTCACGTTATACTTATTAGCAGCGAGGCTAGCTAGCTACTATGTGTTTCAATGGATTTTTGGTCTAAGCGTTAGCAGTAACCTAAAAATAATGGTCTTGAGCTTCAGTTAAGACCTACAATACTCTGCAACATTCGTGTAGCACATACACAACTAACCAAGTCAGTGTAGACATAAAAAAAGCTGTGTGGATAGCTTAATTCACATACAATATTTCCCACTAACAGGCTCCCAAGACGCCGCCATCTTGGTACGATTTGTAATCTACCATTAATTCAACTCAAGCGATGGTTGATCATCTGTCCATCATCGTATAAAGCCCGCCCTGACAATTTCATTGGTAAGATCAGTTTTCTGAGATCTGATCATTTCTCCCCAATGGAGCAGTGCCAGACCGAACTTCCAGACCTCAAATGTTGTGGGCGGGGTACGGTCTGGTATCCAGGCTAGGGAAAAGTGGAGTTCTAGGCACAATTATGGTAGAAGCGCAATTCGTTGTATGTATGGAAACTGCGGGGGTCAGCTTTTGAACATTTTAAAAGCAGGTGTAATCCAGATTGTGCATTAGATGCGTAAATAGGAAAAACTTCCATAAACAAGGAAACCAGTATTCCGAGCACCAGCTTATATCATTCGGTCCATGTTAAAAGCAACTTTTACTTTTGTTTGCTATCGCTTTTTCACTTCATCCACTTCCCTAAGTGTAGATGCATGCTACACTAGGCCTATTGAATTTGTTTGATATAGCTGCATATCAGTCCGGGTAGATTTGTAGTGGTGTGGAATTACTGCCCTGTATTATCTCTCATTTATATGAAACCTTATTAGCATGTATATCTATTTCCTGATTGGCAAACTTTTGATTTCTTTTAATGTCACACGGCGGTTCCATGATTCCGTTCAATTGAGAGCGAATGATTCCGATTCCGTCTCATATTACGGTTAGAGAATGGTGGGGTGTTGATTACACGATCAGCCGTTTGTTCTGCACAACGTTAAATGAAAAGGCTCAGCATGTGGTTTCTCTGGATTGGCCAAGTCGCTGTTTGCCCTGCACTCTCTAACGATCGTTTCTTGCGTGGGGATCATTCAGTGTCAAATGCCAAAACAATAGCAGCTCTTCCTGAGACTTGGGCAACACACACATTTCTGTTGTGTATACAAATATAATTTTCAAACACACTATATGAGGACAAAAATGAGAAAAAGATATAGCATTTATTCAGTTTTACCATACATCCAAGCCATTTATTCCTTCAACAGGCAGGCCCCTTAACTCTAGACCTAGAAACTTTTTGAAGACATTTTCTTCAAATCAGTGTAAATTGTCCAGTAACACTGAACAGAACTTCAACAGCTACTTTGTCATGTAATCAAGTGGCGCCTCCGGAAAAAACAGTACTAAACAAAACACTGACCAACAAGTCAGGGAGCACAGACTTGCTCGTCAAGTTGTGCAGAATGGGAAAGTGTGGTCATTAGTCATTTTCACATGTGGTTTTTGCGCCCTCCAGGTGGGAACGGCATACAGAGAGCAAGACACTGTGAGTGATCCAACCCACCCACAGTGGGGCCGGTGGTCTCTGAAACATTATATTGATTACAAACGCGCCAGCCATAATGAGACGTGAATCGATCAGCCCAGAGTTTTCAGGTCTGCCCATTCTATCCACTCTGGCTGCTAATGTCTCAGCAATTGGCGGAGGAGACGAGATGCTTGGGAAGTCTGGGCGGTGATAAGGTGAAGGGAGGGGATGTTTACCAGGGCTGGGTGCGGGAGGAGTTGAGAGATGAGGAGAAGACAAATGGATTTCACTGGTGGGGTCGTCCAAAAGCATTACATCGCATTAAACATGTAGAGATTTTTCAAATGAGTTGGTGTTGGGAGTTTATCCGATATTCATAAGGGTGCTAGGCCTGATGAACTAATATTTATAATGGTGCTAAGACCTGGAAAACTTATACTTATAAGGGTGCTGGGGCCTGGTAGACTATTATTTATATGGGTGCTAGGGCCTGGTCAACTAATGCAAGTGCTAGGGCCTGGTCCCTTTAAACGAATAAGTAACTAAATGGTGATACATTTATTAAATGACTGGAACAGTATTTTATAAAAAATTCATACAATGTAAGACAGTGCTAGCAAGGTTGAAAGGTAATACCATCTGTCTCATTACCTGCGCACTCAAACGTGGCTTTCAGAAATATCAGGAAGTCTAGTTTGGGCTCACTGAACTGTAGCCATTAAAGCCATCTTCCTTTAAATGAAACCCAAAAAAGAAGTGGAGAGCATGACTCCAAATCATTGACTTGCAATGATGACCACAGCGACATTAATTCTGATATTAGTCTGAATATGCTTTTACTTTAATAAAAGGTAACAACAAAATCAACCACAGGTATCATGTACAGAAATATCACCGATAGCATGCATTGCATTTCAGTGACAGCTCTGTCACCTGAGGCAACGTGTGTTGGTTTTATAGTGCATTGCTGCTAATATGCAGCAAGGTAACAGTGTGGGAGAGGCAACCACAGGTGAAGTGCAGCAGTGCTACATTAATCATACAGTGGGACTGTTGTTTCTCAGGGGGGAAGCAGAGTTGATGTATATAATTAAACATAACAAGCACAGAAGAAGCAACAATACCAGTCTTTTGGGAATGTGTGAGGGAGAACGTTTGGAGTTTTTGTCAAGATAAATGATTCCAGGTTAGCCTGAAATAAAACCCATCTTGTGATGAATGGAACTGTAAATTGCCCCTGCTGAACAATTCTCGTAGAGTGACTTGGCCTCCAGAGTTTTCAAGTGAGCATTGACAATGGCAAGGAGGATCAGGGTTTCTCACTAGTCAAACATGGTGCATCAGAGGTTGTCAGTGTGAAAACTGTTGCCTTGTGCCTTGTCTCTTGTCAAAGTCATGCAGTAGATCTGAGGCATCACATAGTGTATGAAAACACATCCATGAAATCCCATAGCTTGCACGGCAACGTACACAAGGATAAAGGATGCTGCCATTGTTTCTGTGATGTAGGGCAGATGCTCATCATTTTGATGCTAACACAAAGTACAGGAACCATACATAGATACATGTATTCTCTTACGGTGTGTGTGTCTCCTTAAGCAATCTGTTAAAACCTTTACACTGGTCTTAACTCTCTACACTGGTCTAAACTTTCAGTCCCTAAAAAAAAAAATTTAAAAAAAAAACATTTTTAGGACCAGTCATTGATCCTTCGAAGATCCACACTGGGGTGCACTGGTCAATCTAATCTGATTCCTGATGCTTGTTCTTTCTGATTTCACCATCACTGGTTCTGAGGTAAGCTAAGAGCTGAGCTGAAGAGCTGCTCAGTGCTGTTCTAAGGTGGTGCAACAGACAGCCATCTTCCCTTGTCAGATTTAACAGGACACGGAGTTCTGGTGAGCCACAACCTTGCACTCTTACAAATTGTGTCAGCACTAGCCCGACCTTCACTGCCACTAAGGATTCCTCACTAATATCTATTGAAGGGGGAAATGACATTTCTCTGTCTAAACCATCATCTTATGCATATATGTGAGGATCAGATTCATCTCACAGCAATGCGTAGATAACCCTGCTCCCCCTATGGCTTGACAGTAGGCAACATTACCATACAATGTACAGTTCGTTCGTTGAACGGTTCAGTCCATTTAAATCCAAGAGGTGGCAATAACACTCATGATGTGCATACTGCTTAATCGTAATATGAAACTGATCTCCAGTATCCAGTAATTTATCATAATTCTATATTATTATTATTTTTATTATTATTATTGACATCGGACGCACGTAATGTGTCAGCTATTTTAGATGGAACCACTGAAAGGCTGGACATTGCTTATTAATAGCGGCAACAAGTTCGCCATCCAGCGTCCCACACATATGGATCGTCTGGATCAAAGCTGCAGCAATGTGTGATTAGCGCCAGCAATAGAGAGGCGAAAGCTACTTACAGCGCGTACATTCTCCACAAAAAATAAACGTATGTATTGTGATGTTGTTGGGGGGTTATTAAAAGACGCATCACCCTGCTTTATATCAAGTTAAATGAGCTGACAAACTTCACTGAAATGTCCTCAATAACTAAATATTTAATGGAAGTTACTCGAAGGTACACAATACACAGGGTGCAGCAATACTCAGACATTCTTGGAGTTTTTCTCATTGATAGCACTAGTGCAAGGGGATGAAATAGCCAGATGGTGACGATGATGAAAGTGTATATGTGTTTTGTGTGTGTGTGTGTGTGTGTGTGTGTATGTCAGTGTGTGTGTGTGTGTGTGTGTGTGTGTGTGTGTGTGTGTGTGTGTGTGTGGACGGGGGGGGGAGTGGGGCTGGTCAGTTAGTGAGTGGAAGCATTCAAAGACATTTAAACAGCTGATTGCAGCCTTACAATGTTATGGAGAGGGTCGCAATCATGTAAAACTAATGTCCGAAATTTGGCAAGCATTTTAACCTTGACCGCAGTATCATGTATGCGTACATGCATAGTATAACATGTGTATCCCAAGAGACCAGGTCATGGGCTGTGAATGTACTTTTCAACGCACTATAAAGCCGCACAAAACATCTGGAAATGCATAAAGCCACGCGGTGCGGGGTCTTGTCATTTTAAGGAAAATAATAAAGTACCTCTGTGGCAGTCTCTTCCTCGCTGGAGCTCGGTTCCTCCGGCGCTCTAATGAACCACCACTGAATCTCCAAGTACACAGAGGCTGTTTCGCTTTGAAAGGCGCACTCCATTTCAATGTTCTGTCCCACTTTAGCAGTCATGTTGGCAGGTATCTTGGTAAACCTCCCTGCAAATATATAAACATACGTCAAAGGCAATGTCAAAAACACTGAACTCAGTTTTTTTCCTCATAGAAACATAATGAGAATTTATTTGTTTTGGATTATGGGTTCAATGAAGCGTAGACATTGGTGAAGCTCATATTAACATGTATTCCGAGAGCGAAGCCTTCAACAAATATGAAAAGTATACATTTGTTCAGTGTCTTGAAGATTGCAATGGCAAAGGCAAATCATTCGTTTTAAATCGCGTGGAAGACTACGAGCAAATCCGTTCTATAAGCATGTGGTAGGTCTCTCTCAAACTAATGTTGTATTGATATGAAATGTGTATAGCATGTTCGATTCAAACGTAAAATATGTTTTGCTTTTTGCGACATATTCTCGTCGTGTTAACCGAGTGGGCTACTTTTACGGAACTGTCCTTGGTGCTGAAAAATAGCTGCAGTCCCACAATCGAACTCCATTTCTGCAGATCCGCTACTTGAAATGCAAGTCGCGCATGCAGGCTCGTCGAAGTTATTCTTTTAGTCTACATTACATTTGCTTTTCTGGTAAACTGTTGGAGTATCCCTAAGAACAGACAACTATAACTCAGACACAGTCCGTAATCTTCGCGTCACAATCAACAGTTGAGCTTTTCTTAGAAGATGTCTCAATTTTCTGTCTGATGCAGCGACACTATCGACCGAAACGTGTTTAAAATGCGAACGATTTGTTATCTCTGTACCAAAAAAAGGCAATTGTGGAGTCTCTGAACATTAAATCCGAAGTCGTTTCATGCGGCGTTACCTGATTTCAAAATCTTAACAGTTTATTTATTCCTTCAACGGCAGTAAGGCGATTTGAAACAAAAAACAAGCACATTTTTTCAGTTTGCCTACCTTGAAGAGTGAACCCCATCTGGACACACAGACCAGAAAAGAAAACAAATCCAATTCCGT
Organism: Sprattus sprattus; assembly: GCF_963457725.1. NCBI lineage: Eukaryota > Metazoa > Chordata > Actinopteri > Clupeiformes > Clupeidae > Sprattus > Sprattus sprattus. The sequence goes on along the minus strand of NC_137915.1, from coordinate 19,504,075 downwards.
CATGTAAGGTCCACATCATTCCTCTAATGATAAAAATCGCATCAGCCAGTTAAAAAAAAAAACAAATTTCCAAAGTTGCTCCGCGATTTAAGCAGATACCAAATTAACGTATTTGGACACTGAATATCGAGTATGGATCATACTGAAACTCTGGATGGTGTTCTCCTGAAGTTGTCGGAACCACGGGCTTTGCGAGACTTGCGACTGTGCTGTCCCTGCAAGGTGCTGCGAAGTATAATAATAGGTTCTATTCCTCGCTCTTGGTACGTGGTCGTAGTTGTAACGTCAGTGCGCAGCTCCCCTTTGCGTGCTCAGAGGCTTTGCACAAAGCTGAATCATTACAGATATGGAGACTTCCTCTCTCTAAAAGTGAAAACTTTGAACAGTTATTTTTAGACTCGTGCCTTGCTTTTGAGTTGTTATTGTGGTCCCTCTTGTCATAATACATTTTTTCCGTGGTTAGTTTCACTAAAAGTTGAGCGATGCAAATAGAAGTGCAGTAACATGTATGCCTTATTTTTTAGGAGATGACGTGCATGGAGTATCTCATTATCGCCAGTGTTTGTTCTTGACGCATACCATTGCTGGCTTTCAAGGCATTTGTTTCCCGAATCATCTTTTTACTCTGATGCTTTTCTCGCGAACACAGCGCATCTAAAGCTACCGCGTCAGTTAGCCTGCATGCAAACGAATCTCCAACAAGACGAGCTCGGGTGTGGGTGTGCTTAGCCCGATGTTTAACCTGATCCGCTCATCCCTCTCGTTGTGGAATGTTCTGAAAGAGCTTTTGGACAACCTTTAGGGGGTTCTCAAAGATTCATGCGGACTGTCAATTGCTGTAGCAAGACTGGACAGATGATAACTAACAGGGAATAATATCCATCGAACGACTGCCGATAACCGTGCTTCACTGCAGCTTCATCCTCAAAATTCTATGCGCCTGTTCTCGAAATCAGGGCCATATTTCCCATCTGTATACTAAAGGTATTATACATTTGAAAATAATACCATCCTTCGTACCAAAGATCATAGGACATACATGTATATTCAAGCTCTTTTCAGTGTGAATAGTTAGACCTTGCAATTGAAGCAACACTGAGCAACAATTTGCCACTTTTTGACCTATGTTATTCTAGGCAACTTCTTCAAATGAATTTGAATGGTGATCATATGAAGGACAGATACATACTAGCCATTCAGGAAGTGTACTATGGGGATCTGTGTTTCTGCCTGTACACCATGCATAATGCACTATATTCTAATTACCAAGAAAAGCTTACAAAGCACAACATTACACTTACATTGCCAAAAGCCACCAGTTAACATGTTACCAATTTGTATCAGTGTCAGCTGGACTGTTGGTAGTGTTTGCAAGTTTTTTTATGGTGTTTAGGTAGTTAGCTTGCAAGTTTAGAACAAATCTCCTTACTGCTGCTTTAAATGATTGAATGTATGGGTGCACATATTTGAATAGTCGTGTGCATTCACAAAGATCTTATTATTATAGGGAGTTGTTTTACCAAGTAGCTCAGTTGTGCCCCCTTATGACTATCCTGAATCATTTGTAGATAATTCACTCTCACACAAACACTCATTATCATGACCTTATGGCAGGAAAATATAAACTGGGCCTGTATGATTTGGCCTCTTCTGAACAGTGATTCAGCGTTTTCACTAACAGCTGTAATTAAAGATACTCTGCCTCTTTTGTGCAGGTACCCACCCACTAACTCAACCCAGCACCCCAGTGGGAGAGGGCACATGAAAAATAATTACGCATTTTTTTAGACTGATGAGGGGGAGCAAGGAATGGAAATTGTGTGATATCCATAACCAAATGCTCCTTATTAATATTTTATACTGGCACAGATAACTGGCTCCCTGATGACGGTGTCTGCCCGAGCACAACAAGATACAATCTTGTAGGCTGCGCCGACTGTTGACGATGCTGATACTGAAGTCAATTACGAAAGGAAGGCCTAGCTCTCATCATTCCATCATTACTGAATGAAAACAGGCGCTCTGTCTGCACTTCAAATGGATTCATGAGGCAAACGTCGTCATCTCCACCTGAGCAGGCCATGAAGTAAGCCCAATGCTAGACATCACAACAGGCTCTCATAGTCATTGGATAATGTCAAATGCATAGAGTGCCACTGTCTTTGAAGTTGAGTTTGTCTTATGTCGTAATGCTACTGAAATGGGCCTCGTTTCCCGATAACGACGTATCTTAACGTTCTACGTGGATTTTGGCGACATCACTTTCTACTTACGAGCGTTTCCCGAACATCATCTTAACGTCAGGTGCACGAGCGCAACGTGAACGAGTGCTTAAGTATCTCTTAGAAGCTGTTTACGTCACGTTAACCTGTTTACGTTAATTGCTGTGAAATTAGCTAGCCTATGCGTGCATCGAACGTGCACTGTGCACTGAATTCAGGGCGTGGATAGTAACGCCATCTCCAGCAGAGTATTTAAACTGTGTTCCCATTGTAAGGACATTTATTACGATCTGTCTGAGAGTGGGCTGTCAAAGCTAGCAAGTCATACAGTACAGTAGGCTACATACATTTAATAAAATTAACCTACATTTGAGTCCAACTGCATGACCATTCTTACCCTACACTTACCCTTACAATAAAGAAGTGGTCCTATTTCAACCATAACTTAATTTTAAATAATTTCTTTCTTTATGACATTTAGTTTATAGTTTAGACAGCAACGTTGACATCTATATTCAACTGCATCCACTACATAATCTCAAACTTTATTTGTTGGTAACTCTCCAAAAAGGCTACCATTAACACATTTCTTAATGAAAAGGAAATATGCATCACAATAATACTTCAGTGTAACCTGTACCTATGTGGAGTGCAAATATGTCTTGCCACTACACTACCCAACAGCTCTACGTCTGCTAACACTACAGAATGCATAATTCCTACGGTCACTGCACTAGTTTTGTATAGCCTTATCTTTATTTTCAAATACTCAATATTCTTTATTTCTATTTTGATGGGAATAGGCAGATGAAACAATGACATTCTCATGATGTGCTTTACACAGAAACATCGTTTGGATTTCTTCTATAATAGGCCGAACGACGCCCCTGGTGGATTGCATTGCTAAGTGTGAAGTTACTACTGGATTGCATCGCTAAGTGTGAAGTTACTACTGGTCCTGACCACACGTACAATTCTTCTCAACGAAAGATAAACTTAAGCTAAGTGCCGCGTCGGGAAACCGGTCTGTAACGTAGGATTCCTCTTACGAACGATTTCAAGTCCTTTTTAGGCTAAGTGCGTGTTCGGGAAACGAGGCCCTGAACTTTGAGTAATCCATGAGTGCTTTAGGAAGTGTGTCAAAGCACACATGACTTGGCTGCATTTCATTTAATTTCATTTCACGGCTAATGACCAGCATTAATACACAATGGCATTACAATCGATATAATTTGTTGGCTTATAGTAGATTGTATAGTAGATTTACTTATAAAAGAGGAATATATTAGAGCGAGATTGGGTATTAAGTATATAATAATGTGTAATCACCTTCTCTCTCCCCCTCTCTCTCAGCCCACCATGTTATTCTCATAAGATGATTTTCTGATTTGCTGACAGCAGACAAGCAGCCGGCATTAATTAATGTGATTTTGAGTGGGAAGTCGGAGAAATAAAAAGCCACCCAGTAAGATGTGATTAAACTAACCCGCTCCTATTCATCAGCGCAGCAGGACTTAAGTGTTGCCTGCATTGTCTGTGGGTGAAAGAAATCAAATATGAGATTGAAACAGTGAACCTGCCATTTTATATTGATGAAGAACAGTTATGGGAGTGGCATGATGGAGGAAAGCCCTTAAAGTTTCAGTGGGGTGTAGGGAAGATCTGCACAGGGGCCCAATGAGGACAATATAGATTTGTTTTAGATTTAGTTTTTAGATTTATTTAGATAGTAATGTTTATGATTTTTTTCAAGAGGGTTGGGGCGCAATTTATGGCTACATCCCTGATCAGTGGTTTTCCATTACTGGAGCTTCACGTCGCTCTCCAAAAGTCTCAAGAGGGCAAGACTTACTTTGGCTCGGACACCTGAGTGGTAAAATAAAACAATGACACATGAAACTAACAGCCGATCGTTAAATTTAGCTCAAAACGATAAAGAAGTTTATTGCAACTGTGCTGTGTGTTTCTGTGTCCTTAAAACACTTTAACTGGTCCTGTTTGGGCTGATAGAGACATACCTGGCACTGATCTGCTTACCTTTAAACTCCTGAATCTGAGCCACATGTCTCCTAGGCCTGGGATGAATGGCCAGCGTTCTTTTAGATGGTGGCAACATATTTGACAGGGCATGGGGGTGGGTGCAAAAGTGATTGGCAACTATGCTAAAAGCTTGAAGATTCTTCACAACAATAAAATGTTTTATGATAATCACCATGTAGCGTAGCAAGGAGGAGGTTCATTTACAGCACCTCAGGAGCCCTCTGGGGCTCAGCTAGTCTACTGCACTGCCACCGCTGCTTGACTTGAGCATATAGATTTACTTAATGATAGTTGTGATCGATGAAATATGCATTAGACAAATGAGAGGAACTCCCCTGCAGGGACAAATTTAATATATTTTGACTTGGAAATGAATTATAAGCCATGGCGGTGCATTAAATGTCTACTCAAATATGCCTGTCGCTAATGCAGTCAATCCAGTAGCATGTAAGCATGCATTATTGTATCCCTCTACGATGACATGAAGATAATTCAAGTTCTATAGACTATATATGGGTGATTTTACATTTTTTTACATAGTTGTTGGCATGGTAACATACATGCAATATACAAGATTACGTTTCTGAAAGTGTGAACACGGGAAGTTCATCAGATGTCAGTTAACAGAAATGTTTAATAAACAGTGTGTAGTTAGTCAGCAGCTCGGGTGTGATTTGAAAAAGGGAATCACAGTTATGCAGTACTGGAGGAGAGGAGGGAAGCCAGTCAGAATGAAAAGAAAGCCTTTCCTATACTTCTGTCCATCAGTAAGGCACCATCCTCACCGGAGGTCAATCCCTATCTGCATGGAGAGATCAACCTGACAGCACACAGTTTGAGGCCATAGAAGGTCAGGTAGCCCAGTCTTCTTAATAGATATATGCCGCTATTACACAGCCTGTTGAAGACGGGAATATTTATTCGCCTTGATTCCACCTTTATTCCGCCTTTATTCCACCTTGCCATTCTGTATCAAATGTATGAGCACAGAATGGGGAGTGGGGTGGCATTGTTGTTCTGATGTTAAGCAGAGGAATTCACAAAGCCAAATTGGCCTATGTAAAAGGAAGAGTTTGCATGGCGGGATAGGGGTGTGACGCAGCCTAGCAGCTAACCAGAAAGAAGCAAGAATCTACTGTGTTGTCAGAGCACACAAAACTAACATTCATATGTTGTGCCTGATGTTGTATATGATGCACATCAGCTAGTATAAATTTGCTAGGCTTTCGGAATTCAGAACGTTCAACGTGATATTTCCCAGCTCCGACTCATGCGTTGAAGACAAATATAACACACAATATGGTGATGGTGATGGGGATGACTCATCAGTTGAAGTACCTTCTATCGGCTTGGTATCAATAATTATGTACAACTTTTCCTTGTTCATTTTGACATTTTGATTAATATAGTCAAGGCTTCTTTTAGGCTCTGTTACATACAGTACACTCACACATTTCTTGAATCTTCCGTAAATATATTCTTTTGAAAGGTTAATTACAGTTTTTCAAAAAAAAAAAAACTGGAATTCTTAAAAATGGCATTGTGTGAGAGTTATTTTTCTGCATCAAAAATCATTGGTATTCCATCATTACTTTGAACTCTCCTCTGTTGGTGGCCCTGCTTTAAGTTATTTCTTTCTTTCTGGAAGGGCACCGAAGAATGGCAAAACGTAACATTAATACTTTCAACCTCTTTAGAGTTCCATTGATTTGCTTTTCATAGTTTTGAAAATTACAGCTGTATAGGAGGGCTCTATAGGTTGAGCTTCCATGGAAATAGATTTTATCGGATGGAAAAATGTGTGTGTTTTCTGACTGTATATCTCGTGTGTATTGTGTGTATTGTGTGTATTGTGTGTATTGTGTGCATTGTGTATTGTGTGTGTGTGTGTGTGTGTGTGCATGCCAGGATGGGTGGGCAAACAACTCCTTTGAGTAGTTTCCCCACAAGATCACTCTAGATTTGTCATGGTGTTGTTATCAGGTATTGAGTGCGATAACAACTTCTGCTCTTGTAGTGCCAAAGCGTGAAGAGGCTCCATGCCTTGGTGATCATTGCTTTCCATCTAGACTCCATTAATTCTACATCAACTCTGACCTCACTTCATCTCACATTTTCACTTTATTTTGATAATGTTGGAGTGCTTGTGGTCGGGGGAGAAAGCCACAGGGAGCCTGAGGATGGTGGCACACATTGCACTTCAAAGTTAGTTCCAAACGGAAGCATTCCACATTCCTCACTCCTAAAAGTTGTGTCCTTAATCTGAACGATCTCTCCTCGTTTCAGGAGAGATTTATGTAACGCTTGGGAAAGTATATTTTCAGACCGACAATTATAATTCTGTGCTCGCTGTGTACAGTAGTGTGGAAAAGGAACCGTGTTTCCATAAATTCAGACAGCGGTCGAGCTGGAAACACATCAGTCAAGCTTTCCAAAGCTTTGAGGGAATTGACGGAAACTTCACTGATCTCCTCCCTTTACTCATTTGGTAAACCATTAGTTGGATTGGATTAAACTGATTTGAGACTATCTGGACAGGGTGAGCGCTCACCACTGCTGTTGGTAAGCTTCGTCAGTGAAGAGCCCATTCTGTTAGAGCCTTCAAATGGCAGAACAGCCTTTTTTTCTGCGAATGTGAATGTTGGCTGGCGTCAAAGAAAAAGACATTTGGCAAGGATGTGCAAACACACAAACAAAAACACATTCTGGAGTGCATATTTCAGGACGTTTGGCGAAGCTCCATAAATGACAATGAGGGGGAAGTAGAAGTATGTGCCCAGAATATAAATCTCAATGTCAATAGTGGTGAATGGAGTGTGTGGTCAGATGACTCAACCAAACATCCAGAATTTAATTCCATCGTAACGGTCCAAATTTTCATGACAAAACATTAATTGTGGTAATACCCACTAATAAACAGAAAACAAATAATAACATTACGGATATCTAGGGGTGGTGAAGAGTCCTGCACCATTTAGGACTGTAAAAAATTACTTATTTTGATGGGAAAATTATAATCTTTTGTGTTTGGTTTCGGTGTTCAATAGAACAAAGAACCGAAACATGATTCAAGATGAAGAAAGTGGTCTGTGAAATGTTCGGTGGTTTAAATTATGCATGATTTTTTCAGTCTAAATTGTGTCTCTTGTCAAGTCAAGGTAACCTCAGCCTTAGCCAAAGAGATAAGCTTTTCTTGTACAACAGTGCTCACTCTGTCAGTGTATGTGTTACGGTTGAAACTAATATGACATGAAGTTAGTCCTTGGGGACTTTTCCTGTGTTGAATTCACAAAGACTAATACGAGGCTCTCAATTTGACATTGGCCAAACATTTGTCATGGTCTCCATTCAAATCTACTGAAAAGGTTATAATCGTAAAGAAAAAAAACATCCCTTTTATTTACACATGCCCTTCTGTCAAAATTCAATTAGTATGAATAAAGTTCCCTTCAAATTTACAGCCACAGCATTCGCAAATCAATTAAGTCACCACATCCTGTATTATGACAAGGTGAACCTTGAGCCATTAATCTCAATGGGCCCTGCCAAGGTTGTGTTGCAAAGGTGTTATTTTGACTGCATACATCATAAATAGTGTCAGAAGAGTGAGCCCACACTTCCTGAATTACTGATGGGGCATTTTATGTTGCATACAATTAAATCTGAACCTTGAGGTGTCATTTAAGGGCAATAGTATGAGGCCAGGTAGGGAACTTCCATTGTCCCATATGGCACAGAGATCTCTCCTTATGCTGACCTTCAGAATGGGCAGGGTTAAAAGCCTCCTGCAGAGCTGCTACTCACTATGCCGTTGTGTGAGGCCCTTTTGTGGAGGGGGTGTTTATTTGTTTCAAAAGGATTATAGAAATGGGCTAATCTATTAAATTTGCAAATAAAAATGATCATGAGAGTGGTAATGTGAGTTTTGGATATGGGACAGCAGGGGGCTAATGTGACTTCCATTGTAACTTCCGAGGGGTGTTTTTAAAACGCAGCGGCTGACTCGGGAGAGATGTCGTATTTCATACCCACTGATGGTGATTGGAGCTCTCCAACGACCAATGGATGGGCTTCCTGGCTGTGGCTAAAGCTTCTTACTAACCCAAAACCTTCTTAACGGTATGTCATTCATTTATTACTGATGTTTTTCTTTATATTCAACAAAGAACACAGTGTAACACAACACATACTGTATCTTGGTCTTCCATCACAGTAAGTGCATATGTCACTAGTGCACTGTCACTGACTCAACATTAATACGCTCTAAAACATTTATTTACAATAAAAACTGGGTTGAGGTATACCTAAGAGTATAAGGGTTATATTGTGGGTGACGTAGCATTAAGAATCTCTGGGAAACAACTCAATAAGTTAAGGTACATCATAAGGTTTATCTTATGAGTGACGTAGCGTTAAGAAGGGACAGTAAAATGTGCCCAGCACTTATAAAGTCATATTAAAATGACAACTTTGTCATGTATGGGAAAGGATTGGAGCTCAGATATGATGATAAGGTAAACCACAATTACTGAAAGAATGCATCATTATTGGACACCCAAAATACCAGTAGTTCATAAACCTACAGCAGTGTAGTGGGATCTGATCTCAATCTCATAAACCTACAGCAGTGTAGTGGGGTCTGATCTCAATCTCATAAACCTACAGCAGTGTAGTGGGATCTGATCTCAATCTCATAAACCTACAGCAGTGTAGTGGGATCTGATATCAGTGGAGTGGATATACTAGCTTTTCCTGTGAACTGCTGTGTTGGGTGGCCTTTGCTGTGTGTAAGCCGTTCCCCTGTCTGTCTTGGTCAAGGTTTTAACAGGTCAGTCATAAAAGTCCTTGGCCTGACAAGGCCTTTGCCATTACAGCAAAGACATGTCAAATAGAAACGTCGGATGTAAGCCTTTCAGAGAGCTTTCCTCATCAAAACCACTGCTGTCAAAGATTTTCACTACTAATATTTTGGATTAGACCGTCTCGACCGTTCTAAATCTATTAGTAGTCATCGTGACATCAACCATGAAGCAGGAGTATGAGAAAGAAAATATATATTTATTATTTGTGGGTTATTTGCTGGACACCTTATTCATAATGACAGTTAAGAAACCTTATTGGATTTTACTGTCACTTTGGATAAAAATGAAGCGCCTTCTACCAGCCAAATCCAGGGAAAATAGAATTTAATAAAAGTTTGCAGATGGCTGCACATTTCATCATATAAATAAATGCTGGTTCATCTGTGTTCAGAAGCAGCCGCTGATATTGGTTTCATGGTGGAAAATAGTAGCAGCCCATTTCTTGTGTATATTCAGCAATATAGCCCTCAACTATATCATGTATATTTGTATTAACTTCATCTTACTCAAATAAAAGGTAATGATCTGGGCAAAGTGCCTGATAGTTATTTTTATGACCAACATCAGCCAGGTTAATACTTATGGCCTGCAGAAAGTTGATCTCTTGCTAAATAAAAGCAGCAGAAGTTCTCTGTATACGAGATACACACTTCACCCAACTCTCAAAGGCATTCTCATTCATTGTACTCAACTCACTCTTTTAGAAGAGCGTGCGGCTCCTGTGACTCCTGACCAAGTCATGAAACCTCCCCTTGCTTCCTCAACCCCAGGTGCAGAGAGCCAGTCGTATGCCTTTGTTATGGCTTCTCTCCACTCTGAGAACAATGTTTACATGCCAGAAGAGCGTCAGGTGGAATGCCCTCAAGAAGAATGCCACTCAGAGGGCCTATGATACGTGAATGCCTATGATGTGTTTGAGATACTGGATAAAGTACAGTAACAGGGTTAACTTTGTAAGGAGACTTGTCCACAAGAAGAGGACCCTGGAGCAGCCACAAACAGCTTCTGGTATTCAGGAGTGCTACAATGCCATCGTGGCGCACCATGTAATGTCCCTTGAAAGTGGGGTATCCATTCAGTTGAGGGCATCAGTTTGGTTTGAAAAGTGCTGAGGACACAGATAGGATTTTCCACGGGCCATCGTACCTGTCACTGTCCTATTGTGTTCTCCCTCTGCTATCAGAATGAGTGTAGTTTGAATACAAATGCAGAACAATTTTATCGGTTAGGCCTACTGGGATTTTGTAGTGCTTTCAAACTTAACTGTTAACAAGTGGGATGTTTGCAAGGTAAATTGCATGTAAGTGCTCAGTGCTCCAAATGTTGTATGTGGGATGCATGAAAGTGCTCAGTGTCCAGTTTATTGGTGAGTGCCCTTCCAAAGTGAGCCTTGTTACTGCTTGTCAGATGAAAGGACATTGTGAAATAGAAACTTTTGTGAACAGACAGATATGAATAGAACTCTGAATGAGTTCTCTGAATGAATGTACTCTTATCCTGTCCTTCTAACTAGGATCGTGGTCATCATCCAGCAGCTCCTGCTTTAGGAAACAGCACACATTGACTGAAAAAAAGGCAGGGGATTTGCATAGAGCATGGATTAAAATCAGGTTTGCTATTATCTTGTGACTTGGACTGTGCCAAGAGCTTTGGGAATATGTGGATAAAGCCAATCAAGTGCTGGTCCAGAAAAATCCTGGAAATTAAGTTATTTGTCATGTTGCACAGATCACATTTGGTCAAATTTTGCACTTAATTATCTAAATTAGGCTACCTGAATTTCAACACTTCATATGATTTGCCCCCGAAGTGTTGTGTCTGGCAATGTGAAGCCCTTTATTATTACTACGTTTTACTTCCTGTATGCTGTTGTTTTTCTTTGGCAGACTAGTTTGAAAGTCAGCTGCTGTTCTTTGTGTAGGAGCCCCCTGGATCAAAGGGATAGACCAAGTGAGACAAAATATTTGAGGCACTAAAGGTACAGTCCACGATTCTGGCTGAAGGATTGTTGATATTTGAGCTCAACAGCTAATCACACTCCCTTACATGCTACTGAAGCAATGTGTTGATTGACTGGAATGATGTTGGTTTGTTTCCCGCTTCCAGAGCCAGGACTGTGAACGGACACCAAAACACACCCACATAATGGACAGCTTGAAGCCCGTAAGGACCAACGCTCTGAGTTTGCAAATCTAACTGCCAGTGTTCAACAGTGCAGGAGTTTTGAATGCCACCCCACATCAATCTCCCAACCTCCAGATTGTTTCCATTGTTTCTCAACCTACATCAGATTCAATCTACATGGAATTTGAAAGAAAATCCTTCTGCTTGGAACAAAATCTACTGTTGAAAGACAACACTGACTCATCCGTCCTTGACATAATCTTCCTTTCCACTCAGGCTGACCATCTTGAGAGAGGTTTCTCGCCTCAGACAAAGACACACTGGTTCTTCTCACTGGAATGGAATGTTGGAAATAGCTTTGTACAGAAATGGCAAATGGAGGGTCATTACGCATTGGAACAAGAGGCCCAACAAGAGGCAAATAACTTACAGTAGACCTCAGTCATCTAAGTTTTTCCACCATGTTTTAAAAGGACCACAAAAAAATATGACCTTAACATTTTCTGTATAAAATGTCTGTATGTGTGCATGTGTATGGGACACAGTGAGAGAGAGAGAGAGAGAGAGAGAGAGAGAGAGAGAGAGAGAGAGAGAGATCTTTTTAATTTTTTATCTGAGCGAGAGTCCAGAGGAGTCATTGAATTATCAAGTGTTGCTAAATCGATTGCCAGTTCACTCTTTCTTACCTGTGCTTTGCGCATTCCTTCCATTGTGTGAGGCAGAACATGATGTTGATGAATCAGCCAAAGTTATGTGCATAATTCAAACCTTCGTGTTCGTGTTCATTTAAATGAATATATAATGCATTACTGCTTTTTAAACAACCATTACATTTTAGAAGGTTTAATGTTAAAATTCATGATGTTTTTTACCGTTCTCTGCTAAAACACACATTTAAATGAAGGCTTGAATAAATAAATGAAACCTTCACTGGCAAGAGACAAAATGGCTATTGTGCCATTCAAAGTAGCTGGCAGTATTCCATTCCATTCCATTCACACAACCCATTTGTATTACCTTTACAATGGTGGAAACAGACTGAATCTCATCCCAGTTTCTTTGCAGGAAGGATAATAAAGGTTATACATTATATATTATGGGCTGATGTGTGATGTGCTGACTGATTCTAGACTTTAGGTTTTGTTTAGGGTCCAAAGCAGACCAAGCTTGAAGGGGATTAGAGGAAATACATTTCTGTTTGTGCTTGGTTTTGATTTCCTCTGCCTCTCTCTTTCTCTCTCTCTCTATCTTCTCTCTGTTTGTCTTCCTCAGTCATTTTCCCCCCCCAATATCTCTTTCATTCAGGGGTTGATGTATGAGTGCCACTCACTGCTTATGCTTTGCAATGGGTCCGCGTCTCACACAGAATTAAATACAGCAAAGAGGATTACACAGACTATGATCCAAAATTGAAGAGCAATGCGTTGGCTTCAATGCAAAAAGAACACATACTAAGCTGTCAAGGTATAAATATACTTCCTTTTGTAATTTGTGATTATGAACATAGAAATATAGCCACTGTAAATAGATTGCATTCACCAAGCACCTGCACCTGTACAGTGAAAGGAAACTTTGCTGCATTTTTGTGGTAAAAATGTAAGACCTGATCATTTCCAATACAGGATGACTTAAACATGATCATACGTACAAAGCATATGTATAAGGCATACAGTGTCTTAGCTAAATTATGTTATGGAATAATTCCACGTAAACTCTTCAACGTCAATATTAAAGCATGGTCACAATATAAATTATTACCTACGTTGTAATATTGCAGGATTCAGTTAAATGTGAAAACTGCTTTCTGACATTTGAATGACATGAACAAGGCTTAAGAAAAGATACATGGCATTACTCAGGTCATAGGATATATAGGTGCTGTTTGCATTAACCATACCTGAAGCTTTAGCTCTGTCTAATCCGTGGCTATCTGTAGCCAATGTGATTATTAACAGCAATCTTAAACAGATGTCTGCGAGGTGCAGAGGAGATTTAAGGCAGCCCTTCTGCATACTGAAACAGATTGGAGATGACTCTAACTTTAACATTATTTCTCTCAAGCCCGTGATTAATGTAACAATGTGATTAGCGTACCAATATTAGCTTGATCAGAACATTCTGTGCCTGTGTGCCCATCAAATTCATTTGACTCCAGAGTCCAGAATGTATGGAGTGTCATGCAAATCAAGATGGCATGGAAGCAATATGGGTCCACCTTTTCTTACTGTTAAAGTTGCGGAATGCCCTATGGATTCTATGAATGGATTTTAGCAGTCTGAGAGTAATATCTCTACCGTGAAATTATTATTGAAGCTGGCTTCCGTCATCTAAAATGGGCTTTGGCTGTCAGGTTGGCGAGGCACGGCATGCATAATCTAGAACAGCTGTAATGTATTGCAATCCTTTTCGTTTCTCCTCCCAGGGTTTATGCAATGCTCAGAGGACTCCTGCAAAGTAAATACCACTCCTGTCAGTGTCCACCCCTATTTGCAAAAGCATTTCATTTTTTTGACCTTTCTCTTTGTTCAACCATCCAGTCCCATGTGAGCATCAGCAGTATTGGACAGGTGCATTGCCTTGTCTTTTATTCTTAAGTAAAAAGGATTATTTCTTCTCTTCTTCTACCTCCCCCCCCCCCCCCCCCCCCAACACATACACGCACACACACACACACACACACACACACACACACACACACACACACACACACACACACACACACACACACACACACTTCCCCTAAAACAAAGGGAGAACACGTTGTCTGCCCATGCAGTTGGAGCCACCCAATGCCATTCCACTAGACAAGAGTCTCTCAAACGTGTCTGTTTGATACTCTAACACATGTAAAAGCATGGTGAGATGACATGCATGATGTAACCCATCATGTCAGATAATACCAAATGGAATGTGAAAGGTGCCATGTTTGCGTTCCCGTAGAGCAACACACAGCATACACAACACACACTACCTTTATCACACCGGGCGGGTGTTCATCATCCAGGTTGCTTGCTGAGCGTTTAAAGCCCTGTGGGCTTGTTCTATCGTAGCAGGGGATGAGACAACTCAAATATGTGCTTTTGAATAGAGAAGAGAGGCATAGCTGACAGACGCCTTTCCTTTGGTCGGTTTACACATCCTGCTTCTTTACCTCTGAGCATGAACTCTCAACCTTGCAGCTGTATGAAGTGAATTGAAGGATTTGTGTCAATTGTCATTTAGTGATTATCTTGTTTATAACAGTGAGATATAAGTATCCACTATTTGTTTGTACTTGCCAAACAGCCCCCGCCCCGCACCTCTAACCTTGGGCTGTCCTCCTTTACAAACTATTGTGAAATAACAACTGTCATGTAGTTTGTGAAGGTTATGTTGAGAATGAAACAACCCAGCCATGACCGAAGTTGCAGGCAATTTTTTTTTTATATATATTTCTACATTTTGTCACGTGTGTGTTGCGTGAAGACCAACTTCAGGCTTCTGAGGCATCTACCCATTGTGTGTGTGTGTGTGTATGTATGTGGTGGGGGGGGGGGGGGGGGGGGGGGTGGGCAGTGGGGATGGAGGTCAAAAGACATAATAAGGGCATGCCGGAACTGAGACGCTCAGGTCCAGCTTCTTGAACCAAGTGAAAGAAGCTGGAACCGTGCGCCAAAGCAGAAAGCTGGATGTATGAGAGTGACAGAGGATCCGTTAGGCAGAACTGCCATGTCTAATTCAAGCCGGCTGTTTGGCAGTGTGCCCTGCATGTACCGAGACAAGGTCTGAAATGGGATGTTTCGCACACTCACAGACACACAACATCACGGCTGTTATTCACGGTCTGGGCAAGGAGCGCAAACAGCAACAACAACATCAGCTCTGAGTGATTGAGATCCTGTCGTTGCGGTTGAGGCTGTGGTTGGATCTTCCTCTCAGGACTGCTCTCCTCTTTTATAGACACATCAGTCCAGGTGAATTCAGTTCTCCTTGTGTCCTCCTTAAGCTGTTATCACACACAAATGGACTTTATTGTCTTAAATATGAAAGCCCTATTGGTTCCCCGACAGAAGAAGGCTACCTGGGGATAGCAAGGAAAGGCTAAGAAGGAGCTGTTTATTTATTGACCAGGGGGAGACGTAACTGTACGGTGCAAAGACGTAACTGATCTGTGCTGCCTTAGAAATCGGTGATGCTGAGCACTCTGTACAAATAACTCTGACTGCCAAGGTGCAGTGACTTGCTCCAGAAAATCAAAGGACTGTAAACAATCTGAATATATGTGGGGTGACTGCTAGGTTGCAGGTTTTCTTTACATATCTTGCATATACAGTACTCATCTGCTTTCTACAATTCAACATATCATTTAATCCTTTATCAAAGAGTGAACATACATACTTACATATACATACTCATCTGGGAGTTAATCATCATGTGTAGTTGCTGGTTGGATGTTCTCTAAAGTATTGTATTCACTGAGGTTTCCTTTGTTTCTTACCACCATACATGGGCAGTTTTATGCACTGGCTGATTTCATCAAGGCAAAAATTCAAGAATGGTGGATGAAATAAAGGAATAGGCAGTGAATATTAAATCAGAACAGAGGCTTTATATTCGGATTATCATAGATGTAGCTCATAAATATCAGATGGTCCTGCACCATTGTTATGTCTTAGTCTGAAAAAAAGTTTCACACAAAATGTATTTCTCTTCTCACAACCACCACTTCCACTATTTCTGACAAAAGTAGTTATAATGCTTCTACATAATTCTTCATATTTTGCAGTATTCTTTATTTCAGACACCAAGTTCCATATAAAGTAACAGACAACCAATTATATAAAAAAAAAAAAAAATTATTATTATTCATAAAGCTGCTAAGGGTAAACATGTTAATTATGGGGATATTTAAATAGCTGTTACCATACACATATGTAATAATAGACTTGTTTTGTCTTCAAGGCCAGACATTCCTTGAACAGCAAGAACGCCCTCGCCCTGTGTCACATATTTGCTGGAGAAGATAAACTGGTTGGATGCTTATATTGAGGAACTTCAATAAGAGGGCAAAGGACACATTGGTTGGCCGGAACAGCCTTTAACCTGGGTTAATACAGCAATAACCAGATAAATTGACAAGAATGTACAGTGTATTCACAGTGACCTTGTTTAAAGTAACAAGGCTTTGTTATAGGATCTGACGGATCTGGCTGACTCAGCTTCACCTGTTTGATAGACATCGAAAGGCCAGACTTTGTGTGTTCTTCCGCCATCAATGTTCTGTTCTTTGCATGAAATGCCCTGTATTGTTATTCCTAGGCTTCTTCTTCTTCTTCTTCTTCTTCTTCTTCTTCTTCTTCTTCTTCTTCTTATTATTATTCTTGTTACCTTTTTCTGCGATAAATTCAGCCCAAACCGCTTAACGTAGAAACTTAAGTACGTAGTAACATTCAAACTTTGTCCGTAGGTCTTGTAAAGGACACTTATGCTATGTATTTTTCACTTTTCTAAACATTATACTTTTTAAGATATTAAATAAAAACGAATCGAAATTTTCCCATTGACTTACATTGGGCCATTATGACATCATAATAGGGTCTTTAAACTGGCTTGCACCTGTGCTTCACTGACAGCTGCGCCAAATCAAAGGAACCTCTTCTCTGTCCCTCTCAATTTAACTGTAACTAGGAACATTAAGACACCTTCCATTCTATACTTTTTTTCTCTCCATCTCTCCATCTTCCTCTCTATCCCTCTCAGTCTACTTTCTCTCACACTCAATCTCTCTTCTTCACTCCATTTTTATCTCCTTTTTTCAATATTTTCACTCTCTTTTTCTCTTTCACTCTTCTTTCCTTCTTCCACTCATCTTTCCTTCTTCCACTCTTCTTTCCTTCTTTCACTTTTCTTTCCTTTCTTCACTTTCCTTTCTTCTTTCCTTCTTTCACTCTTCTTTCCCTTTCTTCTTTCCTTCTTCAACTATTATTTCCTTATTTCACTCTTCTTTCCTTTCTTCACTCTTCTTTCTTTCCTTCTTTCACTCTTCTTTCTTTCATCCTCTCTTCTCTCCTTTCTTCACTCTTCTATCCTTTCTTCTTTCCTTCTTCCACTCTTCTTTCCTTTCTTCTTTCCTTCTTTCACTCTTCTTTCTTTTCTTCTTCCTTTCCTAACTTTTGCATGTCATGCACTGGTATTTCCTTCAGGAAATGCATTTTCTAGTTACGAGTTTGCAACTCGATTGTGATTGAAACTAAATCATTCTAATTAAATCAAAAGTTGGCAACACTGGTTTCTTCAGACTGCAGCAAACATACCAACTAGGCAGAAGAATTATAAAGTTTGGCTGTATTTCACACGACAAAATGACAACTAGGCTTCATCTTTTACGATCCAAGGTAAACTCCTCAAAAGTGATCACAACCACTCACTGTGTGAAGCAATTTGCCTTTATTGTGTATAGTCGATCAAGCTTCTGTCCCTTCGTTTGAAGCATACATTAAAGCTCCGGCATGGGTCTCCCACTATTGATCACTTCACGTTTGGATTGAAAGTCCAGTTTTAAGAAATGTTTTATTGTATCGGAGGGCGTGTGTTATCAGCAAACGTTCGCCTTGTCGTGTTAACCCATTATTAAGCGTCATCGTATTATTATAACGTCATCATCAGCTAAATTGGATGGAAATGGAAATTATTTGTTTAATGAAAGCTGGTTTACACAATAAAAAAATGGCACTAACAAAATCGCTGAATAACCACATTGAAAGTACAGAGGGGAGGCAAACACTACCTCTGCCTCAATGAAGGGGGCTGAAAATGGAAGATTCTATAGCTAAGCTAATGTAGCTAAGTCAGTTGTCTAACATCAGCCATTCTGTTAAACAATTAAATGCTCAGTTTAATAATGGATCAATTTAGCTGATGATTTAAACTTATAATTTTAGTGTTTAACAGAATGGCCAATGTCAGCAAATTAATTTTGTTAGTGCCATTTATTTCATTGTGTAAACCAGCTTTCACAATATAAATAATCTCCATTTCAATCCAATTTAGCTGATGATGATGTTCAGAGTCAGACAGGTTCAGAGGCTGGTAGTCTGTCTTGGTCACAGGCTACAGCTAGCACGTCTTGTGCACCTCTAGCCCATCCTTTTTTCGGGGCAGGGACAAATAAAATGATCTCGTATCCTCCCAGGGAAAGCAGACATTCTTATTTTTCTTTCAGTATTTTTCTAGTGACTAGAACAAAGGTGATGGCATCTGAAGTAACATTAACGTTTTCTCCCCTCACTGTCCATTCAAGTACTTTTCACAGTCACTGCTCTGTTTCCACTTGTGGTGGTGACACACAGTCATATTTTGTGACTCACAAAATATAAGACGTTCCTTGTGCGGTATGGATTTATTTGCTTTGGGAGTGAGTTAGGGAATCTGCTGATCCCTCCTGACACCCCTGGTTATAGCTGGATTAAGAGTTCAACATCTTGAGCCCTTATGACCGTATGATCCAGAGACGTGCGAACATTGTAAAAAGTAAAACATTGAATTAACTGAATATTAATATTTCTCTACGGATCTATGCTTTAAATGTAATTTTTGCATGATTCCAATCATTCAGAGCATTACAAAAAATAAATCGCTGAATTTGAGCATGTCCTGTTCAAACCAACAGGAGACAGCGAGACAGTGAGGCAGCGACGAGCTGTGCCTCATCTCAGATTGCTGTGTGGCTGTGCTACAAGAAACCGCCTTTACTGCTTTCTCTGTCTTATTCAACGTGTGACAATGTCTGGACTAAATCAGGATTTTGTGACTTCTGCCAAGAAGCCCCTTTGTGACTTCTGCCAAGAAGCCCCTAGGGTTGAAGTGTCAATACAAATAGCAGACGGAGTAGGTTTCACTATGTCCAAAGATAGCTTTTATTTAAAACTCTCGCGGTGCAATCACCCAAACGAACACATACGCAAACGTATTCGTCAACTCTCAATAACAAATACAGTTTTTTTCAGTCGCTAACAAGCGTTTTTCTAAACAGTAGTCACATTTTCAAAACTCTAAACACGATTAGCACAACATCGGTCCTTTGTGGCCATACCATTCACACATTTCATGTTGTTTTCACACAATATTCAGTCAGTGAACACATTTATATAATGCTTACATTTTCTTAACAGACAAGCTATACCTCCAAACAATATTATGGATTGTTTTTGTATTATTTACAAATGTTAACACACAACATCCCACAATTGCAAACACAATATTCCAAACCTTAGTTACAGTATAAAAACCTCTGCTTCTGTAATACAGTAATATCAGTTCTAAAACAATATATCCCAGCTGATGATAAACAAACAATTGAATAATTGACACACAGCTGATGTATGTTGGGTATATTGGGTCAACCACAGCTGATTCCAGTCTGGCTTAGAATCAATGGCATTACGTACTTAGGTATACAGTAAAAGGAGGACTTTGAGGAGTGATGTTTTTGGAAACAGAAACCGAAAAAGATGTCTGGACGAGGAAGAGTTAGCGCAAGGGGCCCAGGGAGAAGAGCAGGCCCAGTGAGAGGAGCAGTGAGAGGTGTAGTAGTGAGAGGAGCAGGAGTAGTGAGAGGAGCAGGATAATTGAGAGGAGCAGGAGTAGTGAGAGGAGCAGGAGAAGTGAGAGGAGCAGGAGTAGTGAGAGGAGCAGGAGAAGTGAGAGGAGCAGGAGAAGTGAGAGGAGCAGGAGTAGTGAGAGGAGCAGGAGTAGTGAGAGGAGCAGGAGAAGTGAGAGGAGCAGGAGTAGTGAGAGGAGCAGGAGAAGTGAGAGGAGCAGGAGTAGTGAGAGGAGCAGGAGTAGTGAGAGGAGCAGGAGAAGTGAGAGGAGCAGGAGTAGTGAGAGGAGCAGGAGTAGTGAGAGGAGCAGGAGTAGTGAGAGGAGCAGGAGAAGTGAGAGGAGCAGGTCTAGGGAGAAGAGCAGGCCTAAGGAGAGGGCAAGGTAGAGGTATAAGAATGCGTGGTGGTGGCATTATAAGGGCTACAAGGGCAGTAGTGAGTGATGGAATTCGTGCCACTATCATTGACCATGTGATAAACCACAGTCTTTTACTACTGTAAACAATACTGTAAAACGTTTTCTGTTGTATCATACTGTAAACAGCATTTCTACTATACCTCCTGTAGTAAACAGTAAAGAAAAAAAAACTGATTCGCTTTTTACTGGAATGCTTTTGAATGTGAACATAACATGTGGATATACAGTTCCCAACCAAAAAAATTGGCGTAAAAAACAGTGGATTGCATGTTTTGCATGCAAATACCTGTAAAACTGAAACATAAAAGTCTATGCAGTTTTTGTAATGTCCACAATAGCCAGTATTTTGAAACCTGGTGTACTTTGATTGGCTGCATGTTCCTTCTGAAGTGAAAACAAGAGTTATTCTTTGAAAGAATAATTTCAGATGTCCAGTGTTTTGGTAAAGTTAGTGTGTGCAGAGAAAGATGTCTTCTATTTTGAAATGAAGAGTTAGTATATAGTTAACAAAATGTGCTTTTGAGAAGAAAATGATCTATTTGGCCAATTGTGTTTTGTAGGTGTAAGTCTGTGTTAAGAGTTTAGAAAAAGTATTTTAAGTATAGGTAAGCGCTCGTTAGCGATGGAAAAAAACTGTAACAGCGACAATTCAAAGACAATGACAATGACAATGACAATGACAATGACAATGACAATGACAATGACAATGACAAACAACGGAACAGTACAACACTCCGAGGCTGGCCAACACCAGCGGCTTAGGTAGTGTCTGCTGCAGGTCGAATCTCCTGAAGGAGGAGGAGCCAGATATTTTATAGAGTCCGGTGAACCTGCGTGCCAGGTGCACCCAATCAAGGCTCATCACCTCCAATCAGCCAAACTGCACAGAGACCAGAGGGCACAAACAGAGGGTTACATACATTTAATGGGCACAGGCCAGCAGGCCGTCACACAAGTCACTTGTGAGTTTAGTCGTATAACTTCGTAAAAGTCAGTTGAGTATTGAGCTGTATAACTTCATAATTCATCATAATAAAACATTTAAAAAGATTGTTTAGATGACAAGTTTTCAACCATAGACATATATACATGTATACATGTCTATGTTTTAACCAACTATAGACCGGAATGACGTAATCACTTCCGGTATCTGTGCCTCACCAGCCATGAACCTAACCACACGTCACTGGTATGATCAATATCCTTTGTCTAATGATTGTTCTTTTGTTAGCTTTACTGGCAACTGTAAAGCTTCACACATATAATTTATCGGTTGCTAATAAAACACAAGAAAGAGAGCAGTTTGCAGACCTCTGGTTAGTTTTTCATCTCTAAGGCATTATGCCACAGAACCGCTTCAAAGTAATAATATGATTCCTTTGTTTTGAGAGGGCAGTGTATCACCTTAGAAGAAAGAAAAGGTTTCTGAGTTGTACACTATATATCACACGCTAAATGCACTGGTTACATAGCAAAACATTATATCAAAGTCTAATTAAATCAACCCCTTTATCAAGAATATTTAGTTTGTCTGAATATGCCTGTGTACAGTGTAAACACATTTCACCATTCTGCCAGGCGTCACAGGCAGGGTTGCATCCAGGACCAGAGATGACAGACATTCAAAACAAATGTTGCCTTCTTAATGCAGCATTTCAGGTTTATTTTTATATACTTATTTTTTTTTTTTTAAATCACTGATATAGCCACAAATATCAGCTGTGATGCTGACATCACTTGGCCCAGTCTGTCTGTCTGATAATGGGAGTGTGAAATGTGTGGCCATTCAAGTGTTAGGAGTCATTTCCCTCGCATAGCACATGTCTAATTGGCCATAATGACTAAAATTATATTTTTGCTTTATCCTACTGTTGTTCACTGCACATTCTTCAAAATGGCTGACAGCCCGAATCAATTGCGGAGCTCTAAATGGTAAACAGGTTCAAAGGCCATGGGCAAACCACAAGTTAATTGCTCTACAACATCCTTGAAAAATTGTGTGCCCGTGTTGCCAAAGTTCTTTCTCCCTTCTTTGAGTTTCGGTTGGATTTGTATTCATTGAACTTTATCTTGCAGAATAATAATGGGAAGGAATGAGAAGAGAGTATTTAGTCATAAAAGCAAATGTCACGTCTGGCCACACTGAACCAGAGCAAACTTAGAGAAAGCTCTCTGAACTTCACACATTTCCAGTACATTAAGCTGGGCAAATATTCTGTTAATTGCACACACACACACACACACACACACACACACACACACACACACACACACACACACACACACACACACACACACACACACACACACACACACACACACACACACACACACACGGGGGTTGCATACAGACACATAAGGATTCATTACCCACAAAGACATACTTTCATATATTTCATATCTTAAATGTAAATGTGAACACATATGCAAAATATACTGGCCGAAACCAGTAGGGAACATGTTTTCGAGCACAGTAGCACGGAAAAGTGTCAGCCCACCACTGCAAACATGTGGAAGTGGTGGGGAGTCTTTGTCATATCTGATGAGGCGTGGCGAAGACTTTGATTGGAATGTTGTTATTCAGAGGGCCGAACATGGCGAACAGCAGAGCAGCCGCTGTAAACATATTGTCGAAAAGGGAAAAGAAAAGAAGAAGAGACGTTAAATTATCGCAACGGGGATCCTCGGCATGTGGAGAAACATGGAGCTTCTCTGTGTGTGTGTGTTTCTACTCTGTTCCAACCGATCTAACCAAACTCCCCCTACCCATCCCCAATCCCAACTCTCCCTCCTGC
This sequence comes from Sprattus sprattus, assembly GCF_963457725.1. Taxonomy (NCBI): domain Eukaryota; kingdom Metazoa; phylum Chordata; class Actinopteri; order Clupeiformes; family Clupeidae; genus Sprattus; species Sprattus sprattus. The sequence continues at coordinate 19,481,035 of NC_137915.1, read as the reverse complement.
ACTGCTGCTGTAGAGAGAAAGTGGCTGAGAGTGCATGAAGAAAAGAAAAAAAATAATGAGGTCCTGATATCCTACAAACTACATCAGATCATCACTGCGCCGGGATGGGATGCAGTTTGAGGGGATAACGAGGGAGCACTGCTACAGCAATCTTCCAGTAGTGGAGAGAAGGAAGACGAGAGATTCCAGAATCGATACAGTGGACAAGTTGTTATCTTGTCACAATAGGTCTAATTTCATGTGCTTTTCTTATTCGCTTGATGGTGATGGTTTCTATAGCTCTGCAATCTCTGCAAGAAAAGCACTTGGTATGTGAATGTTCAGTTACGAATAAGCACTTCAATCAGCTGGATGACACAAATATGATTGCCCTATGATCAATGCCTATTGGATCTTTCACCTACTTCCTTGACAGTGGCCAACAGGGACTTAGATATAGTTCAGGTTTTTTTTTACAAAGAAAAGGTCTGATTACAGTTTTTTCCTATCGTCTGAAGAACAGCTTAGTGGGTTCATACTGTGTTTACAATGCCAGCATGCAATTATGACAGTCATAAAACATTTTGCATTAGAATCCAAGATCCTAGTCCAGAGTTAGGCTGTTCAGGGCTTTGTATGTTACAAAGAGTATTTTGAAGTTGATTCTACGTTTGACAAGGAGCCAGTGAAGAAATGGAAGGTGCAGGGGAAGAATGTGTTCATATTCTTTCAGTTCTAGTAAGTTTGCAAACGGCTGCATTTTGGCTCATCAGCTGGAGGCTCTTTAGTGAGTCCTTACTGCATCTGGATAGTATAGCCCTGCAGTAGTCAAATCTTGAATTGACAAATGCATGTTTTAGCTTTTCTGCATCATGGAAGAATGGGACCTTCCTGATTTTGGCAATATTACATAAGTGAAAGAAGGCTGTTTTGAGATCTGTTTTATGTGAATGTTGAGATAAAGGTGGATACATCAAATTCCTAACACTTCGGTTGGATGTCAGTGAGAGGTCATCGAATATAAGTCGGTAGCTAGATAACTCTCTCTCATTTACTATTTTTTTTTTTGTTAGGGCCTACGACCATTACTACAACCATAAGTAGGTCATTAGAAACCTTGAATAGGGCTATCTCAGCGCAGTGGTGGGCTTTATTAAGGCCGACTGGAAGACTTTTTGGAGTTATTATTATTACTGTTAAAAAAAGAACAAAGTTGCTTTGATACTGTTTTTTCAAGTATTTTTGACTGGAAAGGGAGCAGATATATCTCTGAACTTGTACAAGTTATCGGGGTCAAGGTTGTCATCATATTGAAGTCTAACTGACGTACTATTTAAGTCTAACTGACATACTACTTAAGTCTAACTGATGTTCTACTTAAGTCTAACTGACTTTCTTCTAAAAATCCCAGGATTTGCTTAATTTCCCTTCTGGCACATTGTTTCCAGTTAAAATCCCAATGTGGATTTTGACACATAACACATCCTTAGTAACTACTGGGAGGGATATGATTATGCCCAGATCATGTCTACAGTAACTAGTCAGATGTTACTTAAGGCGGCTGCTTGGTTCTGCGTTGGTGTCACATTGTTGCGCAAAATTTACTCATAGCAATTCATGCTCCCTTAATGGTTGCGGGTGTTGCCAAGCAATTCACACCCAGAACAATAGGCTTGCGTAAAAAATGGTGCAAGTCTAGAAAAAGGGGCCGACGCCTCTGTTGGTTCTAGGGTAGGGTTAGGCTGTACAAAAGACTCTGTTAATAATAACGCGTGCAGCTCCCTCAGTTTGACAGTTCGATATTGATAAGTTTCTCGTAGCCAATTCAGTGGCAGCAATAGCTAAGTGTTAAATATACTGAGTGCCTAGTTTGTACATGATACAAGTAAGTATGTTTCAGTACGTTATTGTGTTTGTAGTGGACTCTACATTGCTATTAGAAGCGTTAAGCATAATAGTTCGCTATTAGCAATACAACCAAGCAACCTACAAGAAAATATACAGTCAAGCTGGAGACACAATTAGCCCTGAGCGATCGCGTATCCTCCCAGAGAAGGCAGACATGCAAATTTTTCTGCACAAAAATTGTAAATAGTCTTTGCCACTGCTAGTTAAATTTTTTTGGCAGCTCAGTTAATAATATACCCTTTTACTAAAGGAAGGAGCATTGTTATTTTTATGAACGTTTATATTAAACAGAACACATTTTATTTAAGTTATGTAAGTTTTATTTAAATGTGTATGTAAACATTCTAGAAATTTATATAAAAGAACATTAATGTAAAAAACCCGTTTGTGCTCTTTTTTCACCCCTTACCCAATTATAAGAATCGTTAAGAGAATCGATAAGGAATCGGTTCGATAAGCAGGAATCGATAAGGAACCGGAATCGTTAAAATCTTATCGGTTCTCATCCCTAATCACAATCAAGGATTTGAACAATCAGTTTTAGAAAATGCAGTGACTGCATAGAGATATGGAATGTACACAGACACACACACCACCCCATGCAGTATAGGGTCACTATAATATTTGATCTCATTTGAACCCTGACCAATTTGCCATGTTAAATTATAGGCAGAAGTCTATTTCGTTTTTGATGGATACTCCACAAAGTTTCATCCGTGAGGTTCTCAGGTCAGCACAGTAGTCAAAAGCTTCACACAGTTCCCTGAGTCTTTTTTGTAGTATATCTGAAGGCTGTTTTAAGTTGGCACATTCATTAATCAATCAGAATGTAATGGGATGTTTCTCTTTCACTCAATCAGAATCGACTGAGGAAATACAGGGCCAATTGATCAAACCCAGTCGCTCTGCGAACCTCCGAGGTCTCTCTCACCCAGAAATCAATGTAAACCTGTTCGATGAAAATAAGTTGATTTCACATAATTCTCTTGTTTCCGGTTTAACCTTTCAACCTTAAAGCAAATTATTGAATCCTTTGTAATTTCAAGCACTTCGAAGCCGAATATCACACCAATATGTATCTTCCCACAAATCTAAACACAGCAGACTGCTGTTGGCGGTCTCAAGTCAGTATAGAACTTTCTTCACAATTAATTTAAAATAAATTATGCTTGCATGTGATTGTATGTTTACACACAGCCTCCCCTCTCTCTTTCTCTCTTAATCTAATCTCCCTGGCACCAAGCTTTCATCTTTAAGCCTTTTTCCGTAAGATGCCCTGCTGCATGTCTTCTGTTTCCTCCCCGGCTGACCCAATTTCTACTCCACTCCAAAGATTCTTATTTACCTTATGAAGTGTATTTCTCGTTCGCCACGTTTCTCAATTCCAAGTATGGCTATTTTTAGAGGCCATTAATTTCATCCAATGTTGATATTTTCTTGAGAGGCAGCGATATGGGGGTCTACTTTTTTTTCAAGATCATAAGTTTCCCTTTTTTTCCCCCTGATATGCATGGGTGTGTTCACACAGATCTCCAATGTGGAAGGGAGTGGTGCTCATGAATCTAACGGTCTAATGGATAAAAAGACTCTTTTTCAGACAGCATCTTAATCACTTCATGCCTTTCAAGACGTAATGCTACAGAGACACCAAAGTACCAGTTTAGCAGGGCCTCGTAAAGGGGTGAAAGGTGATGACAAATCTAGGTGCCCACAGCCCAGAGGGGGGCCCACAAAAACCCTATTAGCCTATTATGTAAGCTTCCCTTTCTATGACTAAATTATTATGTATAGGCATATCTTATGTTCATACTAATGCACCAGAGTTAAAACAAAGCGAAAAAACCAAGCAAAATTTAAAAAAATAATTCTATTTTCCGAGCAATAACCCCCTTTTTTTAAATATGGTTTGGTCCATACGCAAATTAACACTCGTGCAAGTTAAAGAGAAACTGTCATCTGGAGAGTTTAAAATGATACTAAACGAAGGGAAATCTACTGTATGGAGATATTTCTGCTTACGTAATAGACGATGCAGATTCTAATTAGGCTGTTGGATATGTCCAATGTAGTTTTAATGAAATATGATTGACGCAACTCTCGTTCTCCACAACAACATGGATTGAACCTCAGTGGTTGGATGAAGAGTTTCATAACGAACGTCTGCGTGCAAAAAGATCTTCAATGGTAAGACTTGTCTGTTGTGCCTCCGTTGGTGTATCATAAAACGTGAGTTTCATTAAAGCATAGCGTGTGTAATATGAAGCTATTTAATATGTTTGTTAACCTTTCCTGCTCTCTGTCTGACCGTAGTTGGGGATTGCAGGGGAGTAAAATGCTCCACGGGCGAATTAGATTACATGTTTTGAACTTCGGGGTTAATTCCCTTTCCTTTACAGACAGTAGGAAAAGTTAACAAACGGAATGAAATAGCTACACATTACACACGCTATGCTTTAATAAAAGTCACGTTACTCACATACTGGTTAACACTGTTACAGTACATAAATGTTTGTCGCTGCATCCAAACTATGCGTCACCGTTCTCCCTCCCTGTACGTCCTCCTCTTAAAGGAGCCGCACCATTTTACTAAACGTTCTTGCAATGTGAATAATTGAATCTAAATATGCTTATTGGCCTTATTGTGCAACATTGTGCGTTTAACAGCGCTTTTTTGTGTGAGAGAGCATTTAACTGTTGATGCCCCAGTTTGATAAAGCCAGGCTATTCATAAACAACGTAGTAGGCTACTATGAACAGTTGAGAAATTGATTCGGTCGCGCTCGGTTCGGATTCGAAAACAAAATATTTGAATGGCTGTCGGACTCGGTCCGGGCTCGGTTACTATTCTGTCGGATCGGGCGGGCTCGGACAGAAAAATTCGGCCCGATCCATGCTCTAATCTGTATCCTTAACGGGCATTAGTTGTCCGTACTCCGATTTTATTTCCTGCCATTCATTGTCGGATAAGGACGAGGGGCGTAAGATACTGAAGCAAACCCTGAATATCAGTGATGCTGATCATAACATAAAACATAAAAAAAAGTCAAAACATAAAGTCAGTACAAAATGAAACCACTAAATATCATCCACAGAAAAGATCAGTAAGGTCATAATTCGCCAAACGTTATAATACGCTGTCAATAAAATCCCAGTAGCAGTAGGACACAGTTTTCCAATCTTACATGAGTGTTTACTAAAACTAAACTGCTATGGTAGCCTATTGACATGAGTAGGGACATAATAATACCCAGTGACTCTTTGTTGAGTGGTTAATTTATAAAAAACGAATTGGGTGCATTGCGTCAGGAACTGTCAAGAACATAGAGGAACAAAACAATTAAGAAAAAATATAATAAATATACAGTAGTCTAAGAAAAAAAAAGTTGTGTAAAATTGATCTTTGGCGATGAAAAGTCGGGGTGGGGGGGGGGGTGGGAGGGGCCCACGACAATATTCTTTCAGGGGGCCCAGAATTCCTAGCAACGGCCCTGCAGTTTAGACTACAAGTGTTGATTTTAATTATGATATGACTTACTATAAGTTGTTTTTTATAATTTTTTGTGTTCTGTTCAGTGCTTATTTAGTTGTAAAATTGCAAAGATAAAAAAAATTCTTCATGATGCACACAAGTGTTAACGTGACACACCTCTGTCTTGATCATGTTATATAAACACTGTAAGAAAATATGTGTATGTGTACCGTGATGACATCAGTACAGACAGAGAACCTTGGCATATTTGAAGACATTAATATATTCCTATCTTCACTGGTAAACTGCTCATACATTGATCAACTCATACACTGACCAGAAGGCTTGGGAATCAAGGTTGGAAAGTCATAGTTTGAACAGAGAATAAAGCTTAATTGTCCTCTTGACTTCCATTCCACTGTTGGCTGTCATAAGATATACAAAGTTAAACAATTCCCCCCCCCCCCCCTTCAGCTGACATTGAGGTGATGTAACAGGTGGGCAACTAAAGCGAGAGCTTTCTTCGCTCTAGACCTGAAATTGTCTGGACGCTGTCAGAGTGGCATGTCAGCCTGAGCTGTCAAAAACCAAACCTGATTGTCACCACCTGCCGGGGAGACCCAGGACACCAGCACAACCCCCCTCCCTCCATACTTACCAAGCTCACTATACTTGCAGGAAAAGAATCAGGGGAGCGCTAGTCTGTATTGAGAGACTAGACTGTATTGTCAAAATGGTAGACAATAACAATACCCTGGAATGCAAAAATTATCTCTATGCATTGGAAATAACGTTATGGCTTAATTCTTTTTGGAAAAAGGGCTGGTAAACTGCTTTCTACAACAGCTAGCCCAAATGTTTTTAGCCATAAAGCTAAAAAAAGCTGATCAAGCTTACCTTACAGTGCATCATTTTGAAATGAAATCATCACACTTACTTCCCCAGTAAAAACAGAAAGGGTTTTTGCTCACGTAAATTGGATACCAAGCACAAACCCTGATCTGTGCATTTGTGCATCTGAGCCTTTATTTGGATAGTTGAGGTTAGAAACTTCATGTGGAATCTTGTTTTAATTAAAAAAAAGATGGAAGGCTTGGATGTTTGTCCTAATATATTGTAAGAGAAATTTGTGGATTTCAAAAAGGGTAGTATAGTCGTTATTCCTGTCGGTGGGTTAAAGCTGTATTTATCGAGAGGTAACATCTTTATGGACATGTACCATTCAGGACTCCATTGACAGACTGAACTTCAAACTGGCACCTGGAGATGGCCCTTCTGGCCGGAGCGTACCTCATCGCTGACAGCCACAGCGATATCTGCCATTCTCAGAGGTGTGAGGAGATGGGATGGGGAAGGAAGGGGGTGGGTAATGGTAGTGTGTGTGTGTGTGTGTGTGTGTGTGTGTGGGGGGGGGGGGGGGGGGTACGGGTGGGTAATGGTAGTATGTGTGGGGGTGGGGCGGTGGGTTGATAGGGGTGGGTAATGGTAGTGTGTGTTTGTGTGGGGGGTGGGTGGGTTGGTAGGGGTGGGTAATGGTCGTGTGTGGGGGGGTGGGGGAGTGGGGGGTAGGGGTGGGTAATGGTAGTGTGTGTGTGTTTGTGTTGGGGGGGGTAGGGGTGGGTAATGGTAGTGTGTGTGTGTGTGGGGAGGGGAGCGGTGGGTTGGAAGGGGTGGGTAATGGTAGTGTGTCTGTGTGTGTGTGTGTGTGGGGGGGGGGGGGGCACTGATGGATGAGAGCCGATGTGGCGGGTCTGTCCACACGGGACCACCTGTCACCGCTCATCAGACTCCTGTTATCCGGCTATTTCTCAAGTGCACACACACACAAATACACACACACACACACAAATACACACACACACACACACACACACACACACACAACACTAATGTCCATATCCACTAATGAACATATACTGTACAACCACACATACACACACTCACACACAGTATCATGCCCACTCACACATGAACACACTCTCTCTCTCACACACACCTGGAGCACATACCTGTGCAGCCTCCACACACATCTCCAGGTGCCACTCAGAGAGCAGATATTTTACAAAATGCTCCACACTTCACTGAGCAGACCTCTCTAGGAGGCCTTGCAGTCCAGGTGAACCGTACTGACTACTGGCCAAATGACGAAGCCCTCAGCGGGGTTCGGGCAGCGGTCGGGGTTGGGGAGGGGGGGTGGTAGTCTGACACTTTCCACGGTGAGACAGATGGGAACAGCGGGTGTGTGTGTGTGTGAGAGAGAGAGAGTGAAAGAGAGAGTGAGATAGAGAGAGAGAGAGAGAGCGCAGTGAAGCGCTGACCAGCAGCGTGACTAAGTGGAGCGACACTGAGTTGGTCTTTTCTCATGCGAAGCCAACGGGAAACAAACCTGACGCTCTGACCTGCAGGGGGAAACCTGCCAGTGGCTGTCAGGTAAAAAAAAAAGCCCTAGATGAAGCCGCAGAGATCCGATAAGAGCTCCAGCCCTCTGCACCAGTGGGAAATCGAGCACCATACGCCAGAAATATGAATCACCAGATACATGCATTGAAGAAAATTCAGAATCTACATTTTGGTTTGAAAACTAGTGTGTGTGCAGTAGATATCACTCATGGTAACCATACTAAAAAAACCTGTCAAACAACAAAAACAAAAACAATAACATTTTGATAATTTTATATATTGTACTGTACATTGCTCCTATCTGTGTGCTACTGTATTTATATACTGAACCATCTAAAAACCATACAACCCATATGACCAATGCCCATACCATGACATTTAAATTAAAACAGTGCGAGACGCATTAACAATTGATTTCCCCGAGACTAAAACAAAGAGTGCTGGTGTAATGATTCTTATGTAATTATCCCAGACAGTGCCAGTTAACATGACAGTATATGCAACATATTCTATTCTGACACTGAGCTGCTGGTTAGTGTCCCCAGCACCGGTTCATCATGAAGGCGATTATGTTCACACCTCCACGGAACCCGATGGGCCAAGCAAACAAGGTCACCACTCCATTATGCTTCAGATTTAACTTGTAAGACGTCACAATCTAAAACATAAAAATAGAGCCTGCCAGTATGCCTTGAAATCCAGAGTTGCTGTCCTTGAAAGTTACCAACAAAATCATAAGACTTCTCCTCACCTTCTATAACCCTTCTCCTCACCTTCTATAACCCTTCTCCTCACCTTCTTTAACCCTTCTCCTCACCTTCTATAACCCTTCTCCTCACCTTCTCCTCACCTTCTATAACCCTTCTCCTCACCTTCTATAACCCTTCTCCTCACCTTCTATAACCCTTCTCCTCACCTTCTGCAACCCTTCACCTCACCTTCTATAACCCTTCTCCTCACCTTCTATAACCCTTCTCCTCACCTTCTCCTCACCTTCTGCAACCCTTCTCCTCACCTTCTCCTCACCTTCTGCAACCCTTCTCCTCACCTTCTCCTCACCTTCTATAACCCTTCACCTCACCTTCTTTAACCCTTCACCTCACCTTCTTTAACCCTTGTCCTCACCTTCTTTAACCCTTCACCTCACCTTCTTTAACCCTTCACCTCACCTTCTTTAACCCTTCTCCCTGTGAATTGTGCTTTGAGATGCACTTGTCTGGAATACTATGGATAATTTCACTCTGGCTCATTCAGTCTTATTTAGAACAGAGGCAGGTCAGAGCTCATATTTTGAGGTGCATGATTTCAGCAGATTGCATCACTTCAACATGCAAAGGTGGTAATTAGCGATAGTTGCCAAGGAAACATCCCATCGCATATTTAGAGTCTAGGTCCCTGAAAGGTACTATGCAAGTATGTATTCACATAAAATACCTTTTGTTTTGCAACGCTTCCTGTGCGCTTATAATCATACCAACAGGTGCAATCTTCACTCTCTCTCCTTGAGATGAAAGGATATTGTTACTAGGATAGTGCCACTACGGACATCCACATTCCTCTTCAACCAGCTTGTATCCATCTTGACTGGGCCTCCGTGTGAGCTCGGCAACAACACTGTCACTCATCTAGAGCCCCAGCTTTTGACAGCCATTGTCAAGTTGCAGTAAGACGGCTGTGCACCATCATGTCAGAGCATTTGAAGCAAAGTCAGAAGGCTTTCATTGAGTAAACGGGTCATCTATATTCTTAGCTTAAGAGGTAGAGAAACTGCTACTGAAAAGGAGGAATGGAGGAGGTTCAGGGTGGCTGGCTTGAGACCAATGGGGTGGTCGATGAGAACACAGTAGTCCTGTCAGGATTCACAGTTTATTCCATTGATTTAGGAGTGTCCCGTGAGGATATGAGTAGGACTGTAGGATGTGTGTGTGTGTGTGTGTGTAAGGAAGGCCTGGGTGTGTGGTAGGAAGGTAGGTGTGTGAGGAAGGAAGGTGTGTGGTTTCTAGGAGGAATGAGAAATAGTGTACAGATCAGTGCCAAACAAATACCTTGTACAGAGGATGCCACAGCATACAAAGTGCGCTCAAATTAAACAATATAAAACAAATCATCCAAAATAATAATAACTGTACAACATAGTCTGATCCTCCACAGGCAATACATCAAACAAACTAAGGAGCATTTCCATTTAGTTAACATAGTAAGCTAGCAACATTTTCTAGGCACATCTAACACAACTAAAACAACCTCAGTCCATGAAAAGCGATCATCAAACGTACATGGTTCAGAAACGCACACAGAAGGAGCACATGCGACAGCATTCAAGTTTCATGTATCTGTGTGAAATGAAGGGGCTGTGCGCACAGGTGTATCTTATAAGGTTGGTGGCAGGGTGGCAGGTGATCAGGGCTAATTGGAGCTAAGTGAAACAGAATGGAGAAATGAACAGGCTGGGAAAGGGGCGTGGCTGTGAGTGTGAGGGAAACAGGGAAAGTGAGAATCTACAGTAGAACAGCTACAGTCAGTACCGGTTCTTTCAACACGCACACTAGGCACGTTGCGTAGGGCCCCCCAAAATTTATTATTTATAATAAAGGCCCCGTGGGGGAAAAAAAAAAACGTGTCAACGGAACTGTCCGTCGCGGACGACCCATGCGCATCATTGCATCATCAGTGTAGAAAGATGAAGTGGAGCTATCCCTCGGGGAATGAAAAAAGGAAGAGGAAGGAACTTGAAAATGAACTGCGGGAGCAGCAGTCAGGTAAAGCCTTTAACTCTCCTCTCCTGGTGGGAGAGAGGGAGGGACAGTCCGTGTTAGACCTACATCAACAGGGCAGTGAGCCCTTGGGGATCCCCGGTCTCTGTGTGCGTCTTGCTAGCTTCTATAATTTTAGTTGTAGCCTTGTATAGTTACAACTGCACTTAACAAAATGGAAAGTAATGGATACATATTGACTAAGATTGAAGTTTGTTTGCTTGGATAGCCCACAGGCAAATATAGACGCAGATACGATTTATTCTTGGTGAATAAATAAAACTCGTGAAATATTATGACAATGGTGCTAAATAATAAACACTTATTAATAGAATGAGATCATACCGAGAAATATCAAACTGTTGCTTGAAGTATTGGTTTGATGTTTTGAGGTTAGTACGTTGTTTATTATGGCATTTTGCTCTCCTTTCATTTTATAAAGACACGGTCATTGTAAATCGAAACATGTCGTTTTGTTAAGCTCAAGTCTTCTCATGACTCAATTTGTTTGCCTAGCAACCACTTCAACAGAAAACGGACAATATGGATCTGCTAAATAAAATGGTATTAATTCCAACACAAGTGATTCAGAGTTTGTAGTCTTTCTATAACAAATAGTTGCTTCTTCTGAGAACCTTGGCATATTTTCACTGGACCATTGAAGATTTGAAGTTAGGAGGGCCCCTTGGCAGATTTTTGCCTAGGGCCCCATGGAGGTCTGAACCGGCTCTGGCTACAGTAGAGCCGAAATGGGTGTGTTTGTGTGTGTGTGTAAGAGAGAGTGTGTGTGTGTGAGAGAGAGAGAGAGAGATTATGTGCGTGTGTATGTGAGTGTGTGTGTAAGAGAGAGAGTGTGTATGTGTTTGAGGGTGTGCGTGTGTGTGAGTGTAAGACAGAGAGAGTGTGTGTGTGTGTGTGTTTGCGTGTTTGTATTCACAGAGACAGGTGCACATGATAGGATCAATAACAAACTCCTCAGTGGGCAAAAGCAGAACAAGGACAATGTGAAAACGCACTTTCCATCCATTTTACACATATTTTAATATAAGTTATGACCAAACAAATATTTGAAGTAATGAAGTATTGTCTTGTAATGAGGCTAGCAATTTAAATAAATTACAAACACTCTATTTAATAACTTTAACCTACAATGACCAACCAAATGTTGACATAGCAAGAATTTGAGACAATTGATTGGCTCTAAAGCACATTCATGCTACATTCATGCAAGGGCAAAGAGCAAGGCTTGTGATTTTTGCAGGAATCCCTACAGCAGTAAAATGACTACAATGAGAGCAGAACCCCCCCCCCCCCATCCCCCCCCCCCCCCCCCTCGCCCCTCTGCTGACGCAGAAATACACGCATTCCCTCTTCAAAGTTCAGAAATAGCTATAATAGCTTTGCCCGTGTTTCTAACTCTGACCCATGCCATTATCCTTCCATTATGAGGCAAAGTAATAGAGATGTGAGGTGCACAATGTATTATGAATGCCACAACAGCATTTCCAGCCAAAGACCACGTTTCAGAGATTGAATGAATTATCGATATGGGGTTGGGGGTGTTGAGTGACCCCAGGATAGGGAAATTAGTTTTTTGTTCTTTCCTCTTTTCTGGATGCTCATAACCAAGATTATTAAAATATAAAAAGAATCCTGATTGCATCATCATACTGTATCTGACCGCAGCTCTTCCAAAAGGAGGAAGCGCTGAAATATTAATGCGGGACTCATGGCAGTGGCAGCTGCAAGCCCACATCGGCCCACACCACACAGCAGTCTGTGCTGCTCACTACTACATCTCAATTCTGAGGACTGGTTTGCTTCACTTGCGCACTGTAAGAATTAGTTAGAAGAGTCATGTTTCCAAAATTGGAAACATGGAACGCTATACAGAATTGCACCCAAATGTAATTTAAAACAAAGGTTGCGGGATTTCAGAAATTTGAAGAGTTGTGCACATAATTCTGCTATAAATGTGTTGTAACAATGCTACTACAGTCACTTCAAAACTGGGCACTTTGTACCTCAAACAATTAAAGCAAAATCACATAGTGCATTTACTCCTCAAGTGGAACTGTGTATTGCAATGGAGCTATTATTATTCTGCAACATTACAGACTATTATAGGGAAACAAACCATTTGCTCAGAGGCAACTGCTCAGACTCTGTTGCCACTGATTACACAGACTGCCCACTTTTGCTGAAACTGTGTCAGCCATTCTGTGTTTGCGGCTTGGTTGGACAGCGCAAGTGTCTAATGCTTTCTCTAATGCTCAGTGTGCCTTCACATGTAATGGTTTCCACAACGCTCATTTTCTATCTAATGCTCAAGTGTTTTCTCTGCCAGTGTTTCAGCAATGGTGTCCCTTTATTGGCTGTTTGCCCCTCGTATCGGTTCCAAATAAAACTATCCATGAAGGGGCACATCTGCCTGGGTGCAAACACTACCTTGAAGCAAACTGCATGGACAGAGTTTCCAGGAATTGAAAGCACTTGGGGGAGGAAGGTTGAGCACTCTTACGTGTTTCACTGAGAGCATAAGCCGCATCGGAGCTATAACATGACATTTCCTTGGCAGATATGACGTTCACAGATACAATGTTCAAAATTGCACTGACTACAAGGTCACATTCACTATGCTGCTGTGTGCCAGGGCCATTCTCCATTATCTTTATCGATACACTCAAGACAAATCACAAATGTTTCTCTGTGTCTCTGCAGTTTTTTAGCAGCCCAAAGGTAGATTTAATTCTACGGCCAATTGCTACGTAGATTCATTTCAGAGTCGCTTGGTATTTCTAGTGTCTCATTAGTTTAAAGAACGGAGAAGCTTGTTCAAACATAATAGGAGATCTGTATTGCTTGCATGCAAGTTTTGGCATGTGAACACACCATATTTATGTTGCTGCAGTGTGTAGTCCAATATTTCCTGAAAGAGACCCTGAAGAAAACCAGTGAACAGTCAAACTCTCGATACTCTCAGGCTTTCGAGCACGAGCTAAATGCGCTTTGTGACTAGGGATGGGCCTCGCATCGTTTCCTTTTTTCTTCTCTGAATTGGCATGATCAGGGTCCTGCGTGTCACAGCGCAGCTGCAGCCCTTAGAGACAAAGTACCTCAATTATTCACATAAAAAGCTCATCATTTTATTTTTCTAGCAAGAGTCCCCCAGTCCTGTGCTGAGATTGGGGCTATTGTGTGAGATGCCTCATAAGCGATGGAGCCTGCACACAAGGGGGAAAGAGAGGTCTGAGAAACAAGGATGATTTTTTTTACGAACACAGCAAACATAAGGGTGATGATATCAGAAAAAAGCACTTCATCTCTACAAGTTTGTTTCATTATTAGTTCCCAGGAATGGCGGAAGTGAGCCATTTGTTTTACAATGCATATGTTAAAGACATTCTGTACAACCCTGAAGCACTCTACTACCAGACCCTTCATGTATAATCCAAAATACATCATTTTCACAATTCTGCTCTTTGTACATTGACAAAAAAGAAAAGTGGCGACCAAGGGAGAGTTCTAAAATATTCTTTTAACATTCCTTTCTTTACTCCTTACTGAGAAGTCTTTAAGGGAACGTATGAAAAGTGATATAAAATGAATATGAATAGTGAATGTGAATCACATTGGCAGGCAGTACTTGTTTAACAGCATGCCACTGACAAAGCCCTTAGATTTTTTTTCTTCAAATGAGCTGCACTAATGTCAAATCCCAGCACTCTGCTAACCCTCATGAGAGCTGTATTTTTGTGACAAAACTGGAATATGACGTATGGCCACTGCCTCTGCTAATGGTCCTTTAACTGCACACTAGGCGATATTTACTAAGAAGGAAAGGCAAGTTTATTTATATTGAATTATTATTCATATTAAAAAGACAAATTAAATGTTTAAAAGTTTGAATGCAACGGGAAGTTCAAATTCCCTTCTCTCAAAACAGGAAAGTATGTTTTTTTCCTCTGCTGTCCACTCGTGTGTGGACTGATTCTAGCCATCAGCAGTCTTGTAGCCTGTTGTGATGAAAAAAAATCCTGATTGACTGCAAAACTGAACAAAAGATTTTGCAGCAACGCAGACTCCCTTTGCACCAGACTAGCGTCAACCATCATAAGCCCATCTCCCGGCCCTGTAATCTCCTAGCTCTATCACGCTTCCCCTTCAGGATTTACATTATTCTCAGGTGAGCGAGGGAGCAGGGACAAGGGCCCTCCTGGGAACAGAGCATAAATAGCAGCATGGGCAAAGCAGACGGTTTGGGGTCAGAGATGTCATTATAATTTAGAGAGGACAGGTGAGCCGTGGTACGGTCTGCATGTGTCTACACCAGCACAGAGCTGATAGGCAGAACCTGTCACTGCACGAAAAGCAAGATTATCGGGCCCGTAAACGCTGTGATACAGCCGCGAATGATCACCATTCGTGGCTGATCGCGGACATTCCCCCGAAATATCCGTCTGCCGCATACGAACGGAAATTCCCGGGAAGGAATCTGCGAGGGGAGGGGGGCCGATGTGTTTAGCATTCTCACCTCCCGCTGACAAAGGTGCGAAATGCTCTTATTAGCATATTGACTGTCAGCAGTCTAGCCACACACACCCTGCTGCAGCCATTGGTTGAAAACGAGAAGGAATTGAATTAAAACGTCTTGTGATAAGACGGAATGAGATTCTGTCTATAGGTCAGCTTTCAACTGACAAAACGTATCCCCTCCCATTTACAGCTATTGCCCCATAAAAACGAAATTAAAATGTACACGATAATAATTTAATTAATATTCTGTCTTTGGGGTTTTGCTCCGGGGTTATCACATTTCTTGATTGGCTCACCGTTTTCAGAGTTCTGTCTTTAGGGTCTTGATTTCGGGGATTTCACGATTCTTGCTTTGCCTTTCATTTTCAGAGTTCGGGGGTTGCAATGTACTTTCGTTCTAGCTCGTCGGTGCAACCAAGTACCTGGTTTATCATTCCTTATTTGACAAAGCAGTGAGTTAGCTGTCTTTCAATGTCTCTTGTCGAATTATCTCACATGTTTATGGTGGTATGTGTTTAAAAGTTTTAACTTAGGCTATGTGTAATGTTCCTAACTTATATATTATTATTTCACCTTAATGTTCTTGAGATTCGTTTCTGGCATGTAATTATACAGAGTCAGGCTTACTCTGATAACAGTCATTAAGAGTCGTTAACAGTCGTTAAGCAACTTGGGCCATGGTTGCCACTAGTGGGGATGGAACCTGTGACTTTCAGGTTTTTTAAATCAGTGAAGCAGTGACGGGGTGCCTCCCCTGGCGGGGTGGGGGGGGGGGGGGGTGTTGTGTTCAATGCAGGTCAATTAAATTAACATAACAAAACCTAGGCCTGGCCAAGGGGAAGGGGTGGGGGGGCTTTCACACCAATGTGGGCTTCTACGGCAATACACAGGGTCGGAGACTGTCGTAAATCCCACATTTCATGCAGTGTGTTGTCTTGCTGAAACTGAAATCCAAAATCCTGATGTGGGATCAGTGGTGTTGAGGCTATACATTTTTGGATAGCACTGACAGTGTTTGGGATTTTCAACACAAACTGAAGTTCTCATTACAGCCAGGTGTGTGGAGCCAGGAAATGTTCCTCGAAGAAGAAAGCGTGCCATGTCATACCTGTAATGTACTGTAAATTGGTTTGAATGAAAGTGCATGCTGGATGAAGAAATGTTCATTCTATTACAATGTACTTAAAAGTACAGGGTACATACATCAAATTAACATACACTGTATTATTGTGTGAGTTTGAAAAAAGAGGTCCAAAGAGATTCACATTGTTTTAAAGGTTTTTTTTTGGTGGTGATTACCTAGAACAACTAAGTGTAATGCTTTTTCCTTTATTCAATATGATAATGAAGAAAGAAACAAATAAACTCATGCATAGCTGTGGCCACTGCTCTTTGTCGGTATAATTCTTCTCATCAGTCCGCAACAGAAGTTAACATAGGGTGACCAGATTTGAGTTTGTTAAAAAGAGGCCACTTCGTTGCGGGACCCTGCCCTGACATTAGTTTCAGATGCAGATAACCCCGCTCCTTCCCCCACGACAAAGTTTTGACATCTTTTTCACATGCAGATGTCATGTACTTCTATAAATGATGCAACTAGTGAAGGCGGCAAGGTGCTCAGTGTTGCATATCATATCAAAGGCTCAAAATAATCGTATTTGGAGGATAATTATCATATCTGACAACACTGGCAAGGCGTTCGACCAATGACAGTTCTCTCTACAGTCAGAGCTCGTGCAAAGTGGTTGAACGTAAGGGAGATACCCTTTTCAAAACTTGTAAGTGCGTAATAACTAGTTTGTGAAAGACCCAGAGAAACATAAATATCCGACGAGGCAAAATCCTGGACGGTTTTGGAATCCCTGCCGGACGCATTTTTTAGGTCTCGAAAAGAGGACATGTCCGGGTAAAAGAGGACGTCTGTCACCCTACACCCATGCGGTATCCATTCGTCCAGCTGTCATCCCCATGAAGTCATATCCTCTCACAGTGCATTTGTCTGCAGACAACTGCTTCTCAGTAATTGGCAGTTACGTTAAGGGAAAATGTATTATATCTGTGCAAGCCATAACATGATTGCTACTGGTGTTGTGCCAGTGTGAGTGTCTATCATGGAAAGACAAAATGAACAGTTCAGTGAATAAAGGGGGAAAATACACTTCAAGGCAACATTTGGTGGAAGCATGATATCCTCAATCGAAGTGGTATAATTGTGTTAACGTTTCTGCTCTTAAACTTAATGGAATCATGTAATGGTTATGAAGGCTATCAAGAGGTAATTAGACACATGGCAAGGCAATGAAGACAGTAGAGATGGCGATATGTTCATTAACACCCCCTACTATGTAAGCCCTGCCCTCAAACAGGATTCCAAGTCAAGACAATGCATTACAAGTTTCATACACAGGCCAGCCATTTTTATGCAGCCATGGATTCTAATGATGTGAAACTGACAATATGCTACTGGTTACATTGGTTATGCGTTGCCAACTGTTAAACCTGATCAGAGAGGCATGGCACATTAGACTTATCCAAACATAAAGGCCTGTTCTGCGGTCGGACCGTTGCTATGCAATAATGACCGCTGTCAAGGAAATTGGCCTTTTTGCCTCTGATTTACGTCTTTCGTAGCACTCCGCAAGTAGTCCAGTAACTTATCAATGGAGTTTCAGCGGACGGTTGAACAGCTGTGTTCTAAAGAATGTTCAACGTCTTTGAAGTTCAACGTCTTTGGTGAACTATTTCTCTGCTTTTTAACAAGTACATTGTAAAAAGACACACTGTGTTTAGTTATTTTTTTGTTTTGGCAAGTAGCCATATAATAAGCGGGATAATGTATAGAACGCCGGTCATTATCGGGAAAATAAGCCCCTTCAGGGTGAAGCAACACCCCTCCACTTCATGTCAGGGTGCTGTTCGCCCTGTCGGGGCTTATTTTCCCGATAATGACCTGTGTTCTATACATTATCCCTTACTTGACCAACAGTGGGAAACACTGAAGAATAAATATTTTACATGCTCAGTTGGCATTCACATTCAAGAATTCAAGAAACACAGTATAAAACATTCGATGATTTTTAAAAGGCTGCATTGACTTGAAACTACACTTCACGTCCTCCACAGATTGTCTATGTTGGCAGCTGTGGTGCATATTTTATAAAGCTAATGTGAAATAATATCACAGAGATGGATGCCTTCCATGTATTAAGAGTGAGAAGGCCTAACACTCAAAACACAGAGCAATTACAGATGGATGGGAATAGATCAGGGAAGAAAGAATTGTCACACAGTTCAGCATGGATTTTGTTGGAAGTGCAGGAGAGAGAAAAATACTTCACAGTTCAATAGAAATCAAAATTTAATAAGAAAACTTTAAAAAAGGCTTTACATTTCCTAAAACAGGAATGACCCATTTTGCAAATGGCTGAATCTCAGAGAGAAGTATTACATCAAAACAAAAGTGTCCCCATTTCATCAACAGGGAAACTCTCAGTTGGCATGAGTACAGTTCACATCCAGACCACATACACACTCCCCCACCCCTCCCCCCATACACACACTACGCACACACAAACAGACCACACATGCACACACTATACACTCACACACACACAGATTTGTACTTTCTTTAGCACTCCTACAGTTTCCTCACCAACAATGAATAGTACATCAAGAAAAAAGCTATTAATTAACTCTGTGGTTTTCCGTGGCTTCTCCTCAAGAGGCAATGTTGTATTAATGTTGCCTGTTTTGTGATTAATTAATGTTGCCTTTTTTATGTTTTGTGATTGTACATGAGACCTTTGAGACCTTCCGAGACACAAGGCTTTTCAAGCCTCTGAAGGACTCAGTCAGGGCTCCAAGCACTTCAAGCAGCATAAAGCAACGGAAGAAAAGGCTCTCAAGGAGCATTTTTACCATTGAGTTGTTTTGCTTTTCTCCGCCTAAAATGTGACTGTGTCGCACAAGATGTCATTTGAGTTCGAGGTGATCATGAGCAGATTATGTTCAGCTGCAGTCACCCTCACATTTATAGGGAAGGGGGGATATTTAACTACATGGCAACTGAGGAAAAGAGGGAAACCAAAGCACAACTGTATGTGTAGGCTAGAGGGGGGAAAAAAACAATGCAGCAATTTGCTTCAACCCAAGACCCCTTATGATGTGCTGTTTGCTATATTTAGCGCATCCTAAAAGTTCTCGCTGGATGGTGTAATATGTTATCAATAACTGGAAATGAGAATAGTGCAGTCAGCCATGGGCTGTTCTTAGATAGAGGTGGATTCTTAAAAGGAACATGTAGCAGGACATGTCCTTGGTTTCCATCAAACCCTCCAAAGCTGAGTATGGGTGGAAGAACTGAGTTGTTGAGAGCTGGGGGTACAAAAAAAAACAAAAAAGCCAAACACAGAAAGAAGAGGGAAAAACCTTTCAGGGCAATCTGAAGGCACCACTGACAGCCTTTTCAGCAGCCTGTTAGGTAACACTTCCACCCTTGAGCTGCCTGGGAAGGGTGGCGCCTGACAGCTCTGACCTGAGCAACCATCGACCCCCGCCGACCTTTTGGGAACAACCAGCAGCAATGCAAAGGTAAAATGAGGCTGTTGAGAAAAAGAACTGCAAACCCCTCTCCCACACACACACATACACACGCTTACACAGACACATACACCAGTCTGACGCCTTCTCCTGCAGCATGCAGAGAGCCAGGTTTTCTTGTTAAAGTTTAATGAGCTTATGAGGAAACATGCATATCACCTTGAGCCAAACACTTTCCTCGCCAGCTTACCCCCCCCCCCACGAGTGTGAGTCAGCAGTACCTTTTCTATGGCTCGCTCCAGTCACAATTAAGCAAACTTGCAGGCCTCGCGTTTTCCATTGAAGGGACTAGTCACAGTGAGAGTATGTTAAGAATGAATGAATTTGTCCTCAAAGGAACTGGTCTTTTTTAATGACTCCAGGTGGATTATTTTAGCTTGATGCTGATTCCCCCCGATTTGCGCTTCTTTGCCCAGTCAGAGTTTTCCTATACATATACAGTATATATATATATATATTTATTTATATATAGACAGTATTTCCACAGGCATACATCTGCTTCAGTAGAAATAATATAATTTATTCAGTTACATCTTACGTTGAGGTCATATATAGTTTATCACCACTGGGGTTGCATTTCCTCTGTGATTTTCATGTTTCGTGTATCTGAAAAAATATTAAAATTTGAGGCCAACATAAGCAGGTTGATTTTAGGTTCGATTTGCCCCTCACAACAATAGAAAATGTCTTAAATAGAAGCTGTCTTAATTTCAGGCAATAATCTGGGCAGATGCTCTTGTAATGTCAGGTGTGTAGTCATTGAATTTTTCCCCCATCTGCCTTAACTTACGTACAAACTAGTCATTGATACAATGATTTTAAGTGTTAGTTTGACACTTAAGTGCTAGCAATAATAATAGTGATGTCACATTTGAAAGGATAACTGATGACACACAGTCCCTTGTCGGGGGTGTCCGGATGTGAACTTGTGAGTTTATGTAAACTCTGATGTGTGTGACATCAGTCTCTGTTGACATAAGCATTGCATGTGCCAATGGTTAAGGTAAATTAAATCTCTCTGGATCTATTCAGTCCAATAAATAAATAAATAATAATACTTGTCATAAAATCACTCTGGACCCGGCAATAACTAGAAAATAAAAACAAACTGTAGCTGTGTGCCATAGACTTCAATGCCACTCTCAGCTACTGACATGCCTGCATCGGACATGGTCTCCTGGAACTCACTTATGTCAAGTCATTGTAATTCAAGTGTGTGTCTCTATGCACTGATCTGCATGGGAAGTGACTGTCTGAAGCCTTTGTGTTTTTCTTTTTTTCTTGTTCCTTTCTCCAAGACCCCATTGATTGAAGCACTCAAGATAAAACCTCATCAGACAAATCAACACAGTGCTTTAAATGGTGGAGGAAACAAAATGGCACAGGCTAATCAAGTGTGACTTGATGTGAGTTATCTCTTAATCAGCCACCGCATAAATAATTATTCACATATGAATAAGAATGCTTTGGTGTGTTTTTTTTTTTGCTTCAACTTAGTTGTTATCATTTTAGATTGGCCTTTGTCTGTTTAATTGGATTCAAGAGAAGGCAAAGACATAGCACAAAGTGTTCAACCCCCACTACCTCTTCACTTCAGTAAATGTAATTTCCTATTAACTGTACAAATGGCAAGGCTGAATATGCTTAATGCGTTAGTTAATACTGTCTGGAAAACTGAACTGAACTCAACGGAAAGTCTAGCACTGATTAGTAACTTATGATGACCTGATAACGGCTCAGGAGATAGAGGTTTTAGGTATTGGTTTCACTTAACCTTTGTAATGCAGGGAATATTCATCCGAGCAAAAGCTTGTATTTATTAATAATGTTCTACCATGACCACACACAATTGGGACTTAGCCTGCACAACTCCATCCTGTTCTGATAGCTATATCTCTGCTCCAAAGCAGCAAGGTGTGATGTAACTGATAACCTATTTTGCACACTTTCTATGTTCATTATTTTATTTTGGGGGTCTACTAGAATACACTCTGTTAAAGCTCCTGTGTCTTTAAGTCCCCCCTCGCGATGAGCCCAGTGCACTCTGATTGGTCAGCTAGGTGGACAATAAGTACTGTCATTGACATTAAATCATCTTGTAACAAAGGAGAAGGGTTGGAATTCCAATGAAAAAGTGTATCTGTGGGAGAGTTGTTATCCTTCTGGTGTGTACTGTGGGAGTTGTAGACCGTTCAAATGCACAAAAAAGCTATACTACACTTAATGTAAACACACTCCCATTAATATTTCATGACAGGCTTGTAAATATGTATGTATATGTTTTTCTGGGCTGCTGCAATTTCCTGGTTGTTTGTTTGTGTAAAATATGCTAAAGGAATGTATCTTACTGTGAACACATGTTTCCAATGACTCCTGTAAGCCAGGCTAACTGGGGCACCTGGGAAGCATTGCAAACACAGTCCCCACTCAGTTTTCACAGTGACCAGTCACACCCTTCAGCTCCATCAGGATCCAGAGCTAAGAAAAGAAAAGACCAAAGTCAGGAATTAGTCCTTCAAGATGCCAGTTGAAAACAACAGAAGGAAAAGGAAGGGCTGAAGAGGTTTAGTTAAATAGTCAAATATCTGGCTGGGGATGGTTTTGACACTGGCACTGCCACTGACACTGACAGACACTGTTGAAACATGTCTGCCTATTGCATTTGTAGTAATTACATTCTATTTATTTTTAAATCTAGGCCTTGTTCTTTATGAATTCAAATTTTATATTGCAATTTTGAGTGCACATCCATGGTGTTGTTAGATGTTAGATTTTGACCAAGAAATGTAAGGATGTCTATGTGCAAACATCATGTAAATATATACTGTATAGACCCCATTTACTGTCATCGGCTCTCTGCCATAGGCCTGTTATTCTTCTCCCCCGTTCTTTGGGATGTTGTACTCCACAGAATCACGCAAAAGAATAAGAAGTGCCTTCAAGATACTAAACAGCCTTTCAAGTCTTTTTTTCTTATGCCTGAAGAAAAGCAAAGATCTGCACCTTTTAAAGTCAGCCATGTCATGTGTTTGCCGTTTTCAGCATATGTAGGCAGTCCATTCTGTAGAAATTATCATATTTGGATAGAAGCTTGAGCCGAACATCAGTCCCCACGTGTTTTTTCTGATCATGACACAAGGGTGTGTTTTGTTTCCAATTCTGAGGAGTTGCAATCATTCAGGGCCTCAATTCATGAAAAGAAATCTCTGTCAGTGTTTAAGAATAACATGCTTAATTTGACACAAAACACACTTCATTTGAGACATTAATTCTGGGCTGGGTTTCCTGATAACAGGAAAGGTGATTTAACACAAGACTTGAAAGATGTTTTTTATGCGTCGCCCAAACCATTTCTTAAGAGCTCCCCTAAGAGAAACCTTTCCACACATAGAGGCTGAATCCATGTTTCTTGAGCATGCGTGACATGAGTATGATGGGCATGACTAGATTGGAGCACAGGTGATCATGATTAGAAAAAAACATCAACATAAAATACTATGCAAGTCAAAATTTTAAAAGGTTCCCAAATAAGGACGGCTGTAGGCTAGATGTTGCTCATAGATTTTGCAAGAAATAAAAAATGAACGGCTAATTTATTTGTACCGATTTCTATGTAATGAAGCACAAAATGTAATGCAACTCATATCTCAGTCTTGCATTGCTATCATTGACATAACATTTTTAAGCTCTAAAACATTTGTTTACCTGAAAACTGTGTAAAGGCATAGCTCAGAGTGGTCCAGACCTACCTTATGAAAGTAACTCTTAACCAAGGATGTTCTGGGAAACGCCTCAAAACATTAAGGTACAGCCTAAGGTGTAACTTACAAACAAAAAAATGCTTTTGGAAACCATGTCTTGTGCAGTTAGCTGAAAATCAGTAGTAAAATGCATAGTAGCAGCGTACCTAGTGTAAAATTCAAGAGTTCAGTAAACGGTCACAAGTTATTATACATAAACAAACAAACTAACAAGTTATTATAAATATACAAATAAACAAACAGAATTGTATTAGCTCTGGAAGAAGCCTCAGCAGACATGTGTTTGCCTATTGAAATGTAATTGAAAACAAACAGCACAGAGGAGATGCTCCATAAGGTTCCTTCCCAAGTCAGCGGAGATTGGTTTGGTGAAAAAGGTGGGGATGAGATTGGTGTGTGATTCTTTTCTGAGGCAGAAACCCTTGAAGAGTTTGTACCCTGAAAATATGTCAATGTTGGTGAAAAGTGCACCGGTCAAGACCTTTCCTGTGATTTGTCTGTCTTGTGAGTTTAATATCACACATAGCAGACCAATTATTTCTCAGTCATACCTCTAGCTTGAAACCATGGGAGGTCATCACAGCAGTGTGTTTCTTTAGACTACTCATTGCTTTCATCGACAACTCTCATTATTAAAAGTCTTAATTGAAGGCCTCCACCTTGTGACATTACCTTGCATTTGCCACTAATTTAGGTCCATTTTCATCATTTCATGCTTTCTGTTGCTCTTCACATAAAAGATGAGTTCATTACTTTTTCTCATTACTCACAATATCTTTTTTTTTTATCACAGCATAGCTCTGGACGTCACAAAAAAAGCTCTAGACAAAAGTTTCAGCTTGCTTGAACATTTGTACAAAATGTACCACCTCAGTTTTTGCAGCACGTTGTCATGTTGCCTGTCACTCACTGTAGCCAGCTTCAAGGGTGACTTCCAGAAGGTTTTTTTTTGCTGTAAAGCTGTTTCAACTCTACAGCTGTATACCTACACCATTTCTTGGTGGACCTAGGAGGACTGATATGGGATAGTCAAAAGTAGAAAAGGTTTATAACCACAAGTTTACCTTTAAAATCAGGGCCCAGACAGACAGCACTGTTAAATTACTACGGTCAAACACCCTAGGGGAGGGAATGATGCAAAATTAATGACAACAAAAGCTATAGCTGACAGGTGCAATCTTTGGGGGGAGGCAGGCTAACTGGGAGGTGTACTCCTGGGCTCACACCAACCTTGTGAGAACAAGCACACACACCACATGAAAAGTGCCCAGAGTGACACAGCAACCATACAGCAACTACGCTGTTTTAGTGATACGCTTTGAGCATGTACTGACGGTACTCCACCACCAGGGGACTAGCCTTCCTCCAGGATAGCCCAATGCCTACACAACCAAAAGGGACAAAGAAAATAGGGCAAATAATGAACAAATAAACACACACACGCACACACACACACACACACATGCACACACACAGGACACACAGGACTGAGGAACAGTTTTTTCCCAAGAGCTGTAGCCTCCATCACCCCCTCAACCCCCGCCCCTACCTGACCCCCTAACAAAGCACTAAAGACTTGATGGGCACAATATGTGCATGGTGATGTGTGTGGGTGTGTGAGTGAGCGAGTGAGTGAATGTGTTTCTGTGCATGTGTGTGTGTTATGATATCTTTGCCCTTCACAACTGCCTTCCATTTTTAAGTATTTATATATATCTATATATTTCTGTAATTTGGTCTTTGTCCTTGAATTGTCATATTTGTCATGCTCTTATTGTGTCTTTGTGTGTTGATGTCAATTATGTGTGCCCATATGGGGATGCTTATAGATCTTGGGATGTCCAAACAGCTGGCAGATGAACATGCACTTCAGGCATGTTCTTAACTATAAGATATCTTATTTTATGTTTTATACACTTACTCACTTTACTTAGCTAAAGTCACAAATTGCTTATTTTTATAATTGTTTTATCTTGTCATCAACTGGTAGCAGCGGTGTGTGTTTGTTCAACAGAACGTGTATTTCCTCCTAGGCATAACAAATCCACAGGCTTTATGAGGTTCCTTAATACACAATGTTATGGTCTAATGGACTTACCTGGAATTAAAAAATAAGGTGGAACCTATCATTTTCATTATGGGATAAGACTGGAACTTTTCTCCTGAACCGCACATTCAAACACAATGAGGTTTTTATTCTTTTCCGAACAGTCATATAAAAGTAAATGAGAGTCACTGCTTCACTGCGAGCATTGTAACCTAGCAGAGGGCTTAGTGTAATTTAATTTTCATGGTGAATCCATTGGCCTGAATTAAAATGAAAGTGGAAGGAAGAAAACTCTCCCTTTATGGCCTTAACTGCAATTTTAATGAACCAGAGGAGACAGGAAGGAGAGTGTTGGTGACTTGGTGCTGCAAAAGCCGGATTCCAAGGTGCTTGTGGTGGCTCGTCTAATTGGCAGCCTGGAAGGTGCAGCTGCAGAGGGAGGTGGAGGAGGTGCCATGTTGACGGTGAACCTGTGCTCAGAAGAACGTCAGAGGACAGCTGCGTAAAAGGGAAGGCACTCGGAGGCTACAGCAGCCAGTCAGATTCACATGCCGGGGTGCAACGTGGAGACAAATGTTCTGATTAGCCCGACTGAGAAGCATAACACCACACATCAGTGAATTTAAACCTTCCCACCCTGGCCTCAATACCATTCATCCATAATGCATGAGTGTCTGCACTTGACTCAAGGTATTCCACAGGCACCACTCCAAAACACCAAACAGCACGCCTCTTCAGTAACAGTAAGCATCAGACCTTATCTTGTTCAATCAATCTCATCCCAACTCCCTACAGTTCTGCAGAAACTGTCTTGTTTGTTAATAGCTCATAGCACCGTCCTCTGTGAAGCACTGAGAAAAAAGAAAACATTTCCATGGTAAGATAAATATACAAACATGTAGATCAAAGAAAGGGGGGAAAGGGAAATCTCAGACACTACAGCAATTACACATCCTAAAACCCACTGTTTCCCTTTGGTCGTACTTCAAATATGTACTTGCAGCAAGCTTTACTATTTGGCTAATACCTTGTGGTAGATTTTTAAAGATGTCATCAGCGCAGACACGATTAGGGAAGTAGCTGTGGAAGGCGGCTCCATCTGAATACTTGATATTCAAAGAGCGCATGCAAGTAAGAACGGAGTGTATCTTTCGCTTGGACAGATTTACCTAAAAAAGGAACACTGAATACGCCATGAGTATGTGATCTTTATAAAATAATGTGGACTACTTTAAGCAAACTGACTTTGGAATATGTTCGATCATGTAAATAAATGCTCTGAGGGGGAAAGCATGTGCCTGGGGCTCTCCTAGGCTCTAATAAGCAACTAAAGTTAAAACATGGCCTGACTTGACTGTATCAACTAACCTCCAATGAGAAGACTACCCCAGCCTCCTCAATATGTTGTATGTTGTGTGTTCCTCACAGACCTTTACAGTAGATTAAGCAGAAATACTTATATTTCTCAAAGCATGTTTTTACAATCAAAACGTGTTTACTATCCGTAATTCTTCTCAAAGCACAGCCAGTATGTCGTCACAGATGTATTGCAAAATGGAAACATCAGACGCTGATGAGATTGAAAAGAACTAGACATACTTTCTAGAGCAGACCTGAGGGAAAGAGTTCCCCATTATATCTATATTACATTATTCTTCTGAAATAACCTATCATCATTTTATTTAAGACACCGTTTCACATTATCACACCATGCCTGGATCAGAAAAAGTCAATCATTCTATCAATTACTTTCAGAGTTGAACATTAGCTTCTGAGTCAGACTACTCAACTGTACACTGGATAGTAATGACAAAACTGATGACTGAGACTAATGACTAATAACCTCATAGCTCACTAATTAACAACACTAGCAATGCATGCAGTTATTACGGACACTGATAGACAGTCTAATCTCACAACAGCACCTGCCATGTTGTCAGTACAAAAGTAAAATCTGAATAAAAATAGTTTGGTATTGATGACTGCTCTGTCTGGGAGATGTTATATAATATTGCAGAGGCTTTGAGGGGCCCTGCTTGGTTCTGGCTGAGTGATTCGACAGTGGCTAATCTGGTACAGGACTTCATAAGCATGGAGTATGCAGCTGAGCAACCGGAGGGATTATAGCAGGGGGTGCTGCTAAGAGGGAGAGCCGTGCTGATGTGCTGCTTGACCCTGCTGCAGATAGCCAGGCAACACATGCACACACATAGTCCATACACACACACACGCACACACACGCACACACACGCACACACACACATATACACACAAACTACTCATGTATACTACTTATGACCACTGCTGTTCCACAGGGCGGTCATGCAGTGTTTGTCAAAGTATTTTTCTTCTTTTCACTGATTCTTGGTCCACAATATAATATACTTAGATTCCACCAATCCACATGAAGCTTGGGATGACCCCACATGGCTGATACAGAATATATGTGTGTGGCAGAGTGGGCGTTCCTCTGTGCTCGCGCCCACTGAAGTTGGGTAGACAAGCATTTTACCAAAAAGTGCTACATTTGTGTGGCCTTTTTTGAGTAGGTTCATCTGCTTGGAGCTCAATGTTTTTTTTTATTTACGCTTATAAACATCCCTGCTCTACATGTGCACAGGTGGTCATATAGTGTTAATGCGTCACACCCTTTTAGTATAGAGCTGACACAATTGCAATGTATGGTTCCTTGCATTTTTGGAAACCTACAGATCTTTCCAATTTAGGGCTGTTTCACTAAATAACCTTTGTTGATTGATTCAAACGATGGATAGGGTTTAAATGTGGGAAAGGTTAGTGACTGAACATTAGTACTGTGTCTCTACAGAAGGATGCTCTCACCCCCCTACAGCCAGCTCTAACCCCCCTAGCTGTTTGACTAACTAAGTATACCTTCCAAACGAATTAGCCTTTAAGATGCAGAACCAGGATTCTCAGCGTCTGGCTCACAAATTACTGTGGCATCGCCAATGGCAGTGTAAGTGGTGTATCATTAGCATATCTCTCTCTCTCTCACTGCTGTAACATAGCACATGTCTCTAGGACATGCTAGGATTTAAAAGGCTAATGTTTCCAGAAGAGAACAAGACAGGGCTTCATAAACTTTGTGCAAACAATGGCCGCCTGGCTTACACGTCACATCAAAGATTTGTCAAACTTGTGTACTGTCCCGTGTGCGTGCAAGGACTTGCTGAATTGGTAATACAGGGGGCTGGAGAGGAATACAAATGTTTGCTATGACTCTCAAAAGCGTTTTAGTGGTGCCACAGTAATGTGGGTTGATGGGTTAGTGTGGCTACTGGAAATCCTGTTTATCCTTCTGCTGAGTGGCTGCCATTTCCCATGCATGTGAAAGACTGTGGTCTATTGTCAGTTCATGCTTCACTTAGCAACAACACAGAAATATGACAGGTAGCAATTACCTGCTTAAAGCGCAATGAAAATAACATCTCAAAATGCCATGTCTGTTTATTGACAGTAATGAACTTGCTTTTTGTTTTGCTACGGACTGATGCGCACAAGCCGTGCATATTTTTGTTATTCCACCATCAGTGGACTCTTAAAGACATTGCCCCTAAACACTTTTCTTTTCACCTTCCTCTCCACTTTCACTTTAATACATTTCCATCCTTTATTATTTTAATTCATGCATGTTTACTAGAACTGTAGATATAATTGTGTGATAACTCTGAGTTATTACAGTTCAATTAGATGTCTGTGAGTTATTGCAGTTCAATTAGATGTGCTTTTGAGAGTTTAGAGCATTGTGTTAGGGTAAGGAGAAAAGCACTTGAGTAGTTAATCTGGTAGGACCTTTGTGGTCAGTACTGATGGTGTCTTCTCAAATGCTGCCTGCCTCTTGTCTGGAGTTCCCCAGGGTTCAATTTTAAGTTCCCTTAAATTTATTATTGGAGTTGAAAGCTATAATATGGCCCAAATGGAATGTGGCAGGCAAAGGTGGTCCTCTCAGGCCTAACACCTTATCCTAACCTATACTAGTGAAACTCTGCAACTGGAAAAAGTTCAAAAAACTTTCTGTTGCCTTGTCCTTACTGGTCGTTAGAGCACACAGCATTGGTCGCTTTGGCATTGGCACTGTGTCCAATTCAACGATATTTCACAACTGTGCCCCCACCAATCTGCCAACCTCTCTTTCTGCCCATTACTGAGACTTCACAACACTCAAAAGAGCATAAATAGTGTACTTGTTTTTTTGTTTTCACAAATTTAAATCGCTGGCTGTGGGGCTATGCGCATTGATTAACAAGACATTACAATTCCCTTGACAATTTGTTTGCATATGAAAACACAATATTACCCAAAAACCCTTTGTCCTTTTAAATGCAAGTCATTTTTGCCTCTCCCTGTGTTTTCAGCAGGCAGAGATCTTCACCGTGCTCAGCGTCAACACTGTCTGCGGAGGTCATCTAATTAATCTGGAGATTGCTTCCTGATCTCACGGCTGACGCCAGGGAGGCTGTTTTGAGGGAGGTCACTGTTGAGCTAATGAAAAGTGTGACCTGCTCATGTAATGATTTTTATCTGCCTCCATCAAGAGCACTTTGCAACAAAATGTCATTTTTTTCTGTTTAATCAGTAACCAGACTTTGCTTTGTTCCCAGACTGCTTAGCTATCTAGATGTACCTGCTACATACCACAATAGTTTGATTTTAAGGATGTGCTCAATGCTTGAGCTTTTGAGTGTGAAGATAGTTAGTACCATGATTCGTAATGTTTCACAGCCTTTGTATATGCCTTTGTGCTTTTGGACAACGTATCTATTCATCCACAGTATTTTTTTTCTTCATTTTTTGAGCTTGTCTGGCCCTCACAGGTGAAATCATGGCTAAATTGATGGTAATGTTACTATGAATCACTTGCCTGAATCATCAATCTCTTTACTTAACAGCAGCAGGACCTTCGTTGTTTAAAGGTTGATGAGGGCTGTACTCCGTGTCTTGTCTCACCAAACTGGCTCTGGTTTAGAATTAGTGTTAGTATGCACATTTAAATGGAACTGTGCCCTGTGTTGTTGCAGCCCAGCCTGGCCCTCTCTGGTGTTCTCTGTGTGCTCTCTCTCTCTCTCTCTCTTTATCTCTGTCTCTCTCTCTATTTATCTCTCTCTCTCGCTCTCTTGCAACAGGTGGGATAGTATCCAGGAGTGGATGGTTCCTCCCTGATTAGCAGGGGGACGAGAGACCCTTTCTCTATAATCTAGCTAGCTTCTCCTCTCTCTTTCGCCATTTGGAGTTCGTCTCTTGTGGTGCATTGCTATTTCTACACACTGGCTTTTTTTTAACCTTCATTACAAACCAATTTCTTTATCCTTATAAATTTGCTTCATCAATTGCAACCATGTTAGGCCTCCCGTTTGTTTCCGGAACAAGGCATGCATAATTCTGACCTTGGTAGAACTTTGTACGGCCCTGGGCGTGTTTTCATGTCCTCTCACTGTTCCGCAGTGGGGACATTGCATAACATTTTTACATGTACATAACGTGTCAGGAGACTCTGGATTACCTCACATAACTACTGTGCTTTTAATGGGAAGAACTGCTATCATATAAATAGCTTTTAATTGGAAGCTTGTCAAATTGGGGAAGATAATTCTTTGTGTAATAAAGACCATAAGAACAACCATTTTTCACTGTACTTTCCCAAGCTGAAGGGGAAAGGTTGGCAGAGAATGTAGCACATCCTAAATGTGTTTATCCTAAACTTGGTTTAAACAAAAAAAAACAGCCCTATTAATCTTGTCTTGCCAGAGAGGTTAAACAAATTCCACAGAGCTGTCATTTTCCAAGGTCAAAGAGGAAACCACAAGGTAAGAGTTTGCCTGAGTAAATCATTCTCAGGGAATATCAATGGGAATGAGCTCCGTGAATATTCTCCCCACGTTTCCATTGCTGGTTTAGTCCACAGCCTGAAGATGCTGATAGTACCAGTGTACTGAGGGGGAACAAATGATGAATTCACTCTTTTTCCCTCAAATGGGCAGAGAAAATTAAACGGAAGATATTTTTCTAGATTGCTCAATGAGTTTTCATGGCCATTGATATCATATACAAAGTGTGTACGCTCATCAACTCTCCAAAAACTCAAACAGCTTATCTTACTGTTACCCCCCCCCCCCCCCCCCCCCCCCCCCACGAAAACGGAAAACTTTCAAACGCTATTTTGCCTTGTAAGACTGCAATTATTTCACATAAACACAACAACGATCGCAGCAAATAGACTGTGTTACCGTCACGCACCTGTATAAACTCAGTCCCAACACAGTACAACGACATGCAATAAGAACAGTAAGGAACAGGTACATCGTTAGTTCATCATCACACATAGAAAATGATGCGCCCGCCGCAAGGCATTATGGGGCGACTATGCCGGCACGTTACAGTATGTATTCTCATTATTTGTTAAATTTAGCTTTGTGGCGAAATTTACTTTTTCGCTTCAATGTCGTTAAAAGAATAAGTTAATTTGCGCTTAGGCCTACGTGACATTGTTGGAGGAAGTTTGTTTTGTAATTAGTTGCAGCAGACGAGGCGCTGTTGAGCGGCTGTTCCCATAAATCCATGTTAATGTTCGTCATTCACAATAATGTTTGATAACCCCCTGAAGAAGTTGTATTATTTTTTCCCACATGTTGTCTATCTGCTCATTATACACTGTTTCTCCAAAATTAGTTTGATCTCTGAAATACTGTGTTCATTAGTGTTTTCATGATATACATATTGTACATATTGTAGCAACCCTTTTAAACCCTTTTTTTTCTTCTTTCGGGCGCATTATTTGGCGCTCCCCCTCTAGATGGCGCTCTAGGCGGCCGCCTAACCCGCCTGTAGGAAAGTCCGCCCCTGCCTATAGTGCTTGTTTGGTGAAATATTAAAGGTCAGTTAAGTCAGTGAAGTTGAGCCCAGTTTTTTAAAATCACAGGAGGGAGAGGATCATCTCCTCAGGTTCCAGAAATGTGGTAAAACAACATGCTGTATATTCTTCCACACTGAATCTCATTTAAACTAAACCGAGTAAATAAATACTTAATACACAACATATGAGCAATTAATTAAGTGTGGAGATTTTTTTTCTGCCTGCTTCCTCCCACCGTAAATAGGATTAAAAACTCTTGAGATTCTAACATCGAATGGGGGATTCATCGCCAGAGCATTGCACCATTTGCCAAGTACTGTAATTAAGCTTGAAATTAAACTTCCTGCACACAAAATTCCCTTCATATTCCATTTGGGAGGGTTTCTGAGCAACAGAAAGCCTGTTTAACAGACAAACTGGTCTCTTGAGCCTTCTGCACACTTGTGAAGCCCTCAACATATTAGCTAGGCTACAACACTTTGTATGCGAGACCAGTGTGATGGCGGCCAAAAGTGGACAGGATCTGGTTCTGGTCCCTGGCACCAAATCCATGCCAGATTCTGTCCAGAACCAGGCCAGGTCTGTGCCACTTACCTCTGACATCTGAATAGTTAGTCTCAGCCATGGCCATGTCTTTCAGGGACCGCTCCTGTTTGTGATAGGGTGTGAGTCGGTGAAACCATTCTACGCACCGTTGCTTGAACAAGCACTCGGATAAAGGATTAAGATCTTAATTAGATCATGCTTTATGCTCGCTGAGACGCTTGTTAAAACACAAGCACAGATAAAACAAAAACATGCTGTTGCAACACGGAGGAGTTAACAGTGACTTTAATGTTGTTGTGTTATAATGCTGCATGCGTATGGACACACGTGTGTTAAAACCACTCATTTTATTTTAACTCCCCTTTGCCCAGGGGAAATTACATTAATGGAGGCTGCATGCATTACTCTTGGTATGGCATATGTGGCTTGGGACATAGGTTAAGAATTGATATGAAAGTTCCTGTAACTTCTATTAGTTCAAGCATGAAATAACACTTAATCAAAACTTAATTTGGCATTAATTAACAAAACCTGCAGTTTAGAATGTGAAATAATGACTTTTCTGATGTAAGTTCAGGTTACTGAATCACACTATACTTCCATCATTCCATCATAGCATTATGCAGTCAATACCTAACAGGAACAAACCATCAGCTCATATACATACAGATTAATTCAACATATAGTAAGTCTTATGAAGTGCTTGTGATTCTTTACACTACAAGTTTTTGGGTGAACCTGTTTTTGAATGGCTTTCACATTATTTCCCTCTCACTCTAGTCCATGATAAAATATCTCTGCTGAGAGTTCCTGTCCCTGACCTTTGGAAGTCCTCCCCTCTGGTTCCGTTCAGCCCTGTCCCAGAGTGACACACAGAGAGGAGCATGAAGCAAGCACATCAGGAGAAAAGAAATGGCAGCCAAAAAATGCCCTACACAGTTACATGAGATTTCATAGCTCACATTTTCAGGCATCTTCATTTTTCTCTTTGCTGCAATGTTTCTTCCAGATGTACTTCCTTACACATTTAATTGCAGTTCACCTGAGATTTCCCTCTAAATGAAGAACTATACTGTACCTGTCTCTGCCTTTCCAACAGACCCCTTCCCTTATGTGAGCTAGTTTGCATTCATTACTGATAACTCATTACTGACACCTACTTACAATGTTTTTTTGTAGATTGATTTGTTCCGCTTTAGGCAGCATTCAGGTTTCTGAGACTCTTGGAGCACAAACTTTGTGAAAAAATCATATACAACAAAGCTTGTTTTTAATCTTCTCATTGCAGTTTGGAAACAATGTTCCTGTTTATAAGCTGATACAATATGGGACGCCTCATTTGCATTCATTTTTTTAAAATTGGTAAAGACTTACACATTCTCAAATGATCCATCTTTCCACCAGTCAAATTATCTTCCCCCCCCACACAATTGTTCTCCGTGATTCCTCTGGCTGTCAACACTCAATTGAAGAGGGGTATGAAATTTGCCATAGTTTGTTTAATTGTTTGATGAATGAAGGCGAGCTCTTAAGATCCAAGGCCAATTAGATGCGTTGCTTAGATAAACATACAAATGTTCATAAACCCCACCATAACCAAGGGATAACAATCAAAACTTGTATTTGTATTTCCACACACTCAAAATGTCATTTTACAAATGTTTATTGAAGTTCAGAAATATGCACCTCATTGACTATGTCTTAGAAATGGCCTGATGTGAAAAATATATTAAATCAATTTAATACATTATTCATCAGCATAGTGGCTAAATATGAAAAACAAAGCCAAACTCGGCATGATTTTACCACGCCAGGCCGGCCATTACTAGAACATTTGCCTCGTACCATTTTCCAAGAGATTTCACTATGCAGATCCAAACCCATTGGAATCAGAAATATCAGCAAAATTGCTGTGTGAAGTACTTTATTTAGAATACTTAAACTGGCTGACTTCACACTCTGATGGATGTGATGAAAGATGATCTGATTAGGCAGAAACAAACAGTCTGTCTGTAATAAAGATTGTCAAAACTTACAGGAAGGTGGTAATCTCTCCATTACGGATATTTACTTTGAGCACTCTAAGTAATTCAAAATTTGGCCTAGCTTCAGCCACTTACCTCTTCTCTCTTCATCTGTTTATCCTCTCTTTATCTCCAAGCAGCAGTAATTGGATTTAATTGCATTTAACTCTGAGTATGGCTGCATTTTAGTTTTTCAGGCACCGGTCAATTCACCTGATTTACACCGCAATTGAATCTAGACACTACCCCAATCCCCTCCCCCACCCCCGGATGGTGAGACCCCAGCGTTTTGAGGAGAAAAACTGAAGCGATAGGTCACGGCAGAGAGGTGATTTATTGAAACACTCTCTCATCCATCTCTTATGGATCACTCAGAGACAAGCCGTAATAAAAGCAGCCTGAAACATAACAGTTTCGTCCTTCCTAGAATAAGTAAAGGAGAACGGGCATTATCATTTACAATGGGGGGTGGGAGAGTGTGTGGGGGTCGCTGTGTGTGTGTGTGTGCACGTGTGTAGTTGTGTGTGTGTGTGTGTGTGTGTGTGCGTGTGAGTTAGGGGGGTTGAAGAAGTGAGGAAACGAGGAGAAATAACAGAGGCTGCTGGCAAGAAGAATGGCGGCAAGGCCTACGGAAAGCCATTTACCATGTCTCACTTTAACTGCTGAGCCCAGCTTACAAAAATGAGATTTTTATGGAAAATCCATACGACACTGTGGGAACTTGGAGTAAAGGTGGCGGCGGGGATAGGGCAGGAGGGGGTTGTGATGAGGGGGTTATGGTTGGACAGCAGAGTGGGTCGTGCATCGCTAGTCATTCTCTCTCTCCATCTCTCTGTGTCTGTCTTTAGTCTCTCTCTCTCTCTCTCCTCTAGTCTCTCTGTCTTAGTCTGTCTCACTCTCTGTCTCTCCTCTCTCTCTCGCTCTCTGTCTCTCTTTCTCTTTCTCTCTCTCTCTCTCTCTCTCTCTCTCTGTCTTAGTCATTCTCTCTGTCTCTCCCCTCTCTTTCTCTCTAGCTCTTTCTGTCTCTCCTCTCTCTTTCTTTCTCTCTCTCTCTCTCTCTCTCTCTCTGAGGATGCTTAATTGCCCTGCCTGTATTTGTGGCCTATCTATCTAACAAGGGCGTAGGTTTGCATAGGGTTGGTAGGGACTAGTCACGACCAAAGTTTGGGAAAGACAAAAAAGTCCCTACCAATATTTTGTTAATTTGAGAAAAAATGATTTTGCACAATATATTTGCAAACTCATTCGTATTATTATCAATACAATGTTCGTCGCCCAGAAGAGTTATACATACATTTCTAAGTTTTCCAATGCGCCTTCGAGCCTGTGAGAAGATGCTGTCATTTAATCGGCTGAAGTGGCAGAGTCAGGAAACACTACGTGAATCCTGAAAGAGTGCTGTTAGTAGTCTGATACGGTAAGCTACTAAATAGGCCTACGCCAGGAAATAATAACGCCTCATATCAGTATTTCGTTTGGTCTCAGCATTGATATTTTGACCCTTTTGTGGTCTGTAGATAGGGAAAAGACACCTGAAAAGAAAAGAGATGCCAGAAGTGTTTTCCACCCATAGAGTAAGGAGCTATCAAAAAGCCCAGGTCGCTGTTAGTTAGTCGGAAAACTACCCACACTGCGAAGCTGCTAACCCTAAATCGCCACCCATTGTACAATGGAAACATGTTTTGAAAGTTGTTAGCATGTTACTTTTGCTTGCATTACATCTCGTCTTGTTGAAGACAGAAGGATAAGCTGACCTACCCACCTAATTAGACCATGCTAGTTCAGTCTACTACCAGCAGCCTAGCAACTCATATTAAGGGTGACCAGATGTCTTTTTACCTGGTCATCTCTTTTCGAGACCTAAAAAATGCGTCCGGCCGGGACTCTAAACACGTCCGGGATTTTGCCTAAATATCTCCCTTCTTCGGCGAGCTCTGACTGTAGAGAACTGTCATTGGTGGACCGCTTTCCCAGTGTTGTCAGATAGGATCATCCTCCAAATACGATCATTTTGAGTCTCTGATAACACACGCCATTTCCAATCTGGCAAAACTAAGCACCTTGCAGCATCCAGTTGCATCGTTTACAATAGTACATGACATCCAAAAATTCCGTTGCGGGAGAGGAGTCGAAGTGTCCTCTTTTTCACAAACTCAAATCTGGTCACAAACTGGTAGGCCCTGTAATTTCTCGACCAATGTCAGCAGTCAACTAAGCATGGTTAGTGTCTATTGAATTGATTAATTGTTGTGCTGGAAAAACAGCATCCTGAAGCTACAGATGTAGAGCAGGGTGATGATTAATCAGCATAAGGGGTTCAGATGAGACGTTGAATTGTCCATTTTGGTAAAGATTGCATTCAAATGCTGTTTTTTAAAGGGATGTTTAGACAATTTTACCCATGAATGTAATCAATCACACTGGCTTTTTTGAGAATACATGTAATACTTGAAGGTAGTAAAAAGGTGCAATAAATTGGGATGCCCAAATGTATGCAGCATATGATTCATGAATACATTATTTCATTGCACTGCAATCCAGATGATGTAGGCTTAGTACAGCTCCATAAAACCTGAACCAATTACCTACATATTACAAATTCATTTCAGAACAAACAAATGCACTGCATGTACTTCTCATTAGGTCATTTTGTTCATTAAAGCAAGATTTGGAAATGCATTCAGGAAACTAAGAAATCCAGTGCAGATGTAGTGCAGGTTGAGGAAGAAGCAGCTGGACCATCAGGGCTTCAGATGAGGTCTTACTCATGTTTGGGATATCCAAAAAGGGCAACAGAAACATGTGATGTCAAGAAATGTGGAGAACGTTTAGTTTTGTATTTAAACTAAGGGTTTATTATTCTTATTATGTTTAAATCAGTTCCAAGTTCCACAAGTTAGTACACACATGTTAATATATTCTAATAAAGTTTGCCTGCTAAATATAACATCAACTACATTTAATTTATGTTAGGGGTGGGGGGGGGGGGGGGGGGGGGTCTGCCGGGCAGTGTCCCTACCAATGCTGAGACCAAACCTACGCCCTTGCTATCTAATGACAGAGCGGGTGATGGCTGCACTGACTCCCTACCTCTGTGAGCACATCCGGAGCATCAAAGGCCAAAAGCTTGTCAGTTTGCGAGGTGACTACATTTGAAGTGCTCAGCCTGCACCGTCCTCGGCTTGACGAGTCGAGTATTCTCACAGAATCTCAGCTATTAATATTTC
The DNA here is from genome assembly GCF_963457725.1 of Sprattus sprattus. Lineage (NCBI taxonomy): Eukaryota > Metazoa > Chordata > Actinopteri > Clupeiformes > Clupeidae > Sprattus > Sprattus sprattus. The sequence goes on along the minus strand of NC_137915.1, from coordinate 19,442,915 downwards.
ATCTTTTTTCTTAAGTCTTACAAAATAATTGAGTGGTGAATAACAAGTAGGCACCTCCTCTACTTCTTTTTCTTCTTGTTCTTCTTTTTTTGTTTGTTGCTGGTTGCCCCTAATATAAGTGTGTTCCTATCCTTTATCCTGCATTGTCTGTGTATCTGCATTGCTTTTCATGTCGGCTCATTATTACCTACATCCAGGAGAAGGGTTCAGACCAAGAAGCTGCATAACATGTGTTAAAACACAGCTGGCTTCCTTATGCTGACCCCCATACTGGCAGGCCATGTAAAGAAGGCGGTATGAACAGGTTCATACACGGAGCATGTTCAAGTTGTTGTTGTTGTTTTTATTTTCTTAGTTGTTTGCTTTTGTTACCTCTTTGATTTTTTTTTTGCAGTCATGAGTAATGAGATCAGGGATGCTCAGCCAGTAGGTGGTAACAACCAGGTTATATAAACCCTCACTACCACCAGATGCTTCTCTCTAAGCTTTTCAACACCCAATTAATTTGAATATATATATATTTTGAAGTGTCCCTGTCACCATGAGTCTTCACATGCTTCGATACTGACACCATTTTGTTAGGCTATAAAATTGACCCACAGTTTGTTGTCTAGTTGAGCTAAATTTCTAACATTCAAAACCGTAAAGCTTTGTGGGCACATTAAATTGCCTCTGTTAAGTGCGTACTCATTGAAAGGCATTTCACAAAAATAAACTCTCATTGATCTCATACAATCCATTTCATTTTTTGCTAATGCAATCTAATATCTGCTCTCCCATCTGAAGCCCCTTCCACTCCAAAGAGCACTTGAGTGTCTTCCTGCAGTGTTCATTGAAGGTCATATACTCAAAACAGAGTGTGTCCCACTGTGTGTGTGAGAGTGTATGTGTGTGTGCATGTGTGTGTGTGTGTATCTGTGTCTGTTTGTCTGCATGTGTCTGCGTGCGCGTGTATGTGTGTGTGTGTGTGCGCACACGTGCGTGTTTGTGTGTGCTTAGTTGTGTGAGTGAGTTTTCCTAAAGTTCCCCCCAAAAATTCTTGTCAGCTCATTCACAGTAAAAGTCCAAATCTATGTCAAAATGAACACCACAGGATGGACATAATTCCTCTACCGTTTCTTCTGTCAATTTAAGAGGCATAAATAGCTCTTCCATGGCCTTCAGTTTTATTTTCATCGAAAGACATAAAATGGGGGGACTGTTTTGATATTTTGTCTAAAAATGGCTCCGTGCTAAGTTAAATGCAACTTGGCGTAGACACCCCAAGAGCTTTACTACACATTCCTTAATGGCATTGTGATTCCCACTACAGTGGGGCGGAATTGAATTATGCTGAGCGGATTGGAAAGATTGATGGTGAATATGCATGGCAGGAGACTTGTTGTCTGAATGTGTTAGTCACAGTCATCTTGAAATGGGCCCCGGACAAGAAAATGGCCTAAACCCCCTCTGAGTCACATTACGCGTATTCATTTTTGCCGCTTCTCTCTCTCTCTCTCTCTCTCTCTCTCTCTCTCTCTCTCTCTCTCTCTCTCTCTCTCTCTATCGCTCTTGCTCTCTCTCTGTCTTTTGAGGAAAGAAAAGACATGTGGTGAGCACATTTTTGCCAAAAGCTATTTCCTCATTTGATGTCATCAGTGCTTCATTGATGTGTTTAGTGGGTACACTTTTGATTTGAAGGCAGCAATTTTTTTTTGCGAACTTAAAACACCATAGGGTTTGTTGACCTTATTCATGCATTCACTTAGCAGGTGCGTTCATGCATAGTGACTTCCAGAAGAGTGCAGATATACATTTTTATTAGAATGTGTGTTACCGAGCTAAGTTACAGGGCCTCATTATGTTGATGGACTAAGTTTTGTATCTACAGTGGTCCACTCTACAACTAAGAAATGAAGGATTGATCGCAAATATATACTTAATTCAAATACATTCAATATAAATTAAGTGAAAATGATAATATAAATAATATAAAGTAAAAAAAAAATGATGGTAGTATGTTATTCACAGCCATTCCCAGCCAACGGCTGTGGATCTGGGGCAACACATCCACTGGTTTATGTTTAAACATCAGAGCTGTGGGAGGCAGACAAAGTTCTGTTAGATCTTTCTCTCTCTCTCTTCCTTTCCCTCTCTCTCTTTCTCTTTCTCCCTCTCTCTCCCTCTCTCTCTCTTTATTCCTTCCCCTCTCTCTGTTTGTTGCTCTCTGTCTTCTTTCTTCTCACATTCAAAAGTCAGATGTGTGTGTGTGTTTTTTTTTTAATGTGCTATCTGTCATTCTCATAGACCTCACAGGTGTCAGTTTCACAGTTACTATGGAGTTTTATTTCTGGTTTTGCAGTAGCCAAGTGTCTCCATCTGTTCTGTGTGTGTGTGTGTGTGTGTGTGTGTGTGTGTGTGTGTGTGTGTGTGTGTGTGTGTGTGTGTGTGTGTGTGTGTGTGTGTGTGTGTATGTGTGTGTGTGTGTGTGTGTGTGTGTGTGTGTGTGTGTGTGTGTGTGTGTGTGTGTGTGCGTGTGTGTGCGTGTGTGTGTCAGAGACAGAGGAAGGCTTTCTGTGTGTCGACTCATGTGGACACATGCTAAAATTTGTGTGTATAATGTGTGAGTATTGAATAAATTAATTCTTGAACTAGCAAACATGCCCAAAGAAGAATACAAAGATCAACGTCCTGGGAATATAATCCACAGCCCTTGATGCATCCCATAATATTAAGCTCTTATCTTTCTGCAACTGAATTAATTTGTGGGTGTCAGTAAGACAAGACAAGCGCACCACCTGAGTCCTGGATGCAGCACTAACACAACCTCTTGAACCAGTCGCTTCGAAAGCAGTTTTGCAGTGCTCCACGCGAAAAAAAAATCTCCTATGGAGCAAATGAAGCAGATGCAAGTTTATTGTTGTGTGTTTGCGGCGGTATCTAGAAACGCCAGACAAAAGAACAGATTAATGAGTCATCTTCGGTGCCTGTAGCTAAGGGAAACTCGTCATTAGCGCCGCTTTAGCCTCTGTGACCAACCCCCCCCCCCCAACACACACACACATCTCCCTTCCTCCCCCCACAAACCCCATCCTCCCCGAATTCCCTACTGCAGCGCTATCAAGCCCTTCACAGCGAGACAAGCAGGCACAGCCCTCTTGCTAGGCTACTGGAGATATGAGTGTGGAGTGTGGGGTTCTTTTGAGTGGGGCTCCTCACTCAGCACACTCCTTTGATCACAAAGAAATGGACCTGAAGGTAAGGGAGGAGAGATGGCTGGACCAGCTTAAAAGTGGGGGAAAAATGTCAGCTAAATAGAGTCACCGGGTATTAAAAAACACTGTGACTACTCAAGCTCCTTCATTGAGAGGCTCTTAAAAGACAGTGATCACTTTAAACTGTACATGCAAATGGGTTTTTGGTAGGGATGCACCGATATGGAAATTCTTGGCCGATACCGATACCGATGTTCAAAACAACAATCTAGCCGATACCGATACCGATACCGATATTTGTTTATTTTGTTTTTGTTGTTATTCATTCACCCTTTTGTGCCAGGAAAATAATGAAATCATTATCTAAAAAGCAATGTGTTAAATTATGTCAGCCCTTTATCACTCTTTACTTTGAATGAGCACAAATTCAATCAGATTTATGAAACAATCTTTAGTTTAACTAAACTTTATTTAATATAATATCACCAGGCATCAAGACATCATTTCAACTGTAAACAGATGCTTGCAATGCGGCCAGTACCATCGGTAAAAGTCAAGTTTATTACCGATATGCCGATAACATTAAAAGAGGCAAACATCGGCCGATACCGATGTACGGCCGATGCATCGGTGCATCCCTAGTTTTTGGTATATTGTTATGCTACCACTTGTAATGCTTGTAATGCTACCACTATGATCACTACTATGTTCACCATGAGAGAGGTGTATTTTTCCCTTTTAACTTAACATCTTCAAAAGAAAACTAAAAACGTACCTCTTCACTTTAGCCTTTAACTAGCTTAACTTCGCACTATATAAATATTATTAATTAAATTATATATATACTTTTAATTTAATAATATTTTTCTTGTCTGATATTAAGACATTCAAAAGTTTGGGGTCACTTAAAAATATCCTAATTTTTCAAAGAAAAGCACTGTTTTTTTCAAAGAAGATGTCACTAAATTAGTCAGAAATGCACTCTATACATTGTTAAAGTGGCAAATGACTATTCTAGGTGGAAATATCAGGTTTTTATTAAATATTTACATAGGTGTATACAGGCTCATTTCCAGCAACTATCCCTCAGGTGTTCTAATTAGGTTTCCTCCGGTAGGAGGTAACCTATTGTTATTGTAGGCTTTCCTATTATTATGTTAGTACCATGGGAGTCAATGGCAGCCCCTAGAACCATATGGTAACTTTTTGTGAAATTTGGCACACTCATTAAGGACAGTCCCTTCTTCATTCACACCAAGTTTCATGGCTCTCATTACACCACTCTAGCGCCACCAACAGGTCAAAGTTGGACTTTTGTAACACATGCAACTTTTGAACCGTATGACCGATTTTCAAAAATTAGGTACCATTGGATTCCCTGGATCAAGACGAATTAAACACACACTGTGACGTAAATTTCACATTTCGTAAGTTTCATGCAATTTTGTCCATGGGCGGCCATACAATACATTTTTTTTTATGTGACTGTACACCAACTGGCCTGTAGGTGGACTGACACAGTTTTCTATAAATATCCCGAGAACTGTAGGGCTTAGGAGGGCCACATGTTTTTTGTATGTTTGTCTAAAGGGGCCATGTCAACCCATCCCATAACCACTCATTTTATGTATAGCGCCACCTACTTAAAAATGAAAAAGCAAACATGAGGTGATGTAATTGCAGGTATCTCTGGCTGACATGGTCAAAACTGCACCATAATGCATGGTCAAAACTGCAACAGATACACACACATACACAGTAGACATTCGTATGCACACATACACACACAGTAGACATATGTACGCATGCACAAATAATTCCTTTAATACATAAAAATGAAACACAAACCAATTTACACATACAAAACACATTAAAAACACACAAACACACTGACAACCATGACTTATTCTGTGCCAAAACCTACTGAACAGTTCGGCGGTCATATTTTGTAACGCTTTGCGTTACGTGTAGTTTATTCCATTTTAAGTACTGCCCTTCTGGGCTGGCGTAGTCGGCTACTTTTATGACCTAGTACCTAGTAGTACTTATTAGTATTTGCATTTCCGGCCCCTCACACTATCACCTTCTACAGTGGAGAGGCGACTGGGATGCTGGCCTTATTGGCAGAGTGGCAAAGAAAAAGAAAAGATTGATATGGGCAAAAAAACACAGACATTGGACAGAGGAAGATTGGAAAAAAGTGTTCTGGACGAATTTAAAGTTTGAGGTGTCTGGGTCATACAAAAGAACATTTGGGAGACGCAGAACAGGTGAAAAGATTCTGTAAGAGTGCCTCACGCCATCTGTCAAGCATGGTGGAGGTAATATGATGGTCTGGGGCTGCTTTGGTGCTGTTAAAGTGGGAGGTTTGTACAAGGTAAAAGGGATTTTAAATAGGGAAGGCTATCACTCCATTTTGCAACGCCATGCCATACCCTGTGGACAGCGCTTGATTGGAGCCAATTTCCTCCTGCAACAGGACAATGACCCAAAGCGCACATCCAAATTATGCAAGAACTATATGGGCCATTCTACCGAATTGATGCAAAGTCATGTCGGATATATTTAGAATTTTTTTATGGTTTATTCCCAAAACTTTGTCCATATGTATATTGTACCATATCTAAAGTACACATATCTAGTAAAAGAACAGTCAAGTTTTATATTGTATTTTCAGAATGTGTTGGAATGTTTTTCCTCTTCCAAAAATTGTCACTACCGAAACATCACATTTACTATAGTAAAAAAGTATTATTATTGACCTGTTCAGATTGTGTTTCCTTCCCTTCTCTGAAGAGTATTTTTACAAATACTTCTTGAAGGTTTTCATAATGAAATCCATAGAAATGAATTTTTTACCAAATTTTCAAGTTCAATTTATCTGTTTCGGTAGTGACTGCACTGTTTCGGTAGTGACTGCACTGTTGGATGGATGTTAATTTCTCTTTCCAAAATCATCCAAAAGGTGCTCTGGGCTGCCCTTTAGTCCACACAACACATTTATTAAAAAATTATGGGATTGAACTACTTACCATTTCATTTTGTCACTACCGATATCATCTGGTCACTACCATATGTTTCGGTAGTGACTGTTTCGGTAGTGACAATTCTAGCTAACTTTAAGCGTAAATAAAGAATTGTAGCAAGCACAAGGCTTGCAAACACATCTTTGAAGAGGTGAACACACATACAAACATAAGATTTTCCATGAAACCCCAAAAGGTTTTCTTAATTGAAGAAAACATGCGTTTCGGTAGTGGCAATTCTTAAGGTTACACATCGATTTTCAGACTTTGGAACACATTTATATAAAAACTATGGGATTTAGCTACTTACTATTCAACCATGAGGGACAGAGATGCAGTGTCACTGCATGGTCAAAAATGCAGAGTCGTGGCTAAAACACAGGCTCAGCCAATGAACTAAAACTCTTGTGTTTCGGTAGTGACATGAAAACTAGGGACATGATTTTTTGAGTATAGTAAATTGATTTAAAAATTAAACCCACAATAAATCTAAATATTCCAAGTTCTGTTTCAACCCAATCATAAAGATCTTTGAAATTAAATCATTGAAAAAAATAAAAAAAAATTGAAAAGTGTTATTTAAAGGCATTGAAATTTAGATGTCAGGGTTGGGGACAGCTACTTCTCAATAGAAAGTACCCTATAAATGTGGTTTTGTATATATTTAGCTTATCACTATCGCATGTAATGCATTGGGTTTATATAGACCATAACATTTTCTAATTAAATATCTATGCCTAAATACCTAATTGTTTTGTAAATAGTTTTTATTGTTGAGGGACTGCATATTACACGAATTCGGTAGAATGGCCCATATAGGGAAGAAGAAGGCAGCTCGTATGCTGTCTGTTATGGAGTGGCCAGCCCAGTCACCGGATCTCAACCCCATTGAGCTGTTGTGGGAGCAGCTTGGCCGTATGGTACGCAACAAGTGCCCATCAAGCCAATCCAACTTGTGGGAGGTGCTTCAGGAAGCGTGGGGTGACATTTCTACAGAATACCTCAACAAATGAACAGCTAGAATGCCAAAGGTCTCCAATGCTGTTATTGCTGCAAATTGAGCCTTTTTGACGAAAGCAAAGTTTAAAGAACAAAAATTATATTTCAAATAAAAAACATTATTTCCAATCTTGTCAATGTCTTGACTATATTTTCTATTCATTTTGCAACTCATTTGATAAATACAAGTGTGAGTTTTCATGGAAAACATGAAATTGTGTGGGTGACCCCAAACTTTTGAACGGTAGTGTATCTCTGTTGAGTTATATTTTCTATCTTATGCTATGCATTTTATGTATTCATTTTTTTCTCATCTTTATGCACTCTATCATAATATAAATAAAGTTTTATTATCATTAGTATTATTTTATATACAGAAATATTGGAGACTGTTGCAGTGTCTACCAAGAAATAATATCCCACTCTGACCAGAACAAGTAAATCTTTGTGGGTGAAATGCAGACTTGATTTAGATTGCCACACTCATCTACTGTTCTTCTTGTAGTTACAGCTAGTATTAGTGAGAACAGCAATTGTTTCTCTGATTGCATTTTCCTAAAGCAAGGCAGTCTGCAAAAGAGTCAGGCTCTACATACAAAGTCAATCAATTAAGTAGCAGACATAAACAGAAAAACCCAATGCACTGATCCAATTTGAAGAGGATCAGTAGTACTGTCTTACATCACTGTGATGGTTCAGCTACTGATTTCTCTGTCTGATCTTAGTCCAATAAAATGCCATTTTACTGCAGCTATGCTAAGCATAGCACCTATGCTTTTCATTACATTTTTCATTATGTCCAAAAGGTGTGCTGCATTTCACTGGCTTTATTACCCTGCACAATGACAATAAAGTTGGGAAGGAATCCCTCCTTTTAGATCAACATCACAGTTACAGTAAACAAGAATAATAATTACTGTGGGAAAATAACACATTGTGTCCCAGAGATTATTCAGGGTGAGAGACGCAGTGGGGATTCACACGGATCATTTATCAGAGGAGACATTTCTCTCATTAAAAACTCATTTAATATGGTTCACTCTCATTTGGAAGGACAGTTCCTTACATCAGTGCGGTCTCTATCAAGATTATAGAAGCATGTTGGTTAAAGGTTTTTATCACTTTCAATCAACACAAGATTTAGATGAGCTCTCTTTCCTTTTAATCACAACCACAGATAACATTTATTCATTCAGCTCAAAGTTTGATCATAGCACAGGCACCTCATCAGTATGGAAAAAAAACTAAATCAGAATGACCCTTACTATACCAATGTTACAGTAGATTAAGCAAGAGTAGTAATCACTGTGGGAAAATAAACATATACGGGTGTGTACAATTTCAGTCAGGACTGTAATCTTGGGTGTGTCTAGTGTCTGCACGGTATTCACATCATCAGTATGGAGGCTCCCTGAAAGCCAATCTCATGACCTTGGTTGAATAAGCAAGAGGAAGAAGACAATGTGCACAGCCCAGGTGCAGGACAGGGTGAATCATGGAACAAGGACGCTAACAAAGCTGTCCTCCCTCTTGAGTATTTATTGACGTTCAAACTGTATAGAACCTGTTGGAGAAGATCAAAGAGCGTCAAACAAAAACACTTTGATAAAAACATCTTTTCAGTAATTTTTGGTTGCAGAACCAGCATGCCCTTCCACTTTAACCCGCCAGGAAAAAAGAGATAGAAAAGAAACCATGGGGTTCAAACTACCTGTTTACGCAAATTGACTGAAGCTCCAAACTGCTTTACACTGTACTAACAGAACGTGAATGCAGGGAACATTCATCCCTGACAGATGGGGGTGGACACCCTGGAAGTAAAATCTGGATATAAACATGCTGTGTCACGATTCCACTGTTTCCATGGAGCCATGTGCAGGGCATCACATGATGTGAGTGTTGTGAAGATGCAACACGTGTACCACTTGCTGATGAAGCTTTGACCTTGTCTGGGAATTCCCTGCCCCTTCACTGCATTCCATTTGCTCAGTTAGTCTGGCCAACTACTCATCAGCGATCCACTTCACTCACGTAATTGGACACGCCTTTAACCAATCAGACCAACGATACTATACAACGATACAACGATCGGTAATAAAGCAAACACATATTTTTTCTGTATGAATTGTTCCAGGGCAAGTTTCTGTTCTGTTTTCAAAGAAAACTTGCCTTATCGAAGTTTTGCGGTGCTTCGGCGGCCACCATGTCCAATGTTTAAAAATTCTCCGTGCAGTAGATTTTGTAACGTAGCCGTGGTAAGTTTAAATCCGCCAATGGCGCGCCAGGTAGCCAAAAGCCAGTTTGTGATTGGCTCCAAGGATTCTAGAAATCTTGAAATGAACGGCTATCCGAAGTTGACCAGACCCACTGCAGAGGCAAAATCAATTTGGCCGGAAGAAGTGGGGCGGGACTTCCCAGACTAGCTTTGACCGGCATATGCAGATAGATTCTTGCAAACCCATCAGTAAAATAAGGCTTTAGATTATTTTGTGCATTTTATTGTATGTCTTGGGCTATGATGTATATAGACTGTACAGTGTTAATCAGAAACTATGGAATACATGTATGGAATGTGGACTGTGAACAAAACCCACTAAACACATATTACACAACCCATTTGAAGATAAGAAGATACACAGAAGATAAGGTGCAGGGTAAAAGGCCATGAACTAAATAAGATACAAAAAGTGTAGCTTTCAGGCGGACCTGAACAACAGCTTCCCGTGGCGGGTTTTAAGAAGCCATGCACCACAAAAGTAGCCTGACGATGTCATACTCATAATTCTAGTCAGAATATGAGTCTGATACTGCTCCATTGGGCTGTGGTTATGGGGTGTGTTTCAAACGAAATGCCTCTTCGCTCAATTGGATATACCTAGAACCAGTCAGGGCAACGTAGTACATTAAACTTTTACCGGATCCCGTAGGAAGGACGGCAAAAACATATTTTCGATCGACAAATACCTTGATAGCGTGTCTCTGTTCCTCCATCAAAATGAATGCGCTGTCAATGTCTTCTAAAGCAGACTTGAATCCCGAAATTTTAGCTCTCCAGCGGCAGCCATGTTTGTTGAATGCAAACTCAACCCAAGCGTTGGTGACGTAGTTGATAACGTTACGGTTGATTATCTGTCCATCATCGTTTAAAGCTCGCCTGACAATTTGATTGGTCCGGCAGAATCCTGCCTTCTGATCATTTCTCCCCAACGGAGCAGTGCCAGACCGAACTTCTGAACCTCAAATTTTGAGACACTAGCCTGAAACTAGCTATGGCTAGAGGCGACAAAGTGCGTGAGAGCACTTCTAACTAAGTGCTTGAGAGCACTACTAACAACAGTTCTTGCTAGCACTACTAGCAAAACAATCGAATGACCCGATAACGTCCAGAGGGATTAGCCAGGTATTTGTACCCTGGCTAATTAACAGAAGTGGCAATCACAAAATACGAGACACGCAATGGGAAACAGGTGAGGGCACACAATGGGAAACAGGTGAGGGCACACAATAGGAAACAGGTGAGGGCACACAATGGGAAACAGGTGAGGGCACACAATGGGAAACAGGTGAGGGCACACAATTGGAAACAGGTGAGGGCACACAATGGGAAACAGGTAAGGGCAAATAATGGGAAACAGGTGAGGGCACACAAAGAAAACGAAGGTACATGTGAACACAAATAACCCCAAGTCCGTAAAATGTCCTTCTGGCCACCAGAGGCCGCCAATGTTCCAAATTGTGGCAGTCATTGCCACGAATCGTGACATTATCATTCTCCCTTTCATGTAGATCGCATCATTTTAAGCAGGTCATGTGATTGGTGTTCAACCCAAGACCTTGGAGGACCGGAAAAAGACTGTATCCAACCCACAGCCAGGGTGTCACATCCATGACCCTGTTTTCTTTAAAGGGGACTTCAGGGACACTCAGGCCTCCATTTCAATACATTCAATGTCTGTGTGTAGTGGTGTCCATTACCTCCACACTTGGCTAATGAGTACTGGGTTCCACTAAAGAGTCTCGAGACCACAGGCCCAGTGAAGGTCAGGCGGTTACATGCAAAGTTGTCTGAATAGTATCACACTGTCACATCAATATCTTACAAATTAAAACAACCTCTTTAGGATGGTGGTTTAGATGAAAAAGTATCATCTATTGATTAAATCATACATATTAATGACTCCCATAAGACACATACAGTTTTATATTACACCAGGCTTTTCTTTTTTTCTGCGTTGTAGATATGACGTGTTGCCTCTCGTACTACATTGAAACCATGCCTCTCCAATCCTTGAACATACATAGCCTTACTTTACTATAGGTTACTATACTCGATACTACAATAAGGCAACTATCCATAGCTGCTGTTTTTACTTGATAAACCCTCACTTTCTGAGGCATAAGGTGCCTTTATTAAATAATGGACTTCATAAAACTTAACTTCCTTTTAATTTGGTGGTTTAATGGCATGGCAAGTTGAAGGGCATGGCTAAGGATATGCATTCACCTTTTTACGATGCCACCCTTTTATGATATAGGGGAGAAAATCACCAGATAAGGTGTGCCATAAATCGCGATAAAAATAGCCAAAATTCATCATGAAAAATGCTCTCGATATGTGTCGTCCAACCTCAGCCATTTAGATGTGAGGGTGGTGCAGTGTAAGGTTTTCACAGATCATCAAGTTTCGTTTAGTTTGATTATGATTACATTTCATCGTCATCATTTTGCTAAGCATTATGAGTATCTTGATGTCCAAATGGGTGCTGAGATTTATGTTTTGTTGATACAAGTAACACGTGTGTCTGTGTGTGAGGTTGCCCTAAGATAGAGGTCAGTAAAATGTTCATAATATTTCTGCTCTCGCTCTTTGTTACTCTCTTGTGGTAGTGTAATGTTTACTAACATGCTAGGAAAGGACAAAGATGAGGTTTGTAGATTCCATCATGAGTTTAATCCTGCCCTAATGAAATTGCTGTCCGTTATGTAGCTATGGATGTGTTAGCAATTAGCAAAGGACAATTGATAGGCTTAATCACTGGGCATCAGTGATTTTCAGAGCTGATGCAATTGTCATTGCATTAGACCTCGGAAACAAACAATTCCCCCCTCTCTCTCTTCTTCACTCTCCCCTCTCCTCCTTTCATTCTTCCTCTCTGCTGTTAACTCCCTCTCTCCCGTCTACTGATCAGGTGGTTAATTAGGCCTTTAATTAGACACTTTCTGTGGTTTTGTGGGGCATGGGGGGTGTGCCTCGTTAGAACCGCCACAGTACCAGTGAGCCATCAGAGGGAGAAAGGCAACCTTTACCACTGTTATTGCCAATTAAGATGTATTGTTTCATGCATTTCAGATGGATTCTGTTGCATATTCATATTCTATTGTGCAACTGAGATTAGGATGAGTGTGTATCTGTGTGTAGATCTATTTTTCATTGATGTGTAAGTGTGTAAAATGTCTGTAAAAGAGAAGGACACTGTTTGAAACAGACAGAGGTGTAGCAGTGGTGTCATCTTTTGATCTTTTTGTATCAGACGTTATGTTTCATAAGAGCTAATTATCCAGGTTTTGTTACATTTAAACAGGGTTGCAACTATAATTCAGAAAAATATTATATGACATACCCAAAATGTGGAATTCCAGTACAGGGTGTATGCACAGGGTTTCTAGATCAATCAATTGTGTGGTTTTGAACACGAGTGAGGTTAAAGGAAGAGCTACAGACGTGTTCGTTTCATTTGCTTTAAACTGGACCCCAGAAAGGACCACACTCTCCCTCAGAGTCTCTCCCATCCTCTGAATTAACTTTGCCTCAAATCCTAATCTGGTTGTATATTAAAGTCACTTGGCCAGCTGTGCGTGGCGTAAAGTCCCCTTTGATATCAAACCATGTAAAATCATTCAGCCGGCTAAGCTCTGTGATTGCCCTATGATCTAAAGATGGATCACACTCTGTTGACACACACACACACACACACACGCACACACAGGGCTTTCCGCTGGTCACATGCAAATGTTTTCTTCCATAGTCAGGACACGAGACACAGAGAAAAAAAAATCCAACAAGCCGAAGAGCCACCCTTTTGAAACTGTTATTTAACTGGCCATTTATTTTAATATTTTAATTCCCATATGACACCGCCATTAATCATTGTCAGAGGCAGCCCAGTCAGTGAGAGATGTTTGGAGAGGGCTGGGGTTAGAGGATGGTGGAGGATGCTTCCTGGAGCGGAGGGAGAGAGAGAGAGAGAGAAAGAGAGAGAGAGAGAGAGAGAAAGAGAGAGAGAGAGAGGGAAAACAGGATGGAAAGAGGGTGTTGGGTGGGGGTTAGAATGAAAAAGAAAGAGGGAAGAGAGAGAAGTTGGGGATGGAGAGGGAAGGTGGGAAGAAAGAAAGAGAAAGCAAGAGGGAGGCAGGTCCTCATCTGTCTGGTGAGCGCTCGGGCATGCCTAAAGGCTTGGTTGCAGTCGAACTCTGCTCCTCTGTAGATGACATTTCAATTATACAGGCCTCCCACGGGCTGCCTGACAACTCCATGGCTAAGCCCACGTCCCAACGCAGATGCGCCTCGCCTCACCGCAACTGCATGGCCACACGATAAGGCAGCCGTTTCATCTATCAGTTCCCATATGCTGTTTTTTTCCTGTGTATCTGTTTTCCCATATGCTGTTTTTTCTTCTTCTCATTTGCAATCTTGTGAGCGTTGCTCATGTTTTCATAACTGTTTAACCTTTAACTGTTCAGCGTGTTGGGTTGAAATACATTTGAATGTGGGAATGTTTTCTGTGGAACATGCAGTTTCACTTCACTGAAATTGTCGATTTAGATGTATCGCCGACACATCTTATGTCTGGATGCAGTATGACGACTGGCATAATCGATGCATTTAAAATCTCACAGAATTTGATGGGCAGTGTCTTATGGACTTCCTCAGGTGTCAATTCAGGTCTTTGACATGGAAAGTCTACACTTTACTTCTTGCATTATGTTCTGGATTGGTCTTTAAATAGACCAGATTGGGTTATCCTGGTGATCCTGGTAACATATTTTTGTATTTATTGTTACACTAGGTCTTAGTATTTGTTGTTACACTAGGTCTCTATTGCTCGTAGTTTGATTGTTCTCTCCCTTGTACGTCGCTTTGGATAAAAATATCAGCTAAATGACTAAATGTAAATGTAAATGCATTTGCATCTCTGAAAATGACTGATTCCTGGTGATTAAGCCTTACATTTTTCCTTTGTCAATTACTAACCTCTCTCTCTCTCTCTCTCTCTCTCTCTCTCTCCCTCTCTAGGCCTTGTGGGGCCTCATGAAGGAGCTCAGATGTTTTATTAATTTATTAATGATTTGAAACATAGCATGCAGACAGGCGTATCCATGTTTCTTTTTACTTGAGTGGACAGTTGGAAATCAGCTTTCAGGATCTGGCAGATGAAAGAGGCAGATTTAGGATTTAATCTCCGTTCCTCCAATTATCAGGAAAAAAAGTTCCTAAAAGCAAAATTCGCCTGATGATAATTCATACCCTAGATTCGTAGAATTTAGTGGATTCATTCAGCTATCTCTGACAATATCTCAAAGCAAAATACAATTTTTAGTTCATAGTACCCTACCCTTGAGCATGATGTTCACTTGTGTGACAAGCCACATGTCATGTCCATAATACGCACATTTTTGTGTAATGATTTCGATATGATCTCGACATGATCTTGACATGATATCTGACGGCTTTATCAGCTCTTATGAGATACTGTGCAGCATTATTTTACCAATGCAAGGCTGTCCTGTAGTTGTATATTGGACTTGTCGTTGAATAATTAAACTATTTAATATCAAATGACCACCATTGTGTAAAACTGTTTGCAATTAATTTTGTGATTCACTGATGTTATCACACCGTCTCATTTGGAATTGCAAAATGGCTCTAAAATTCACTAGGAGACAAGTAAAGCGTTATGAAAAATACACTGGCATTAAGCAAGAAAGAAGGAAGGATTTAATCCAAATGTTTTGGATTAATGTTTCTTATAATGCATATGTTATAATGCAAATCTTATAATGAATATCTTAAAATGCATATCATACATGTTGTGAAAATGGTTGCTGTTTATCTCCAAGGCTAAATTGTAACAGAACAGATAAAGGAAAATATTTCCTCTGGTTTTAGAAACTGTAGCTTCTGTACCTTAAAACAGTGAGATACTATGATGACTGAATACAAAGAAAACATTCTCTCTTCATATTTCCAACCCTTCTAACTTCTTTGAAAAATGTTTATTATTCAATGGTTTATTGTAGACTGTTACTCAATGACTACACTTTAACACAGAGTTAGGAGAATGTATTTTCTTCTCTATGGTCTATGAAAAATGCTGTTGAGCCACTTTGGTAACATTATGAGTCCACGAATCCTTCAAATAAAAAACCTGGCTTCATTATTTCTTTTTTTCAATTAATTTTGTTTTGCTCCCTCCATAGTAACTTGAAACAGTGGAGGGAAATATGGCTGTGTGTTTTCATAAGTCATGCATGAGTCAGGAGCTGTATGAATGGGGAGCAGGTGGAGTGTGTGACTGGGAGGATGGAGAAAGTGGAGGGTGATGGGGAAAGATGGAGTGGATCTCTCTCTGCATCTCTTCTCTTTCTTCCTCTCTCTCTTTCTATCTAGCTGCTCTCTCTCTCTCTCTACCTCTCTCTATCTGTCTCTCTCCAATCATTGCTGTCTCTCTGTCTCTCTCCTATCATTGCTGTCTTTATGCTGCTCCCTTTCTCTCTCTCTCTTTCTCTCTCTCTCCTCTCTTTCTCGCTCTCTCTCTCTCTGACGTTTGCCTCTGTGGCCCGCCCCTGCCCCATCCTGCCCGAGAGGATTAGGCAGCCCTCTCAAGGCTGTCATGATCTTACACAAACAACATTTGTCAGCTCATTTATCAGCCTTCCCCTGCTTGTCCACTCTGTCACAAGGACTATTTCTGGATTCATGCCTCAAGGCAAATATATATGTGTGTGTTAGGGGGTGCCGCAGGCATATAGTGTAAATGTGCGAGTGTGTGTGTGTGTGTGTGTGCGCACGCGCGTGCTTGAGTGCGTGCGTGTGTGTGTCGACAGCCATTACCCTTTTGATCTGCATGAATTTCTGGAAATGCCCTAAGCAATTATAGAATAGATGCATAAGTCGTTTCTCTATACTTCACCTATGGGCATGTAGCGAGAGCTTATTTGTCTTTATAGTATAGGACTAGGCAGTTTTATTGATTAATGCTGGGGGCTGTATGCTAAACAGCATCCAGTTAAAATGAGTACAGATATTGTATGTAAGGGTGTTTAAAGTATATAAAAGTGGCACAAGTCAGGTAACCTTCAACACTGTGTTTGACCCTGAGCGTTCTTGCATGATACTTGCATGATTTTTTGGGCTCAAAATGACATTTAGCAATTTGTAATGACACTGGGGACATGTCATTTCAATTAATCATGTAATACTATAACGATTTATCAACACCTACTGCTAGTATGAATATGATTAATTGATTAATTGATTCACAGTCAATACAAAGAAACATGTTTTGGACACAGTAGTGGTGTAACCAGCATTCTGAGAAGCACAGTCCTGCACTGGACTCTGGACCCCAACCCTTCTACACACTAGGTAGGTGACCTAGCAAGGACCCTAACCCTCCTACACACTAGGGGACCTAGCAAGGAGGCTAAAACCCATGGGTGCTATTGACGTCTCTTAAGAGAATGAGGTTTACTCACTACACAGATCTCTATCTGCAGGCCACAATTATAAAACTGCACAGAATAACACATCTCAATGAAGATAAACTATGAGAGACACTCATTCAATTGCACACTCGTACATTCTGTTCAAATGGTCAATGAGAGAATCTACAAAGTGTTGATGGGTTTTTAATAGAGGAATAACATATGTTAACTTGCCAAGTTGACACTAAAGGCCAGCTTTAACAGTGCTAGAGGGGTTTAGTGTGTAGTGAAAGTGTCATACAGACCAATAATGGTGAAGGTGAACATGCAATGGGTCTGGAATACAGTGCCCTTGTTATTACAAAGACTGAATAAATTGTGGTATGATACAGCTCGTTGGCAGACACACGGCAGGCTGCGGTTCATTATAATTGAAGTTTTCTACAGGCAAATGCATCAAGAGACAATGTAATACATCTGATCCAACAGCCCCTGTTCTACCAAAGGTTACACCATACCTGACAATCTGTCATCTCATGAACTTCTTAGTATATTTAATGAGACACAAGAGTGTACGTTTACCGATAAACAACATCTAGGTCAGTGTTATAGTTAAGGGTATTGAATTATACGTAGGTCCCACTTAAGCAGTCTGTCCATTTTCTTTCATTTAAAAGACGAGTTATCACTTATTACCACTAGTTATTTGTATAAAGCATTTATGTAATCATTTGGGTAGTAATATTGATGCAACTAACTGACATTTGGAAGTGACAGTTTTGTGGATTTTCTCTGGGGCAGAGAAATTCAGTGACATTGAAAAGACACTTGACTATGGGAAATAATAGCCAATGTTCCTTTGGCGTATTTAAGAGACTACAGACACACTTGAATTAGTAAATAGCTGATAGCTGTGAATAACTGGATAACTAGAAAACTGTATTCATGCCTTCACTGAGCAAAGCACATTTAATCCAGGCAGGTCATTCTTAGCACAGTTGTCTCCGCCATTATCATAAAATAACAAAGGATTCATAGTGGTTCTCAGAAATTGAATCAGTTATAGTGGCTACAGACAGAAAGTTCTTTTAAAGAATTTTTTTAGAGGGATATACTCAGAATGACTTGCAGAAGATTAAAGCAGGCATGGACCTTTCAGAGGAAGAGATAGAGGTATTACAAAGAATATTTCCTTTTCATGACATGCATGTCTGCTTCCAGGAAGGAAGTCATCGGGCATGGCATTATATTGTATGAATCAGACCCACTTGTCCTTTACATGTTGTGGAAATTAGGTATAGCTTTCAGAAGGTCTCGCCTGCCATTTGCAGCTGGCAAGAGATGTTACTTAATCTGAGGGGAATTTGTTGAGTAAATTGAAGCTTTAAAGCAAGGTCTGCCAGAAAAACTATTTTTGAATGGTTTCGTAATTCACTTTTCCACTACTTCAGACAAATCGCACACTTGTCTTTAAGGGGACTCTACTTGCGTACCTGTCTAGACCAATCGCACACCTGTCTTTAAGAGGACTCTACTTATGTACCTGTCCAGACCAATCGCAGACCTGTCTTTAAGAGGACTCTACTAATGTACCTGTCCAGACCAATCGCACACCTGTGTTTAAGAGGACTCTACTTATGTACCTGTCCAGACCAATCGCACACCTGTGTTTAAGAGGACTCTACTTATGTACCTGTCCAGACCAATTGCACACCTGTGTTTAAGAGGACTCTACTTATGTACCTGTCCAGACCAGTCACACACCTGTCTTTAAGAGGACTCTACTTGCACACCTGTCCAGCTGCTTTCAGGTGCTGACATTTTGGTTGTGCAAGGGGTAGGCCCCTTCCCTAATCAGTCAGGATCTGTGAGGGTCTCGGCTCTTCAAGTCCAGGACAGGGGCCTATCCCAAAGACTCTATATCAATATTTATCTTATCTTTCAACGTAAAATCCCATTGAGGATTAAAATCATTTGATTTCACTCCTGCTTTCTGAGTCTTTCTGGTGGAAATCAATGTAAAGACGAAAATTGCTTATCTCCTCTATGATGTAACGGCACTTTGATTTAGTATGCATTGCAACCTAATAATATCTATGGTTTTACACCTCTTCTATTAAGCAATAGATTGCGTCATAAAGCTTTAGAAACATTAAAGATACTTGCCTGACACTTTCTTAATATTAACTTCTTGCAAGTATAGCAAAGTAGGCTCCAAACCCTCATTAGTCTTTGTAAAGCACTATGACATACATACATCATGATGGATTATAAAAATGTCACAAAACATTACAGGCTATTCATAGGAAGTATCACTAGATTGTGCCTGCCACATCTACATTCATCCTATTGATGCCCCAAGTGCTAAACCCCATTACATGTCCTTAATAACATTTTATATTAAGCTGTCATACCCTAGAACTGGACTCATTTAACACTTGTTTGATAATGCGCTAATCACATATGGGCCCATTCTTTAAAATACAACATTTCTATCATCTCCATTTTAAAGTGCTAAAAGAACATTTTAAACATACAAATCATGGTAAAGGTATAAGATGTTTATAAGCTTGACATTACAGCTGGGGAGGATTTCGGCTTGTTGTAGCACACAGTATTCTAAACACGAGGGGGAGCATTGCAGTGATTATAGAAAATGCTTTGCCGGGACTGCATCCATTTGGCATGGGACCACAAATGAGGAGTAAAATGATAGCATAAACACAGACATGGAACTGCAAAAAAAAAAACATCGCCCAAAGCCTAGGATCTCAGCACCTGTTTGTTAAATAAGGTTAAAAAAAAAAAAAAGGCAAGGTGGGGATGGTGGGTTGAGGGGGTCCTACCACAGTGTGGGCTGCATATGTAATTGAAGAATCTGATCCGGCTAATAAGATCCCTTGTGAACTCATCAAAGAATAAGAGCGATAATGAGACTGTTTCTTTTTTTAAATCAAAATTAATAATCGAGTTTATTACCTTCATTTCTCCTCTCGTTTCATTCTGAAGCGAGATTCACTACTTGAACTGCTACTAATTGGCACATTTCAGGTCTTAGGCTCAGCACAGTGTGTTTTTTTATGGATTTAACAAGCCTCAGTCCCCACAACTTGGAGTGATACATCAGACTAATTTATTGATAAGTAAAAGTTAAAGGGAATGTCTTTAAGTTTCAGTCTACAAATCAATTATTAAATGACATTTACATTTACAATTGTGTTCCATAGATCTAGTAGGTTGATGAATGGCTTCCACAGTGAACGGCAACAGGATACTGTTCCTAGAAAGTGGCCAAGAAGAGCAAGGACATGCTATTACCACTTGTTTGGAAGTTTTTTTGAGAAAAAAAAAGAAAAGGACATCTAGTTCTAGTTCTAATAGTTCTTATCTCTATATTTGCTGCTGACCTGTCCTTGATGTGGAGACCACTGCACTGTGCGTTTCTTCTGCATTCCTTCTCCCCATTCACAGATTTCAGAGTCTCTGCAGGGCCCATGACCCTGCATTCTCTCCGTGGAGAATAGCTTCTTATTTACTGGGGCCCAGAGCTCTCCAGAGGCAGGGAGCACTGGGGCTGGGCGGGGGAATTATAACTCTTAAACACGCGAATGGTGTGCCATACAGGAGGCATCTATAAACATGATTCGCAGACTCACTGCGTTTCATTGCCTCCTTCAAATTACCATGCTCCGTTGTCTCCTGAAGAAAATAAACGATGAGATGCTTAAAAGGCTGTTTCAATAAACAGGAATAGAATCATGGCGCAGTGGTGCAATTAAAAGTGCCTGGCTCTGACGTTAGTATGCCAAGCTGAATATGGAAGGGGGGTTATTGTGTTCTCAACTGAAACATTGTGATTGCGGAGGCTGCCACACAGACTTCTGCTCAGCTGTAAACTGTGTCGACGTATAAACATATAATCAAATCAGCCATATAGAGCAATGCTTGGCTTCATCGTGCTGCTTTTTTCCTCCAGCCTTATCAATAAACAAGCGCTGCCAACTCACAGAAATGCCTTTGCTCAAATATTCTATTCTATGCACTTGTGATCACTTACATTTAAAATGCTAATAAGAATTTAAATCATTTGAGAGTGATGATGATTTGCAATTATCGCCACATTGTTTAGGAAAATTGCTTTTGAATCCACACATCTTCCTTGAACGTATTGCCTCAGACAAACTGGCCTGCAATTTTTGTGTATCACTAGTGTGTGAAGTGTGTTGTTGTAAAATATATATGTATTTGTGACTCAACAAGGACACAAGAGCAATATAAACTTATATTTGCATTATATAGATCGGGGCCTGATTCACCAGGCGTAATCAGTGTGTTGTTATACATTTATACATTTTAGTGTTTTACATTGTCATTTAAGATATAGTTACAATATCACAAGGGCTGCTCAATAGACATTTTTTCAGGCAGTGCAATATCATGATTTTTGCAATATATTAGCCACTTTTTTTCTATCACTGCCTTACACTTGACTATAACATACGTTTGGATTCTTTACTGTTGTCTGTATGCAGTTTTGCTTGCCCTGAGTGATACAATCAGGCCAAGCTTAGCACATTTGTATTCAGTGTTAAACTTCTGAGAGCCCACTCTGTATTTTAAGATGATTAGCATAATTCTTGCTCTGCGGAAGTCAAACACTTTCAGGTCTTAAAAAGTTTAAAGGAGCACCATTTCCATTTGCTCAAGCGGAAAAATAGGTATAAACGAGCAGTAATGACCGTCTTTGTTAATTATGGCAAATTGCTCAATTGAAGTACCATTGTGCTAAAAGACTTTGCTGCACCTATGGGCAACCGTGTGTGGTTAATCCCAACAGATGGGTATGGATCATTAAAGAGACCAGGGAAGGTACTGCAAAAAAAATCATTAAGCACATGCCAACTGTGATAGCTTTTTAAAGGATTAGTTAGATACACGAAAGGCAGCATGTGCAGCCTTAACAGAAAAGATATTTGTGAGATAAAATAAAAGTATTCTTACATCAATCTAAACAAATCTCTTTATGGGGATATCAAGCTTATCAAATCACATTCTGAACATGACTCCAAGAACTAGAGTAAAACAACCATCTGCAATACAGTGCTAAAACTACAATACAGTTCCCGAATACAGCACCCCCAGAAGTAAAGCATCAGGTTTTTTTCTCACAGCAGGCATGTTCAGATATCATGGTTTGAATCTCTCTTCCAGGCTGTCAGAGTTGTGCAACCTCAATTTTAAACTGTTGCTTTAAACAATACAACAGGACTCATGCATTACGATGAAATTCTGCAATCAATAAACGTTTACACATATACAAACAAACAAATGATCAATGGATACACTTATAACCTCTACAATAATCTGTGTACAACCACCTGAATTTCACATCAACATAATTTAGTTGAATTGCACTGCAAAAGAAATTTGGTTGAAACAAAAATACACACATAACCCCCTTCACAAACACACACACACACACACACAATCAATGATACAAAAACTGGTAGATATATGCAAACCTATCTCAAAATCCTATCCTTGACTAACCTCCCAGTATCACTTCCAGATCCAAATGTCAAGACATACATCAACTTCTGGTTTAATATTGCTAAACTAATTTTCAAGCTTCTTCATTCAATCTTAGAGAATACCACACAGGGACGCAAAACGCATGACATTGGATTTCCTCACAAAGATCAATGGACTCACAATGCGCACACTTCATGTTCCTAGCATAGCAACTACAGGCAAATTACTGCAGCTCATCGCTCAAGGCCATTGAGTCTGGATGGAAATCAGTCCTAAAATATTTCAATTTGAAGGAGTGACACAAACACCTATGCCTTGCCATTAGGGTTAAGAGTTGTTTTAGGATTGGCTTTTGGTGTTGACTAACAAAATGTGCATATAAGTTACCACTAAAGAATACTGAGGAGGATTTATTCAAGAGTCAGCCCTTGAAACATACATAAATAGCTAATAAAATCATAAGTAAGAAGAAAAAGATAAATACAGACAAGGAGAGAATGAACACGCAGAACAGTAGTAAGAAAGTAGATATGAGCACAGCTCATCAATTCTGCCTTTTTAACTGTGTTTTGCATGCACTGGTACCATTGCCACCCTCATGAAAAATGCAAATCTGCAAATTCCAATTAGCCAAAGCAAACACATCATATTGCTTGCTCACCGAGACCTAATGTCTCTTTATGTGCCCGTGAAGAGTGCTCTTTTTGAGTACATTACCCAACATGCTGAGTGTATGCCAAGAGAGGGAGAACATGGTTTGACAAACACTCACTCTCTGAGTAAATTTCCCAAGGCCTCTAAAAGCCCTTTGATGTGAGGCAGGCTCTCGCCATCGCTATGGAGACAAAATGAGATGGTGACAGTTCACTTCAGCTGTTATGCTGCTGCAGTTGCTGTGGGTGGTGGTGAAATACATGTAATCATTTATTTTCTCATTTGCAGACATTTTGGCTCCTGGCCACTTGTCACTGCCAGACGGTCATCTTAGGACAGGAAATGCACGTTGTTATCAGGAAAAAGAACCAACTGAAAAATGCTTCAAATTCATCCACATAACACTTGAAACTACATTTCCTGAAACTCAACAACGTGTGGATTGACACCTACTTAATAGCCTAAACAACTCTGCACATAACATATGCTTAAATCAGGCACATATATCCCCTAAAGCAGGCATGTTTGTTATGGAGTGTAAGACTGGATTTCGCTATTATTAGTGAACATGAGGCCATGGTGTAAAAAAAACACTCTACCTCTTCTAGTGAAGGTAAAGGTTGTCATGTTGTCAATAAACTAGTCAGTTTATTTATGGAAATGTATGACACATACACAGAGGGTATTAGTAACTATGCTCTACAACTAAAAACTGCATTTGTGTCATTGGTGTTGCTATGGTTGTTAACACAGCAAAATCGCTCCTTTCACAGTAACCAGCCACTCAAATCTGTGATCCGCGGCAAATCAAGGTTTTAATTTTGATCGATGGCGTCTTTGTGGACACATTTAAAAAGATGTCACACAAAGAGGCTATGTTACTGGATTGAATGTGAGCTGTCCATTTCATTTTTTATTTGCTTATAACAATGGTCACCTTGAAGAAAAGCTATCAGCAGACATTTTCTAGCTAAAAGACCAAACAGGGAGGCCATATTGATTTGAAAACACTTATGAGAGAACCTTGGCGCAAAGCATCCAACTTGAACCCATTCAGGTAGATAAGAATGGAAAGGACGGAGGGGGAATGTACCAACACGTGGACAAATCTCCTCTCCACCCCTCCTTTAAGGACAAGACACACGAACAAAACAAGCTTAAGTTCACTTTAATTAGATCAACATGTGTTCCCAGTGAGCGCAACGAGGCCCCCGGCACATTTGCATGACAATGGGTTCTAATTTTGTTTGGCCCCTAATTCATTTTTAATAGCCAAAGCAATGTGGCCTGATTACTACCCTAATGCATTGGCCGTGGCCACAGTAGCTATTGTGTCCAAACGCCTGCTCTTTAAAGTTACTCTGCGCTGTCATTAACCCTGGTGACTTTTTATTGTGTCTGCCGGATCCCTGAAGGAATCAAATCTGAACTCATTTGGATGAGAAATTATTGGCAGGACCTTTTGTTTGGCCCAGATTGAGGGCAGCGCCGGTTGATTGTGTGTACCTCGAGCCCCGGCTGATGGTGTGTACCTTGAGCCCCGGCTGAGGTAGAGAGGGAAGGGGATAAAAGGCGGAAGCGGCCTAATAATGTCGCTTGCTTTCGCTCCACATGATTGGAGTTTAATAAAGAGGCCTGTCACTCCAGCTCCTCCGGACTGCCAGGTTGCCTGCACCCCTATGCCGTGGAGAGGCAGAGCGACTATGAGTGCGTGACCAGCTGAGGATCAGTCAACGACAACGGCAGTAGCGACGGATGCACACAAAGGCTCGGGTGATTGGAGTTACGCCTCCGGCCCACTGCAAGGCCTATGCCCTGACGTTGTACACAAGCTTTTGTGTGGTGCCAGTGCCAGACTCTCTCTCTCTCTCTCTCATACTTTCTCTCTCTCACACACACACATACACACACACACACACACACACACACATACGCACACACACAAATATACAATGATTCACACATACATGCTCAAGTATTCAACCATAAACACACACATGCACACACAAGCTTAAGAAAGCAGATGGAAGAGTTTAGTTCAGGGAATATGAACCACCAGAGTGCCCAGAAGCAGCAGGTCTGAAACAGCTGACACCCAGCTGGAGCTGATACGCTACAAAAGCTCTTCAACATAGACAGACCCTTGTCCTTCCACCAGGACAACACCACTGTCTACAGGCTTTGCCTGGAAGTTCTAGAAAACCAATCCAGTCTCCAGTTTGTGGGAACCCATATTCCTTATGCATTGAGTTTCTGTTCAAAATGTCATCAGGTGGACTATGGACTTGTTCACTTGACTATGGAGGTCTTTGCTGTGTGTATGGATCTTTGTGTAGTCTTTGATGATATAATGCCATCATCTCTTTTGGTGGTCTGCACTTTCCGGGTGGCCTTCTAGTTCACACAAACACACACACAAGCTCTCTCTCTCAGACACACTCGCTGGACAGTTTTTAACTGTTTCAGAATTCAGTTTGTGAAAAGGAACTTCCATGTTCACTCCACCCAACCAACCAGCGATATCAATATCCCAGTTATTAGAACGAGACAAGTTATTTCGGTATCAATATTTTGCTGTTGAACACTCTTGAAGAAGGGAGGATTCTAACCCATCCATCCACCCACTGAAGCACTGGGGAGTGTAACCGCAGCCCTAATTAGAAACACTTGCTGCTAAGAGGCTCTGGGGTCTTGATTAGCTGCATCAGGTGTGCTGGATTATGGGAAGACGCAAACATGAGCTTCGGCTGCATGTGAGTGGTCTCGGTTTTGTCGCCAGAACACGTCTCAAACCACTAGGCACCTTGTGAATACTCTTCCAGCCCAGGTGATAGATGTGAGTATACACCTCATGAATACTTTGTCTTGCTCCCAGGAAAGATATTTATCTTTTTCACATCACTAGTTCTTGTTGTGAAGAGTTGTGTAATGCCCTTCCTTGGCACATATGTGCATTAACATGAAACTTTTCTTTAATTTCACTTCATTTTTCTCCTTCACCTAAAAATGCTAGAACAGCAGAAAGACTGTCATACATTTTATGTCGTCTTGGATCCTGCTTAATGCTTGGTGAGATACACTCAGAAAAGGGGCTTATGTTAGAGGAAGGTGTTGAATGAGGAAGGTGTTGAAACATGTAATCTTAATAAAGTTTTAGAATGTTTGCACATTTTATAGAAAAACACCCCAGGAATAAGTACCTCTCTGAATCAGGGGCTATAATGAAATGTAACGGACTCAAGTGAATTGCCATTAGAAATCATGTCATGATTTCCACTTCCTGACACTGAACTATTACACAGCTCTCTCTCAGGCCATGGCTCTTTTGTCATGCAGGCGCTGGGTAATGCAGCAGGCTCCTTTGTAGAGGGGGGTCATTGTCACCTCAGGCTCGTCCATGCCTTCCTCTGTGATAGAGACATGGCTTGCTCGTGGGGCGGACCACTGAGGCCTGCTGCTGCAGACGATAGGGGGGAGAGGCTGGAGGCGCATGTGAAAGATGCAGCTGTCTTTAAAAGTCCACAGCCCCGCAGGTTTGCTAAACACCAGCCTGGGTGATAATGAACAGCTCCACAGCCACCTCCTCAGAGATTTACCCCCCCCCCAACAAACACACACACACACACGCACACAAACACACACACACACTAACATCCTCACCACCTACCACCTACCCCCTCACTGGCTAACTGGTTGGGAACCAAAATACCATCCAAACAGTCCCATTCACCCTGTCACTGAAATATATACAGTGGACCACACTGCTGTAGGGCATATTCTTTTTTTCTCTCTCTCTCGCTCTATCCTTCTCTCTCTCTCTCTCTCTCTCTCTCTCTCTCTCTCTCTCTCTCTCTCTATCCTTCTCTCTCTCTCTCTCTCTCTGTCCCTCTCTGTCTCTCCCACAAAAGTCCCCTAACGGATCACAGTGGGTATGAAATGCGCAGTGGAGGTGTCCAAGGGCACCACACATCCCCATGGGCTCCCTTGAGCTTCCCACTGACAGGTCAGCAGACCCCTTCGGCCTGTTTCCGGGCCAGCTTTAGCTCCCGAATCCTGCTCTCAATGATGGAACACGTCCCACTGTAAAGACACTGCCCTCACAGAGATACAATGGAAGACTTTATATAAGTGTGAGTTTAGTCACATTCTGACACATAACTAGTTATAATTCACCAGACAGATTTCAAAGCCAACGTTGTAGAGTGTTCTGTTATCAGTGGAATCTGGATTTGCATTCACTGAGAACTTTATGATGAGACACATTCATTTGTCAGTGTTGAATGCTTCAAGGTAATACATTACTCATCACTCTTTACAACAAAAACCTCAGATTAACATCTGTTACATGCAAAGCACCATAACAGAATGCCCTCCAAATAAGTGATTACACCAGTAGACCTCAATTTATAGCTCAGCATAAGTGGGGTTGACAAGGTCATATCAATAGAATTAACCTGTCTTCATTGGAATGCAATGCTACGAGATGGAGTGTGGCAAGGCACAGAACTACTCCCAGTACAGTATAAACCTGTTGATGCATATCCACGGCTTCCTCCTGTGTTCCTCCTACCTGCAGAAGTTAGGTAAACAGTTTGAAGGAGAACAAATCTTTGCCTTAATTTGAACTGTGGCAGCATGTATAATGTGTCTTTTATATCACAGTGAAGTGGTAGTGGATACACCCTTTATGTTACCATGACATTCACAATGCGACAAAAAAGGTTTAATGTCAAGTTCTCAGTAAATACCCTTATATTCACAAGTGAAAAAAGAGAAAGGCAAAACTAAAATAATGTGGAAGGGAAACAAAAAATCTATCAAATGGATGTTGCAGGTTTGCAATACAGGTTCACAGTGAACTCAGCGATACACAGCGTTTGGATCTGGTGGCAGGATGGTAAGGAGGAGCCAGCGGTGAGGCCCGAGTGAGATCTTCTTATTGGCCTCCTCCCCTCATTAGCTATCACTCAGTTCTCCATCTATTTGGAAAGTGGAGCTTAGGAGAGCTGCAAGACACTCACAGACACTCACACACACACACACACACACACACTCACACTCATACATGCACACGTACACGCGCACACACACACACACACGTACACGCGCGCACACACACTCACACATACACACACACACACACTTACACACACACACTTACACATGCACACACACACACACACACACACACACACACACACACACACTGATACATGCAATTGCAAACGCACACATACACACACACACACACTAACACTCACACATGCACACAATCACACACAAACGCACACACACACACACACTCACACATGCACACAGAAAATGACTAGCAGATGTGGCAAGACATGATGCTGGAAGCAAATAATCAACATAAATACGATGCTAATGTGTTTATTACTGCAAAGGACTGAATACACCAAGAATGGCAAAGAAGTCCTCATATAAAATATCGTGTGGAATGTTGCATGTTGCATGTAATATCTCTGAAATCCAGGGGATAACATATTGAGAAGGTCATCTGAGTGGCATACTGCTTCAAAGACGACTCATGTTTGAGTGACCTCATTTGTGTACAAGCATGACTGTTTTTACTGCTTCTCATGTTTTGAGAAACACTCAGATGTGCGTGCACTCGCGTTTGCATCCATAAACAAGCTTTGGCTCGAGCCCCTGAGCCGGTGACACAGGACTCAAATGTCACCCTGCTTACGCACACAAGCTCTCCACCTTCAGCCCTACCCACGTCAGTGCTGCTTTGGCCTGGACACGGCCTTCGTGTAGAAGCAGGTCAAGAGGAAACCTGCTGCTCGCCGACCCTCTTGAGATGCTTTCTTGCCAAGGGGAGCAGGCAGGCAGCGTTGGCCGAGTCGCCACTTGAGTGAATAAGGTCAATGCCGTCAACCAGAAGACACACATCGCCCAGGAGAGAATGCTCTGATCCAGGGTACATCTCTGCATCTGTAGGAGTTGAGATCATCCCGAAAAATGAGAGAAAAAATGCCCATCAAGGTGTTATTTCACAAAGTGGACATGTTTGCCAATTCTTTTGCTAAATCCTCCAGAGACCCTTCGCTTACATGATTTGGAGAGATCAACAGGCTAGAAATGCCCTGAGGGAACATGTATTTAAAACAAGTTGCATCTCACCCAAGCATACACACGCGCACAAACCAGAACTCCCCTGCAGTCAATGCAAACGATCAAAGCGATCCCAGTCACAGGCCTGGGCTACAAACAACAGCGATTAAACTGTGATTCATGGCGATCAACTTTTAAAGCATTTCTCACCTCCAATAGAGGACACTGGGGCATTCAAAATGATTTAGAGCCAGAATGTACTATTATTACTGCCCAAGAATGGTGAGGGCATGGCTCCTTATTGGTGTGTATAGACATTGAGATTAACATGAAATGTATCAATCATTTAAACCATGCCTTTGGAGAGTATCAGGGCTATGGATGTACATTATCATTCAAGACGACACCGACACCAACACCAACCCACGAGTTTTGAAGGGATTGCACTGGGGTTGTGAGCATCATCCATGCATTTGAAATTTTAACTGAGATCAAGCATGTTTTTTGATTTTTGCCAGTGTTGTAATGGTTGTTGCTTAAATTTTATGTAATAGCAATGAAGGTCAGAAGATTCTTAATGTTTTATTTTTTTTTTAAAGTGGATCTCCAAGGTGATTAAAGTTGATAGGGCTTTGTTGATGGGGCTTCATGAAGGAAACTAATGGCCAATTTGAATTGTTCTGTCAGTAACATGCTCATTTAATCACCACTATGAATCAGTGATGCCATGTAGGGAAAACAATAACAATTTATGAAAACATATTTTCAATTTTTTAGTCGTTATTGTCAAGTATTATCATGATGCACCGTGCATAAACAAGTCTGCCCGTAGGCGATGGAGGCAATTGCCTAAGGCCTTGACATAGAGAAATGCCTGTGTTAAAACCTTAAGGAACTACCCCCAACAACTACCCCAACTACCCCTTCACAATTTTGCAGTTTTGCCTGGGGCCACTCAGAGTCCCAATTCCTAAAGATCAGCTTCTGCTGGCCCCTGGGTCTGCTTCCATTGCCCAGTATCAACAGTTCAGGATGCCCCTTGGGCGAGCACACAGTCTCAGCAACATCATGGTAATGCTTCTAAAGATTAGCATAATGTCAGTTCCATCAGAATGCCCCTGATGAGTCCCTATCACTGAAGTGTCAGTGGGTCAGCATGTGGACCATGGATTCAGTATGATCACGATACCACTGAATCAACACGCTGAGCAACGACACTGACGGGAAATGATAATAGTACAATAACTTTATGATGGGTTAACATACTGATGATCTGTCACATGACTATTATATAATACATTGAAATAGTAATAACAGTAACTTAAACGACCTCGCTTGTGGAAAGCCCTTCACGGCACTGGTCTCACTGAGAAAAGACTGTGTAATACGTAAGCGTGCAGACAAGCTGCCAAACGGGAACTGTGATGTGGGGAAGACGTTCTGATTTGACATGGGACTTATTTCCGACGCGCCGAGGAGTCGTCAGCCTTGATGAGGCAGTGAAATGTGTTTGTTTCAGATGTCGTGAGCACTTGGGGAAAACAAAAGGGAACACCAGGACTCCTCTGTAAGTGAGAGTGAGGGAGTGAGTGAGTGAGGGAGCAGGTGTGAGGGAGGTCCAGCGCTTTTGTGTGGGAAAGCTACACACCATTACACCATTCCATCAGTCTGCTGTGGCAGCCCTGCCATAAAGGCTACATGTACAAAGCTGGCAAGCTGTTAGTCACCATTAGCATGGCTGTGTGTATGTGTGTGTGTGTTGGGGGGGGGGGGGGGAGATGTATCTCCTTCATTCCAACAGTCTCAACCAAACATATCATTCTATCATCTTTCAACATCCAATCTACTTGCAGAGACAGCTGCCTGCCAACCTATATATTTCACTTACAAGTTATTTTTCCCCTCCACAAACTTGCCAAGCATACCATTAGTGGAAGACTAAAGGCATATATTTAAATCAACAACAATAGCATTTACCATTTTCAAATACATGCACAACACAGTAGCTAGAGTGATAACATAATCCTCTGATACACATCCCAAGGAAAGTAAACAGACCTCTCAAGTTTAGAGGAAAAATATCCAAATTTGGGGTTGTTTTGATGTTTTAAAACTATCACTCTAAAGGTTATGCACACTCTCTCTTCATGACGTGCAAACCTTGGTCACTGGCTTGCTAAATCCGTAAGGTTATATTAGATGACTAACAACAGTTCATTTGCCAACTCAGACTTGTTTGTGTGGTGAGAAAGCTGTGCATGTTTGGTGGCACAACAGACGCAAGCATTTGAGCATGTAGTCTTCAACCCCAATTCATATGTTCTTTTTTTCAAGCTTGTTTATTACTCTATTTGCCATGAAACTCCTTGCCATGGAAATTCCCTTATATAAGCATGGACATACATGCTTAATGACGTATGCTTAATGACATATTCTTAATGATATACTTAATTACATACACTTTACAGTTGTAAATGTGAAATCCTAATGCATACCCATGATGGTATTTAGTGGTAGTGCTGTATCAGTTCTATGCCAGGCATTTAAACCTAGAATGCGTTTCGTGAACGAACTGCGAGAGTGTGCTTGCTCTGTTGCGGCCATCAAGCACAAGCAACTGCAGTGGCCGAGTGCGCGTATGTTGTTGAGGGGCCTCACAGACCGATATCTGAGAACACAATCTGTATAGTACTGTGTTTTCTGTGTTCAGTACAACGTTGAATGCAGGTTGTAGGATGAATCTGCCAGCCTTCCAGTGTAACCATCTGCTGTGACACTGAATACACCTTTTTGTTTTCAACCAATATATTTTAGCAAGCAACCAAGCTCAACCATTATATTTTGGCTCCACTGACGTTTAGACATATGAGGGTATCTTTGTTGTTCTGTTTTTGTTTGTTTGTTTGCTTGTTTATTGTGAAAGGGTTTAGCTAGTCCTACGTTCCCGTACCAGCAGGTTCAAGAACAGCTTCATCCCTGCGGCTGTCACCCTGCTGAACTCTGCTCCACGGGGGTTAGCCCCCCCACCCCTTCCCACATCTCCCCCCGTGACTGTCCTCCCTCCTCCCCTCCAGCAACTGAACATTTGCACTATACTCACTTCTCCCCCCCCCCTACCCTACCCTGGCTTGACTGCCACTCACCCTCCTCTAGCCATTGAACATTTGCACTGTACTTCACTTCACCCCCCACCCCCCCCCCCCCCCCCCCCGCCTTGACTGCCACACACCCTCCTCCAGTACTGCACATTTGAACTATACCTCACTCTCCTCCCCCCCCTAAACCTGGCTTGACTGCCACACACCCTCCTCCAGCCACTGAACATTTGCACCATATTGTCTTTTTAATACTGAATCCACTTTACTCCATTACCTGTATTGATTTTACTTTTCTACCTCATTCACTTGATTTCACTTGTTACCACCAGTTTACTTTCACCTGCACTTTATATACTTATCATACCTCACTCTTACCTCAATTGCTGCTATTCAATTCTGTTTATACTACAAATCTGTGTCATATTTAACTCATATTGTACATATCATATTTATTCACTTATGTCCACCCTACATTTGCACATACTCTGCACTTTTTGCTATTTTGCACTTACTGGTTAGATGCTAAACTGCATTTCGTTGTCTCAGTACTTGTACTCTGTACAATGATAATAAAGTTGAATCTAATCTAATCTAATCTATCGATAGCTTGTATAATTTAGCTAACTATGAGGTAGCTAACGTTAGCTAAATTATACAAGCTATCATAGTTAGCTAACGTTAGCTACCTCATAGTTAGCTAACGTTAGCTAGCTAAACGTTTACCGAGGCTAACGAATTGCCCAAGACAAGGCTATTCCAACCAGTCACATTCATTTATTTTCTGCTTGATTAATGTTGTGCGTAGCCTGTCCTATAGTCCATACTGCAATGAGTTTACTAGCTAGCTAGTATAACTTAGCTAGGATATGCTACCTCATAGTTAGCTAACGTTAGCTAGCTAAACGTTTACCGAGGCTAACGTGAAGCTTCAATCGAAAATAATTAGCTAGCTATCCAAGCTAGCTGACACAACCTAAACACTCGACTGCCCCTTTGAAGTCAACTTAACGTTGGCTAATATATTCTAATAACTAGTTATCATTGACAGTTACTAGCTAATTTACCAAACTCCTTTCTTGTCTTAAATTGAGCAGTTGCTGGTGTGAGCTACAGTATCATGGGAGCTAGCAAAGCCATTTCTAGCTCTACTTCACAATATTGCTGCCTAGTGTAATAAGTTAACGTAAAACATAAATGTTTATAAAGTATCAGACATAAACAGGATACAACACACCAGTTACCAATTGATATTATGTGTTTATATACCGAAAATGTCAGTAAATCGCTGCTGTTGGTCCTGTCGAAAACCATTCAAACAGGTTAGGAGCAGTGGGGTTTTTGAGAGCTACTTATACCAAGAGATCGCATGTTGGCGAAATCAATGGAATGCTTCACTTTTTGGCGCTGTATTGACAACTGTCTGTCACTCGCACACTGTGCTCGTAAATTATTTTTCAAGTTCGCACGTACCTATTTTTAGGCGCATATGCGAGTGAAATACTCGTACTGTAGAGCCCACTGTTGAGCCCTTAATATTCCTAGTTATACAGTTGAATGGAGAGGGACAGAGACAAGAGGACCCCAAAAGGCGCTGAAAGCTGCGCTTTTTTCTAAAAAAAAAAGAAGTCTAGTGTGAACCCCGCTTTATACAGTTGAATGGAGAGGGACAGAGACAAGAGGTTCCTTGGATTTGGGGCAGGTGTCAGTGAAGCTCAGTGAAGCACAGGTGCAAGCCAGTTTAATGAGCCTATTATGATGTCATAATGCCTCAAAGTTCTGCCATGCAAGTCTATGGAGAAAAAAGTGATGGAAAAAGAGGAATAAAAAAGGAGTGGCAAGGAGTACAGCCACGAAAAGATATAGCAGGTTGCACCGGATCGGGCCGGACGTTTCGGTGTTTGAACAGCGTCTGTACCTCGAACGGGCGAGGCCTGATTCGATGCAAGAAAAACGGGGAGAATAAAGAAAGAAAACTTGACAACAACAATACTGTGCTTCCCTTCGGGCAAGCACACTAATAATCCACATTTTTACTTTCAGTTACTATGGTGACAACATGCAATTCTTGGAATAGAATAAATTCAGCAATGCTTTGTAGAGTGGTGTAGAAATCAGCATAAAGATAGGGCTGAATACAATTGTAATTGTTTTAATTTCAGATTTCAGAGCTAAAGTAAGGGGCTTGCTTCATGTAGAGTGGTTCTACAGCTTTCTCCCATTCTGATGAAAGAGCAGAAATCTTCACACCAGTGCTTTTTGCATCTCTACAACACATTCAATCTTCACAATAGGAAACTGCAGGAGCAGAGTTTGTCCTGAGGGTAACTACCAGAAGGAGTCTGAAGACGACAGAAATGGACAGAAACACCCAGGTTGTGCCCTTGAGAGCAAAGCACTTAATCAATAAAATGCTACAAGGACGCCTTTTCATCTTTTCTTCACATCAACACAGTTTTTCTGTTTTCTGTATCTTGTATTTTATTGATGTATATATTTATTTGTATATATAGTGTATCTCTCTGTATGTGTATTAAAGGGGGGTGGACCCATCATACAGCACATGTTAAAGATGCATAAGTTAATCCCTATACTTTAGGGTTTTTGGTAGACCTTGTTACATCATATTATTGTGTATTGCTTTCTTTGAACCATGGTAATTACTTTTTTTTTAAGATAAAAATGCAAAAGTGTGAAATGAGATTTATGTTTGAGTATGGTAAGTGATTGATCTCTAGCAGTGAGGGTGCCAATCTGTTTGGACAGTTTTCCCCCTGGGGACTGTCTGACTAGCAGTAAAAATCAGGACAATTATCAATTGTGGCTTTGGACTAACCGTCTAAATATGTCTACACCTCAAATCAACAATTTGGGACAGGTGTTGTGAAAACTCCAAATGCAGTGGACATATTGCGGTAAGTATTTAATGATCTGCGAATGTCACAAACAAGTATTTTAAAAAAAAGTTGGTGAGGCGATATGGTATGCCTTGTGTCATGTCCCTGCGGAGCTCTGCTCCGGCCGCGCCCCCTTCAGCTCACTAACACACCGATCAAACTTACACGTTAGAATGTGTTGATGCGTCACGGTTAACGGATCCCCATTCACTTTGAATGGGGTGACGTCATCCTTTGCCAAAATCAATTGTGGCTCCGTTGGGTTCCCTTGCGTTGCGTTTCATGCTTTGCTTGCGGCAAGAGTTGAAGAATGTTCAACTTTTCGAGAGGCAGCGCGTGTGACAGCCAATCAAATTGCCTTTCATGCATAACTTACAGCACAGGCGCTAGCCAATCATATCCCGTATATGCTCACGTCTACAGAGCGGCAAGCCAAAAAAAAAAAAACATGGCGGACCAAACTCCGTAGATGGTCGTATTTGTATCAGACAAATTACATCAATTTTACCACAGTATCCCAATAACAATTGGTATGTTTGATAATTGTAACCACCTGCAGGCAAATGTCAACTTAAAATTAAACTAATGCTCAAGGCGATACTTTGGGAACCAATGACACAAAAAGGTGATAAAAAGTCTAACAGCATTCAGCTTTTCAAATGTACCATTTTTATGGTTACCTCTCAACACACAAAACTATGGTGTTGCAATAATAAAATGACCTCCCTGCATTACTGCTTATATGCATGACTTACATTGGATTACGGACATTCGTAAACAGTTGGTTAAATATTGAGTGTGCAGCCGTCACGGAAATAACGCAATTGAATGGGCCTAAGGCTTGCAGGTCGAGACTCACCGTGTAAGAAAAAAGTATTTTATTTTAGAGATAATGTATCTTGCACTATGCACAGAAACTGCGCCTGTTGAGTAATTAGAGATGCTGAGAGCACCTAAGGCACCGAAATGTTCACTCCAGCAGAGTCACCTTGGGACCCACATCTGTGAAACCATATGCTCTTTTGCGGTTGTTTTCCACCAAAGCAATACAAGAGCAGCGATGCATCCCTCCTCCCATCTTTTTTTAGCTTTCTATCTTTTTTGCCTTACTTATATTTATTTATTTACTGCCACACAGAGGCGCAGGCCATGGACGGTTATTCAAGTTATTGCCCCCTCCCCTCAATGAGAGAAGCGCTCCCCTGAAATATGATTACAATTACAGGCCGATGGTCCGATGAGTACTTCAGCATTTAAATGAGGTCTCAGAATCATCATCAGATCACAAACAGACACAAAGTTAATAAAAAAGAGATAGAGAGGATGATGAAAGTGTGTTTTTCCCCCCTAAGAGTGGCCTCAGCTCAAGGAGAAGCAAGCCTGTCATCTGCAAGTGAGCATGCTCACAGAGGTAAACACAAAGCGCAAGATTACCTTCCCTCTCTGTGAGCACCCACTCTTGCATCAATACTTCACGGACAATGTTCATCTTTTCCACGTTCACACAACAGAGCACAGCAGCTGCTTGTGAATCCCTATGGATTTTTCTTTTTCAAATCATGACCATTTCTACTTATTCTGATAATGGGTGTCCATCAAAACTAGTGCTGTCAAACGATTACAATATTTAATCGCGATTAATCACATTTTTGTCATAGTTAACTTAAAATGAATGTTCTATTCTAAATGTCCCTTCAATAATTTTTTTCCATCATTTTTATTTTATTTTAATGCTCCTCTCAACATGGAAAAGTGGATTGGCTTGCTTTATGCAATGTTTTATTTTATTGAAAAACAACATTGCCAAACAGTGGGGTACAAAATAAAATTATAAAGTGCACATTTCAGATAAACTCAGACTCAGCCTATAGTGCAGTTAAACCATTGCTATGTTCCGTTTCCATACATCCATGAGTATACTTATACGCAGAACACAGTACACACTTACTAGGTACGCATATTCTCAGCAGGTGAGTGTTGTTCCGAATCTAATACTCCGTGGTGCACTTACCGGAAATTAACTACAGTCCCGGGTGGGGGGATAGCCAGCTGCTTAGCATAACTACCATTCAGAACCAATGGTAATGCTACCAAGCTAGGCTAGCTAGGTATGCTAACTGTCGGTATACATCGTTAAAAACCACCAAAATACTCATGTCACTGGCTTTAATTTGAGAATGGCATGTTAGTAGTACATTTAATATCAGTACAGTTGTTTAATTACTGCAGATATTGACATTTACGGTCTGTAGCCTTGTGGTGTACTGACTCTGTAGCCATTATGTCCGCCATTGATTTCGAAATAAAACGAAAAGCTCTGCCTGGCTCCGCCTCTTCCGCTACGTTGACAAGATGGCGGCCGTTGAAAATGGAAAGTGTACCCTGGTTCCACACTCAAAGTTTTGTCCGTTATGAGTACACATACGGGTCCTTTGGGTATACTTCTTTTCGCCGCGATCGAAAACGGAACACCCTACATACTCAAACTAAGGATGGTTGGTACGGAGGGTATGGATAACGGAACAGAGCCCATGGCTTTATATTTTCTTTTTTTCAAGTTTGCTTTGAACAAAGAAGTCAGGCCTCTTATTTCAAAAACAATGAACCGTAACAGTTAGGTTACCAATAAAAGGCTAGCCTACTTCTCCTGTGCTTTCAGCCAGCTTTCTGTTGACATTTTCAGACAACAGTGAAGCTCGCTTCTTTTGCACAACTTTTAAAGGTAAACTTTCTATTCAGAAGCTTTTTATCATCCATTTCGCCGTATCGCGCTCACCATTCACTCAAACGTAACATTAGCCTACTACACAGTTTGCGAGGCCAAAAAGAACGTAAATCTTTTTTTAACAACGCGCAAAAAATTTTTACGCCATTAAAATGTGTTTGCGTTAATGCCGCTAATAACGCGTTAAACTGACAGCACTAATCAAAACCTATAATTTAACTTGTCACATATATGAACAACACTAAAATGACCATGTGAGAGTTAAAGAAGTTCAACAGTAATATTCACGAGGTGGATGTATGATACAGGAGCTCCTCCTCCGCGATCAGACAACACAACGTCAATCGGTCATCATCAGACATATCGTAGTAGACAGGTGAATGGCGAGGTAAGAGAAACAAAATTAAAGGTGCACGGTAGTTTGAAAGAGGTTGATCATCACCAATAGGCTACTATCATTAGATATGGGCTTGCATTTTCATTAAGCAGGAAAAATTTACCTTAGACATGCAGGGATAGCCTGCTACTGGTATGTCAACTCGCAAGCGCTAGTTAAAAAGAACAATGCTGCTAATTCTAAATGATTTAGCAAGTAGTCTATGCGATCTCCGAATCACATTTATCATTCCTAGCTGGATGAATTTCAAACGTATTTGTATCTATGAATCAACTCTTAATGTGACCTCATCAAACACACTCAAAATCTACAGAGTACATATTAAGCAACATATAAAAAATGCTGGAGTTGTTGGCTGCTTGCTTCACTGCTTGTGGATGGTTGCTCATCATCTGAATCTTCCTCCTGGCTATGCATTGGTCCTTGAACATACACTACTCACAAAAAGTTAGGGATATCTGGCTTTTGGGTGAGTAGTCTATTTTAGCATAGAAAAGTAACCTACTAACAAATACTTTCCATTTCCCACCACTTGTTTGTCATGTCATCCATTCATATGGATGTGAATCAATCAATACTGATACAACTTTAACGGTGATGTGTTTTTTGTTTAATTTGGCAATTTATTTACTGCATAATCCACGAAAGATTTGTGAAATTTGCCCCTCCGGATCAGAGCCCCCCCCCCACATAGAAAATCCCAATTTAACCCCTGGATGTACAGTGCCACTTTAAAGTATGTGAACCCCTTGACCACTTAGGAGTTTTCTGTTGTTTTACCATGATTTTTCATTCTTTTCATCACCAATTTTCCATAGAAGGAATGTCAGGTTTATGTTTATCATTTGCATGTACTTTTTTTAGAGGGAATTGTTTGAGTAGCCAAAAGACTACATGAAACATGGAATTAGTCCATTTCAAAAGTAAGTGAACCCCCAGCTGAATTGGTAAAGTCAAGCAGGTAACAGATTCAGTGAAACTTATTTGGGTGCTTAATTAGTCAATTAAGCAAACCAATCATCTGAGACATCCTTAGGGAAAGGTTTGGGCGACACAGATTAAAAGAGGGAGGAAACCAACCAAACTACTGTAGTGCCAAGGTGTACCCACACAGATCAACAATGCCGAAAGGAAACGAGATATCCGAG
Organism: Sprattus sprattus; assembly: GCF_963457725.1. Taxonomy (NCBI): domain Eukaryota; kingdom Metazoa; phylum Chordata; class Actinopteri; order Clupeiformes; family Clupeidae; genus Sprattus; species Sprattus sprattus. The sequence goes on along the minus strand of NC_137915.1, from coordinate 19,403,465 downwards.
AACATCAGGAAGAAGGTTCTGACAGCCCATCAGTCTTGGGAAAGCTATAAGACCATCTCCAAAAGATTCCAGCTCCATCCATCCATCCAAGACAAATAATTTAGAAATGGAGGGCATTCAACATGACCGCATCTCTGCCTAGAAGTGGACGCCCATCAAGACCATCACCAAGAAGCACCAGAAGAAGAATAAATCAGGTAAAAGTCAACCCACACATCACCTCTAAAGAGTTTCAGACCTCTCTGGCAGCATCTGGGGTAAATGTACATGGGTCTACAATCAGACGAAAATTGAATAGACATGACATTCATGATCGAGTTGCTAGAAGGAAGCCTCTGCTCTCAAGAAAGAACAAAACTGCCCGTTTCAACTTTGCCCGAGAGCACTTGGATAAACCAAAGGCCTTCTGGAAGTCCCTTCTTTAAACAGATGAGTCCGAGATAGAATTATTTTGTCACGATCAAAACCAACAATTTTCGTCTGATTGTAGACCCATGTACATTTACCCCAGATGCTGCCAGAGAGGTCCGAAACTCTTTAGAGGTGATGTGTGGGTTGACTTTTACCTGATTTATTCTTCTTCTGGTGCTTCTTGGTGATGGTCTTGATGGGCGTCTACTTCTAGGCAGAGATGCGGTCATGTTGAATGCCCTCCATTTCAAAATGATTTGTCTTGGATGGATGGATGGAGCTGGAATCTTTTGGAGATGGTCTTATAGCTTTCCCAAGACTGATGGGCTGTCAGTACCTTCTTCCTGATGTTCTCGGATATCTCGTTTCCTCTCGGCATTGTTGATCTGTGTGGGTACACCTTGGCACTACAGTAGTTTGGTTGGTTTCCTCTCTCTTTTAATCTGTGTTGCCCAAACCTTTCCCTAAGGATGTCTCAGATGATCGGTTTGCTCAATTGACTAATTATTCACCCAAATAAGTTTAACTGAATCTGTTACCTGCTTGACTTTATCAATTCAGCTGGGGGTTCACTTACTTTTGAAATGGACTAATTCCATGTTTCATGTAGTTTTTCAGCTTCTCAAACAATTTCCTCTAAACAAGTACATGCAAATGATAAACATAAACCTGACATTTCATCTATGGAAAATTGGTGATAAAAAAATTTAAAATCATGGTAAAACAACAGAAAACGCTTAAGTGCTCAAGGGGTTCACATACTTTCAAGTGGCACTGTATCTGTTGGCCAGTTGTGGAAGAAGTACTGAAGTACTCACTTTTAAATTTACTTTAAAAGTAAAAGTAAAAGTACTCACGCAATGGGTTGTCTCTCAATGTCTAGGCTGTGCCATTTTGATAAAGAAATAGCGACTGGTAATAAATGCCTCTACAGATGTCACTACTAGTAATAATTATAAGCAACAAAATGTGTTAATTGGAAAGGTTGGTGTACTTATTGGGCCTTTTGTCTGTAATACTGTTCACACTCTATCTTACAATTCTGCGGATGACAAGTTATCTACCAGGGATTATTTGCAAAGTTAATACCATTAAGCCAAACCAGTAAAGACACAATTGTATATCTTTTAAGCTTTTATTTAATTGTAAACGTGTAAAAAATGGAAACATGAAAAACAAATGGAGTATGTAAACTGGTCAATGCAGAGTTGTATGCTCTATTGATTGCAGAAAAGAAAAAAGATAACATATTCAGTAACCCAAGACTAGGCATTAAGTTTGCATGCCAGGCAATAACCAGTCAATAAAAAAAGGCAAATCTTCACGTTAGCTTGACATTGCTAAACTACCAGCTTTATCTTACCACTACGTTAAATAAATAATCAAGGTACAATCGTGTTTTTTTGATGCTATTGCTGTATGTCAACATGTATTTTGCTAGATAACAGTATAAAATCATGTCAGTAACCGCATACGATATGCAAAAGTCATACATTAACTTAGCATAGCAAGAACTCCGCATAACTCGACCTGTTTCTTCACATTTGAAGGCGATTTTTTTCCCCCCTTTTTTGAGGTAGACAGGAAACGCAGTGAAACCTCCACGAGTTATTCTTGGGGCATCTGAACTTGAACATGTCCTCAGATGAGGCTGACTATGAATCCATGCTGAAAAGTTGTTTGTTAGTCAGGCTGTTTGTCGAATGTTTAAGCAAAACAGGCAAGGTTACCGTAGTGCAGCTGCAAAATACACACTCTGCTGTCATTGGAGCTGATAGAGCCACCTGATTGGTTGAAACGTCCTAAAGCAACGCAATCCATATTTTTGTGTAGGCAACATTTTGGCGAAACTGTGTTCATAAAATGTAACGAATAACGACACATATTGTAGAAATGTAGCGGAGTAAAAGTATAGATAATAGCTGCAAAATGTAACGAAGTAAAAGTAAAAAGTATGCACTATTTTTTTTACTTAAGTAAAGTACAGATACGTAAAAATGTAACGAAGTACAGTAACGAAGTAAAAATACTTCGTTACATTCCACCACTGCTGTTGGCCCTCAGACTGTATAAGCATGAATTATTTTCTATGTAGTTTGAAAGCATCAGTGGGTCAATATCTTTAAAAGGCTTCAAGCCGCACATCTTGCAGGATATGTTGGTGTGTGCTTGTGTGTGTGTATGTTTGCCAACGTACATTTGTTCTCTGGTATGTGCGTTTACATGCATGCAGTATCTGTGTGTGCATTTTACTGAAGGTGATGTGTGAGTTAGTTTATCAGTATTTGCCCAAAGAGCTTGGTGTGTGTGTGTGTGTGTGTGTGTGTGTGTGTGTGTGTGTTTTCAGCTGTGATGGTCTGTAAAAACCTGTGCCAAGTCTATAATTTAGTGCATGCTATGTTTGAGCCTCATTAAAAGGATTAGTGGAGTGGACGGGCGATGACCTCCCGAAATGGACAAGAAGATTAATGTTATTAGCAGCTCCTCTTGCCAGAATTAATATAATTTGCTAATGTTTTCCTTTCACAATAATATATCACCTTCCTCTTTCCCCCCCGTAAATGCTCTGGAAAAAATGGCGGTCATGAAAGTCCGCCGCTGGTCAGCAAGGTAAAAGCACCCTCCATGGTGTTTTTAACCCAGCAGGACACACAGGGGAGAGAACACACTCCTGTATTGAGAACAAAAGTTCAGGGTTACCTTCAGGACTTCAGGGTTGTATAGGAAGGATACCTATTATTATGAAAGAAGGAGAAAGAGAAAACGTCACGGATGAGTCACTGGGAGAGGTGGCGGGCCCTGGGCTTGCATTCGCGTGTCGCTTCATGCAAGATCTCGTTTCAACACCTTTACAAACAGCCTTGTGAGGAGAGTGCAAGGTTGCGTTAGCTCTTTCCACAGACTCCACAGGTATTGGTTCTCTCAGTGGATGCCAACTGTGTGTGTGTGTGTGTGTGTGTGTGTGTGTGTGTGTGTGTGTTTGTGTCTGTGTCTGTGTCTGTGTACGTGTGTGTGTTTGCTTGTGTGTGTGTGTGTGTGTGTGTGTGTGTGTGTGTATGACGTGGGAAACATACAACATACATCTCACCTTTTTTCTGAGGCTCTGGGGATTTATCAAACTGTAGAATATGCAGTAGACAGGACAACCATAGCCAGCTCTAATCCATTACAGAGAAAAGCACCCAATTGGAATTCATATTGATTCATTAGTCCTGTGACGTACAAATCATTTTGGCTGCTGTAAGCTGTATTATAGTTTGTTAAAAATGTGAACAATGGGTCAACAGATGAAAAAGAAATGCGTTCAATTCATATGTTATTACACCTGCAACATGGTGTGTGTAAGTTTGTATCAATTGCATTGAAACATCTCTCAAATCAGTATTTTAATTCTCAAAACTGTTTGTTTAACCTCCACATCATCTAGTCCATAGGTCTTTATGTCCGCGACCCCCGGGGGGTCCGCAGAGGTACTGCAGGGGGGTCGCGAAATCTTTGGTTGATCACTTAGGTTTTTTTATATTTCTTTAAAAAAAAATTCATCCAATATTTTTCCACAAATTTAAATGTCTTCCGAATCAGAATTGTATTTATTCCCTTTAAATTCACATTAACATAAATTCAACATGTTGTAGCGAACGTATAAATTGGTCGAGAAGACGTTATCTTTCAGTCCAACGCACACATTCAGCTACCCACAGGAGCTCTCTCAAGCTGGGCACCGGTTCACTCACAGCACCTTTCATGCAAATACGACAGCACAGGCACTAGCCAATCAGATCATGTTTATGCTCAAGTCTAAAGGGCGCGAAGATCAAAAATAAAAGATGGCGGACCAAACTTCGTAGCTGGTCTTGTTTGCACCTATAAGTTGTTAGTTTGGCATTTTTTTGCTTAGATTTTTTTTTAAATGACAGAGAAATTGACACTTTACAAGGTCAAAAAACCTTAATTGTAACTGAAAAATAAATCTGAGAGGATTTGCGAGGTGTATGAGCCCCCTATCTAATGTTAGCATGCTACTACCTACAAGGTTAACAACTTGCTAGCGGTGTGATTGGTTTGTTGACCTGTCAATCTCACTATAACGTCTCTGTTGTCAACACAACCCCATGCACCAGACTCCTCCTCCGTCATCCGTTGGATCGTGTCAGTCAGGAGTTATTGAAAAGAAGATACATCTCACTAATATGGGAGGATGTGTGCCATCGACAGATGCTTGAGGATTCACTGTCCCTTCTTTATTATTAATTGTTAGCTCGGAGTTGAATGCAAGATGTATGTTTATAAATGGCAGTGGCATGGCCACCATGTACCTTTCATGTTGTTAAATGTTAAATTAAATTCAATGTTAAAAAATGTTAAGTTACATTCATTGTTCAAAAATGTTAGATTAAATTCAATTTTAAAAAATAAAAATGTTAATGAATATATTAACCTTTGTATTATTTGAATAGTTTAGTATTGAATGCACAATAACAAGGTAGCTATGTTTATATGGCTCTAGGCCCAGTATATTATAAACAAAATGTTATGCAATTTATATAGTAGGGGGTCCCTGCTTATCTCGCCATCAGTTTGGGGGTTCCTGGCCTGAAAAACGTTGACGACCTCTGATCTAGCGAAATGCCAATAACATGCTTGTATCTTTGTTATATTTGTAGTGGTAAGATAAAGCTAGTAGGTTAGTTATGTCAAGCTAGCGTGCCTTGTTCTGTCCAGTTTTACAATTACATTTGTTTTTCATGTTCCATGTTTCCATTTTTTACACGTTTACAATTAAATACAATATTTAAAGATATAGCATGTTGTCTTTTTTGGTTTGGCTTAGTGGTATTTACTTTGCAGATAATCCGTTGTAGATAACTTGTCATCCGCAGAATTGTAAGATAGAGTGTGAAAAGTATTACAGAGGGTAAACACAATAAGTACACAAACCTTTCCAATAAAAAAAAGCTTGTTGCTTATTATTATTACTAGTAGTGACTTCTGTAGAGGCATAAGTATTACCAGTAGCTATATCTGCATTCTTTATCGAAATAGCACAGCATTGTGAGTACTTTTACTTTTAAAGTACATTTAAAAGTAAGTACTTTTTCTGGGTACTTGTACTTTTACTTAAGTACTAAACTTCAGTACTTCTTCCACCACTGCCGAGAGCCTTGTTAGATTGAAATTGTTGAAAAATGTAGTTGTAGACATCTGGTAAGGGGGTACATTATCTATGAGTGAAAGAGATACCGTAAAAAAGCACATTTCGAAATAAGAAATACACTTTCAGGATATAATTTAAATTTTTGACTGTTTTGTTTACAAATCTTGACAAATCCCCTGATGCAGGTGTGTGCTGCTGTTTGTACAAATTGTTTCAAGCAATGCACTTAGTTTTTTGAAAATGCATGATTGGAGAAATGCACCAAAGCGACTGAAAATAATTGTTATTGTAAAATCTGTAACTTTAATTATGTAAAACATATTCAATAATCCAGACCTATTGGGAACAACATTTGCCCATGTTCTTAAATTCGACATTAAAAACACACAGTACCTTTAGTGTTAAACCAGCCTTAAAGACACTCTGTAAAACACACAGTACCTTTAGCGTTAAACCAGCCTTAAAGACACTCTCTGTAAAACACACAGTACCTTTAGTGTTAAACCAGCCTTAAAGACACTCTCTGTAAAACACACAGTACCTTTAGCGTTAAACCAGCCTTAAAGACACTCTCTGTAAATAAAACAGTACCTTTAGCGTTAAACCAGCCTTAAAGACACTCTCTGTAAATAAAACAGTACCTTTAGTGTTAAACCAGCCTTAAAGATACTCTCTGTAAATAAAACAGTACCTTTAGCGATGCCAATGTCCAAGTGGGTCAGGGACACTTGGTAACCTGTCACTATGCATTGGCTCCTGAGCGATGCCAAAAACCTGCCAAAAACCTGCCATAAGCAAGGACCCCTCTCAGGGTTGTGTTATCTGGCCAGACACTCAGTCAAGAGAGTGCATGACATTGACCATGGGCCTGTAAATCATTCATACCCACACTTCAACGTAGGTGTCTGGAGCCATTTGCCATTCTAGGGGGATTATTTTCAGTTGTATAACGGAAAGAGGGCATATTTCTTAACTCTATATCCCAGGCAGATGTTCAGTCCTTGCTGCATTATCTTATTTGGCTCGACTAAGCCACAGGTTTGGCTAATCTGTGTTGATTAAAACATTATGAACTTATACCAACTCTAAGTCTCTATTATGTTGTCAGCACTAAAAGTAGAGTGCATCTTTTCCCAAAGAAAATAGATAAACTGTTGTATTCCCTTGTGGGAATCTGAATGGCATGATAATACTGTAACTTTTCTTGCCAGCACAACTCGAAACTCAAAACAGCCCACCGACACGCTAGAACACATAGTGGCCACATGCAGTGGCACCATGTGTCGCAAATCAATGTGTTTACGCAAGTAAAAGTGAATTACGGGCATTGCTGGGCCCAGTTGAGAGACAGGTTTACAGCGGGACGGGTCAATAAAGGGACGTCTCAAGGAACACCCAGCCTCAAAGCAAAGGGAGTCTGTAAATCCCACACTGAAGCCTGGAGAGAACACGGCAGCACCTCGGGTTCTGCGCCACAACTGTGGGTGGTGCGACATGGGGGGGTCTTTTCCTCAAGTCTCTTCATCAAGCTCCTGCTCCCTGCTCCTCCCGGGGAGATTGGCTGGCTGACTGGCGATTGAATACTGGCGGGCAGGCAGGGCGACTCAACCCCTCCTGCTAGCAGATTTGCTTGCTGGCCTGCCAACTACCTGGATCCTCCTTTTTATCTCTCAGTGTGAAAGGGCCTGCTGTTCCTCCCCACCTCATCCTGACAGGATTTCCATGACTGCGGAGAATCCACACAGTGCAGGAAAAAGAAAAGGAAAGAAAATAAGCCTAACAGCCTACAGCTCCTCCTTCTCCTCCACACCTGCTTCTGTTACAGGGACTGTAGATGTTATTTCAGAAAACTGAATCTGAAGGCTTGATGGCGAGAAGGCAGAATACCTGAACCAAAATAAGTGATGACCAAATACAAGAAATCCAGTGTGAGCGTGTGTATATGTATACGTGTGTGTGTGTGTGTGTGTGTGTGTGTGTGTGAGAGAGAGAGAGAGAGAGAGAGAGAGAGAGAGAGAGAGAGAGAATGTGTGTCTGTGTGTGCAAAAGTGTTGATTAATTTACCACTCCTGAAACAATCTAAATGCAAATTGGAGCTCTCTATCGGTATGTTCCAGCCCATAATGAGGCAGGAATTTAAATGACCTGCTTGCATTTCTTCCTCTTGCACAGGCAAGTTAAAATTTAAGGAGAGTGACTTCAGCATAAACAAAGTGAAATTATTGCCACACTGCTAACACTCATTCAGTGTTCTGTGTGGAGGACCATGCGCCGACACTCAAACTCAAACCGTGATGGATTAGTCGGAGATGTTTCCGAAACACTGTTGAAATGAGCACATAGCCTTTGAATTGAAAGATATGTGGTTCATCCTGAATATCCTGCAGACCTTGTGACAGAGAGGTCAAACTAAGAGCCTAAATACACTCCAATGTACTCCAAATGTCTATGCTTCTTACCTTAGAGTAACATAGTGTGAGGTAACCTACACTACTTAAATCTGATTTCCATATATTCATTCATTAATTCATTCATGCATTCCTTAATTAATTCTTTTCTCATGACATTATAATATCAAGATTAGATCATACTGCACCTAAACCCTGGATTATAAGATTGGCATAACTATATCTTAATCTGTGTTGTGGCAGATACCCTGGCAGATTCAGGCCTGCTGATGGGGCTGAGGTGGGCTGGAGGGGGGTGTAAAGGTCATTATTAGGGGTGTGCAAAAAAATCGATTCACATTGGTATCGCGATTCAAGGCTTCCGATTCAGAATTGGTTCATAGAATTCCAAAAATCGATTCATATTTAAAAAATCTAAGATTAACGTTCTTTTTGACTTCGCAAACTGTGTAGTAGGCTAACGTTACGGTTTGAGTGATGGTGAGCGCGATACGGCGAAATGGTTGATAAAAAGCTTCTGAATAGAAAGTTTACCTTTAAAAGTTGTGTTGTGCAAAAGAAACAAGCTTCACTGTTGTCTGAAAATGTCAACAGGCAGCTGGCTGAACAGAAGTCATGGTTTAACTGCACTATAGGCTGAGTCTGAAATGTGCACTTAATAATTTTATTTTGTACCGCCCTGTTTGGCAATGTTGTTTTTCAATAAAATAAAACATTGCATAAAGCAAGCCAATCCACTTTTCCATGATAAGAGCATTAAAATAAAATTTGCGATTAATTAACTTGCGATTAATCGCGATTCATTTTGAGTTAACTATGACAAAAATGCGATTAATCGCGATTAAATATTTTAATCGTTTGACAGCACTAACATTTACATACTGTGAATCATTTTTTTTTAATCGAGAATCGTTTTTGAATCGAAAATCGATTTTGAATCGAATCGTGAGCCTAAAAATCGGTATCAAATCGAATCGTGACATTTTCTGAATCATGCACCCCTAGTCATTATACCAGTCTCAGTCATTTTCATGACAGCCATAGCAATTTATGTGATGTGCTACGTAACTGCCATTGCATCGTTTTGTTATGACAGTGAACAGTAAGGGTGACATGGCAGTGTCTGTTTAGACCACTTATGACATGGTTTTGTCTTGTTTGGAAGCACTTTATAATAACCATCCCGTATAAATGGTTAATTGATGCTTTATTTAGCAACTATAATTAAATATTTGATAACTTATAAATCATATATTAATCATTAGTAGACAACAATCAATGGTTACTAAATGTATTATTTATGAATACTTTATCATCAGCTTATGAAAAACTAAACAATTTATTTATACCTAACATACCCCAAAAATGTGTTTAGTGATAACTTGATTACATTTTCTTTTATATTAATAAACTACATTTTTATTGCAAATATTGTATTATTATTAATGATTTACTGAGTTACTGTTAATGATTATTAAGTTGATTGTAGGCCTTTATATAGCTATTTAGATTACACCTATGCAGATGACATACAGGTTCTGCGGGCATACAACAGTGGAAAGAAACTTGGGGAAGCGTGTGCTGGTGCTGGTGTAACTGAGCTGACAGTTCGATCCAAAGCAGCTATCCCAGAGTTGGCTACAGCTTAAACAATAGTTTATTAATATAAAAGAAAATGTAATCAAGTTATTACTAAACAGATTTTTTGGGGTATGTTCAGTATAAATAACTTGTTTAGTTTTTCATAAGCTGATGATAAAGTATTCATAAATAATACATTTAGTAACCATTGATTGTTGTCTACTAATGATTAATATATGATTTATAAGTTATCAAATATTTAACTATAGTTGCTAAATAAAGCATCAATTAACCATTTATACGGGATGGTTATTATAAAGTGCTACCTCTTGTTTTTACCAAGATTTCGTCAGTAACAGCTTCTGAAATGTCACTTCTATGTTTTTTTTGTTTGTTTCGACTGTCTATTTCAAATGGGTGATTCTGGACAGGACCAAGCATTGTTTCCATGGGTCATCAGAAATGTAAAAAAAAAAAAAAGTTCTCTTTCAAATGCGACTCAAGTGAAAATAAAAAATATAATCTATATTATAAAATAGGAAACATTTTCCAAAGTCCATAATCTAACTAACTGAAAAGTTGACCCTATTGATTTTGCTGATGGATCTAAGACTTAATAAATCATTTAAAAATGTGTACTCAAAAATAACCTAACCTTGAGGTTGAAATATTACTCAACTGAGCCAATATAATGCGTCTATGTTCACGTTAAAACCAATATGCTGTGAATGAACACACAAATGGTCTTTTGTATTTAACCACAAACACTCCTTATTCCAACCTGTGCCCATGTGCATTCGATTCGATTTTGCCCCTTGAACAAACCTAAAAGAGGCAACAGCTAAAGTGGACTCAGGCAATATCAATCCATTCAGTTGTGGCATCAATTCGCAACTCTTTTACTTTGCCACTGCTTTTCTTCAGCAATTGCAAAATGCATCTCTATCTCTCTCCTTCCTGTGCTCAAGGCTATTTCCAACTGGAGATAATGGCATCTCCTATAATTGCACACATCCCATCTGATAGCTATCAGGAGAGAAAAAATGGCAGCACTAAGGTTTGCATGAAGATTCAGCAGCCTGTGGTCGATAGTGGCCTTTAAAGTGCCATCATCCAGGGATTTCACCCAATAGGTTTCTGCAAAGCTGACAAAGTGTTGAAGTCAGCAGGGGCATGTCAACAGCAGCGTCTTCATCTTACACGGTGACAGGGGCCAGGTCAGGTGTCTTGGATGTATTACGGAGGATGCACTGTATTTTTTTAGCTCCATGAAGTGGTCATAGGTGGCAGTTTGGTCCTCTGTGGAGTTATATGAGGTGTTACAGCTGGCTTTGTGACCCTGACTAAAGCCTGCTATTAGTTTTGAAGCCGGAGGATGATGCTTTTTTTTAGAAACATCTCTGTTGGCAGAATGGTCCGAGGTGGCTCCTACGTAGTTGTTTTTTTCCTCCCCTCTGTGATTTTGAGAACTTGGTCCACAAAGTTTCCCTCAAAAGGAAGTCAAACAGGATAATCAAAACATGAATTTACACCAAAGCATTGATAGTGTGGCAGGACAGGTAAAGCAAAGCATGTCGTTCATGAATGAAAATAGTCATGTAAAAGTCAACGTCTGCGTTCATAGATTTCAAAGTCATGGTTCAACATTTTCAAGCTGGAAGACCATAATAAGAAATGTGAGGTCTGACTCATAACACTGATTAAATATAAGCATCGTTTAAATACTCCCACAATCACTGGTGCATCTTTGAAAATAATGAAGATTGGCGAGGCATGCGAGACACACTGTATATAACTGGTACATCTTAATCATCACTTAATGGTAAAGTGGAGTTCACTCAGCCATAACTGTGTGAAAAACATTCTGAATTGGATTCCCTACATCAGCTATAGTCTGGAGAGATTGTGATAACAAGCTATCTGAGAAAGTGTCTATACCATCAGGGGTTTCAGCTCACTGATACAGTTGTTTTTTGTCACAATGCATATGAGCGTCATTGTGTTGGTGTGCATGTCAATGTGTTTCGTGTGTATGTTTTTGTCTATCTTCTTGCGTGGACGTGGATTATATGTTTTTCCTTCCTATCTAGGTGTCTCTGTGTTCGTATGTGCGTGGGACATTGAGGAATAGTCATCCATATCAACCCTGACATTTAACAGTCCACCCTGGTGTAGAAGAGTGAGGGAGGTGAATCATTACCACAATCCAATAATGGCACAGAGAGGAGAGGCGCAGATCAGACCTGGCACTGCTGTCACAGTATCTATCTTTGCTTCACACGCGCAGGTGAAAACACTGTGTGTCATGCATTTGTCAGAACCGCCAAGTACAAATTCCTTTCTGCCCTCCAGAACAGACAGAAACAGTCAAACGAACGCACATACACACAGACACTCACAAACAGCATTACATCTCTTCATCTGCCAACCTTTAACAAGCCAGTGACAACCCCAGCCGCCCCCCCTACTTTGCTGCTGCTGTGTTTGTGTGTCTGTGTGCATGTGTATGCATGTCTGTGTGTGTGTGCTTGTGTGTGTTTGCATGTGTATGTGTGTTTGTCTGAGTGTGTGAGTGTGTGTGTCTGTGTGCATGTGTATGCATGTCTGTGTGCTTGTGTGTGTTTGCGTGTGTGTGCGCGCGCGTGTGTGTGTGTGTGTGTGTGTGTGTGTGTGTGTGTGTGTGTGTGTGTATGTGTGTGACGTGTTCCCCTCCCACTGATGTCTGGCTAACTTATTTCTCTTTCCCTTTGACGCTGCCAGTGCAGGCTCTCCGGGGCCTTCTCTCCACAGACTCCAGCCATTGAAGATTAGACCACTTCATTAAAAGATGATGTTAAGGATTTGCCAACCGAGGCCTGCTGACTGCTCAACACATCTTCCTTCGCCTTCTATGTGGGAGTCAGAGCGGTGAGAGAAGGCAGCGAGTGATAAGACGAAGAGGGCCAGATATTGTTTCGAAAGTGTTATTGGGGCAGCCGGAGAGAGTGAAGTATAAATATGCGCTATTTAAAACACTTGTAGAAACAAGCTCTCTATGGGTTACCCTAGGTGGTCTTGTATGGTTTACATGACAACCAGAGTGATGTTCTTTCCTTGTTCTTTTTGTTGAATTTTCCAGTAATCTATTTGTATTCAGTTGCTGGGTGTTGTGTTGTTTTGTGCTCAGATGTGTTGCGTTGTGTTGTGTCATATCATCAGAGGATTGCATCAAAAGTATTTTTTTGGGTTGAACTGAGCAAATATTTCAGAAGGGAAGAGGAAGTGTAAAAAAAAAGTGCAGTCTTGTCTGGAAGTGTAATTTCATGGCTCTGCTGCCTTGGATTATCATTGGAAATGAGCTGAGCATTTTAAAATTGTTAATTATCATTGCATGGCTGCCCATGCCTGTAGTCTCTCTTGGATGACTGTTCCATGAAATCCACTTGATTTTAAATGTTTACATTTATGAGCCTCATTAGTGTGTGTGTTTTGTTTTTTGGGAAGGGGGGGGGGGGTTGGGAATGGTTTGGAAACGAGGGGTGTGTTAATAACCAGACCTGGTGAACAGTCTTCTCTGCGTGTGTGTGAAGACAAGTGAATCTGATGTGTTTAATTTAGCTCTGTTGTTTCTTCCCCCTCATTTCAGACAGCGGTTGTGGAGCTGCAGGGAACTGGAAGATTTGTGGTGAGCGTAGACTTTATAAAAACACCCATCTCCCAAAACGTTTGCGCTGTTTATAAATGGCATCATTTTCAAGCGAGGCAGAATTATTGAAACACTGGGGCACCTGTGGAAACAGGTTGCCGTAACCTTGCCACGGGCGTGATGTGCAAATGGATGTCCATGGTGCCCGACCGACCCAAACTGCTTCCCTGTGGCAGACAGCTGGTTTGGCACAACCTTTTACCTTTCCGTCAGAGACAGGGACAAGAGGGGGGTCGTATACCTGTCATGCCAGAAGAAGTACGATACACCACCCCACATGCTTTTTCAACACCACAACCACCAAGCTTTTTCGTGACCTTAATAATTTATCTTCAGAACACCACTTAAATCACTGCTATAGAGGGCTAGAGAGGTATTTCATTAAGGAAAAAATTCAATTATGTATTTATGCCGTTTCTGAAGTAACAGGAGCCAGCGAGGCGTCAGCGAGGCCCCCCTCCTCCAAAAACAAAATCTCTTTAAAAATTGTTTAGAAAAACACCTTTGGAAACATGAGAATAGTACACAATTCAAATCTAAAAAGCGAGGGGAAAGTGTATAAAGTGAAGGTAAAAGGGGGGATTTGCTCAAGTTTGCTTCCAAAGGGAACATGTGGAGCAGGCAGACAAGCACCTTCTGCTGCATCTGACAGAGCTGTAACTCCCACTGATTTAGCCTGGAAGCTCAGACTCCACTGCTTCAGGCAGAGGACCAGCTGGGGGGAGATCTTGGCTGGGGGAGACCCAACCAGGAGAGACCCTTCAGCCAACTTCCTGTGGCCTGGGGCTGTCTGTGCATCAGGCTGTCAGCCAGAGTTCACACTCAGAAACTACCTGGCTGACTGGTGCTTCAGAACAAAACATGAGCAAAACCTAGGAGACGTCTTGAATCCTTGCTGCCCCCGGAGAGATTCTATATAGAACTTGCGACACCAAAAAGAGCTGAAAACTGTTCTAAGTTTAACCAACGAGGAGCCATGTATGGGGTCAAGCCAAGTTCAAGACATGTTCTTTCCTGACAGTATAGGGTGTTCATGATAATAAATTCATACTGTTTAGGAAGGTGTGAAAAGCACTCCATAGGGGTTGACATGATAGGGTGTGGACAGGTATTGACTTTTCATCACACATTATTGCCTACAGACACAGTATGGAGTGTTCTGTTTTTTTTAGTAGGAGGCAACACATCACCAAAGCCTGTAAAAGTTGTTAAAGTAAAATATTACACACAAGAGAAAAGAAAGAGAAAAGAAACATCTCTGAAAGGGCTACATTTCAGAGAACACTTCCAACACTGCAGTTGTAGGTGACAGCACAACAGTCTTGGCCTTCATCCCTGTAGTTGGCAGTGAAATGCCAGACAGACAGATAGCAGATTGCATGTGGCTGTTTTGTCTGATCTGGCAAAACAAGGTCTGGATCCAAAGCCCATAGCTCCTTCATGACTTGCCAACAGACTGTGTGTGCCCATACCACCAGCTCGGTGACATGCTGACATTGTAATTGCTTACAGCTCTGACGTTGTGGGCAGCTCCAAGCAGGCCTTGGCCTTGGCCTCAGCACCCACCACTGAGTGTCAATGTTTCCCCACATGAGAATGGAAACTAAACCTACAAACTCAGAGTGTGATCACGTAGCTCACCCCCTTTGTCACTGTCATATCCAGAGCCACTGGTCATTCAGGTTTGTCCAGGGAGACTTTGGATGAGCTGTGTGCAGCAACAGTATATGTGCTCTGTGTTTCATTACCGGAACAAGAGGTGACAACTAAAACAGTAGTCCTCAATAAAGTACTGCCAACTTGTTGATGTCCGACAGGCCGTAACAGCACGGATACATGCACAAACACCAATGATCCTTTGTGCATTCATAGAAGTCTTGTCTTTTATTGTACTTAGTCAAATGCATTGCACTTAGTAGGAAATGAATTGGTTCCGTGCACACAACTGTCCTGGGGTTTGGAGATGTCAAGCAACTGTGACACAAGGACACAGTAAATGTATGAAGCCTTTGGTATTCCAGCGGGCTATAATAAGAAAAGAGACTAAATGCCACTGAGGTGTTGCCCCGGATAATCTTGTAAATGGCCTCAGAGACTAGCCCTAGGAAGCAATTAAATCTAAGTGGGATGTTTTATGTCTCTTTTATGTGGAGGACCCTAATTATCTTTAACAAATGATGACTTGAGACCAGAACAGAATTACATTATAGAAAACCAGGCATTAACATATAACCTTAATTCAAAGGAAAAGGGATGACAATAACTTTGAACTAAATCGAGCGTTAAATATGTATTTGTCACATAGAGTACAATAGTAAACAGGAGGAGAAAAACTGTAGTCTAATCTGATTATGCAAAGCCCTAACAATGAACAAAATGAATACATCTGCATACATGTGTGCCCATGAAAACTCATGAAATGTAATGACAATGGGATTTTGTAAGAAAATCACAGTCTTTTTAATGACACAATAATAGCTGTATAACACAAGAACAACTGTAAAACCGTATTATTAGCCAAGGGTTATTAGCCAAACACAGAGACTCGCAAATGCATGTGGCCAATTATTGGTAGAGGTTTCTACAAATAAATCCATCTTTGAATTTTTGGCTGTAACACAATGTCACACAAACATGGTATTGAATGGCACAGTGGTGACTGCCATATAAGCCATGTCAACCTAATTTATTTACCCGTATTACACTCTATTTAAGTGGAGCCTGTTGGTGCCTTTGACTTGAGGCAGTAGGTATGCAGAGGTTGTTTTTCTTAACACAGAAAAATCAGGTGTGAGACTTCAGGTCAGTCTGTTACTTAATTAATATGTATTACCATGCTGACTCAAAACATAAACTGAATTTATGTATCTTGTGATCTCCATTTTAGAGTTTGAAAACACAGTCCAAGTACAGTGAAAGAGAAATCAATGTGGCACATCAAACGTTATTTTAGACCAGGCAATGACATTTCACCAAGGTAGCTGGGTTGCGTTATGTGTCTTATTTATTAATTTATGCATTCAGGACTGAGAGTAAGGAAATAGTGTAACCGTGCAGCTCGGAGAGATACGTCTTCATGTGTCTTCCTCTCAAAACTGATTTTAAGCTGGTTGTCAAAGTTCAGAATCAGTGGCACAATAACAGCAGTCATAATACATGTGTAACCTTACCTCTTTAAGGTCAGCAGATATGTCACCAGTTCTCTCAAAAATGTCATGAAAGCTAGGCATTAGAGGCATGGCATCTAGGCATGAAACACATTTTATTTCAGATAACCTCCTGCTCATTTAGGGACATCAATAGTGGTATCAATGTATTTTCAGTGGGAAAACTTCTTTGTGTTCTTTGTGTCTGCATTAGCTGTGTAAAACAAAACAAGATGTAATCCTTTAATATTATACCCACAGAGATTATCTGAAATCAGACCAACCAGGACAAGGCTCTGCAACAACAGATAATGTGCTGTTATACTCAATATTACAATGGCCATGGTTTCTCAAGGCTATCTGAGATAATCAGCCCATCTAAAGGATATTCTGGATATTTTGTATAGGCTGTGTGCACTACAGGAAATGACCAAGACAACCAAAAGCCATTTTTTCTTACAATGCTTAAATGAGAATATGCCCAAGGGGAAAATGCTTCAAATTCAGTCAATAGGAAATTATGTCAAATTGTAGCAGATTCTATTAAATATTAACTAAATGAAATGAGTGGATTTGATTAAATTAGTTCAAATTCAATTGATGTTTGTTTGCTTTTTTTAGAGTACCAAAGACCCTTGCTTGACAACTTGAAAGGGTACGTTTTCAACGGAAACTATGGCAGTGTGAGTTGCAAGTGGAAAGAATATCTGAAATCAAATAGCATACAACATGACAGTATACATTCTAGCAATGCAATACACTATAACAACTGGTGCTTCCAATAGATAGACTCTACAGCTAAGGAACACATGAGAAACCTTCTGATGACAGGGCTGCATTAATGTCTCTCTGCCTTACTCTTCAGTAACATGTAACAAAATCAAGCCACCAATACATTTTTCTTCTCACTAACTACTAAGCCACTTTAATGTTTCATATTCTTTTCGAAAGAGTTTCATTACAGAGATTTAGGTGTTTCGGCTTTAAACTGGTTTTGAATAAGTGGCAGATATGTTCCTTTATTGCCATGAAATTGCCTATAAATAAAATTTTAACTCATCTAGTGTATACTCTATCTTTTTGTAACCACGCGGTACATACAATCTCATTATACCAGACTTTTGAAGGCCCACACTGCTTCTGAATTAGTTTTAATATAAAAAGTAATGAAGACGAAGAAGGTATAGACACAGCCAGGGGCTCTTCTCCCTTTACAAACATTTATTTTTCTCTTGCTGATTTGTTTTGAAGGTCCGGCAGAATATTAAGTCACCTTTTACATCACTGTGTGCCCCATGTCCATTTTATTCTTCCCTAGTTCAAGTGTGCAATATTCCCCATGAGATCTTTCGACTTCCTGGAAACCCCTTGGTTCTTTGAATTGCTGTAATGTCTATCCTCATTCATGTTACGACTTGCGGGTGGAGTTTGAACTCAAACGCACGACTCAGACAACAGTTTTTAGAATAAACGTTTTACTTTCCAGGTTTGGTACACAGTAAGGCAGTCCAGAGTAGGCAAATAATCCAAAGAGGTAAAGGCAAAAGAGAAGTCGGAATACAGTCCTGGGTTGGCAACACGAGAAACTTAATACAATAATGTGAACACGGAAGAACACTCTAGAAACAATGGAAAACACAGAAAGACACGTCGAAACAAACACGTAACACAAATTACAAAGACTCAAAGAGTAGCAAGAAAACATGGACTATATACACACACAACAGATAACGAGGGACAGGTGAGAACAATCAAGATGGAGCAGACAATGAGACACAGGTGGGCTAAACGAGGGGAATTAACAGGACACAGAAGAAACCAATCACACTAACAAACCAGGTGATGATTGGGAACAGGTGAGGGGTGGAGACACGGACAACAACAAGAGGGCACATGGCTTACACAAACAAACACAGGAAAGCACATGGTGGAAAGCACATGGTGGGAACAAGGATGGACAAGGACTAGACAAATGAACAAAGAACACGTGACAACACAAGGGAGACAAACTACAAAATAGAACAACGACATTAGCCTGGATACCAGCCCGAACTCCGCCCACAAAAAAAATTGGACGGGAAGTTCGGTCTGGCTCTTCGGCCGTTGGGGAGACATTTTTCCTGGTAGAAAACAGTACAGCCAATCAAAGTGCCAGAGCGGGCTTTATACGATGATTGACAGATGATGAACAGTAACGTAATCAACCACGTCACCAAAGAGCGCTCAGTTCAAATTCGTGTTCAACAAACATGGCTGCCGCTGGAGAGCTAATATGTGTAGATTCTGCCATTGAGTCGGTTTTTAGAAGACCTCGACAGCCCCTTAACTTTGAAAGAGGAACAAAGAAAGCCTATGTTTTACCTTTGAAGAACTTTTATGTTTGCTTCTTGATAGACTTTGTGTTGGTTAATAAACCGGATTCCTCATTTAAAAGCATTTTTGCCTGCTCTGTCCAGTTGATTATGTACTGCCCCCTCATGGTACCACAGGTGTCAGTCAGCCAACTTTCGAAACTGAAAAGCTGCCAAAGGGCTCCTCCTCTTCTGCTATGTAGCCAAGATGGCGCCCAAGTATTGTCCTCTTTATCGTTTGCAGTGCACCATCCAGGTACCTTCAGTGCCCTAAATTCTGCTGGTTCTGTCAGTGTGAACCAAGGGCGTAGGTTTGCATAGGGTCCATAGGGACTAGTCACGACCAAAGTTTGGGAAAGACACAATTGTCCCCCCCAATATTTTGTTAATTTGAATTGCCTGTTTGAAAACATTATATATGCAAACTATATATTTGCAAATTCATTCGTATTATTATCTATACTATGTTCGTCGACCATAAGAGGACAAAATAAATGTCCAAGTTTTCCAAGATGCTGTCATTTCATTGGCTAGGGAGGCTCACGTTCTGAGCACTACTAAAAGCTACTAAATACGCCAAGAAATAATAAAGCCTCATATTAGTATTTCGTTTGGTCTCAGCATTGATTTTTTTTTACCCTTTTGTGCTTTGTAGATATGAAAATGCCACCAAAAAAGAAAAGAGACAGCCGAAGTTTTTCATCACCCAGAGTAAGTAGCTATCAATAAGCGCAGGTCGTTGTTAGTTAGCTAGTGGGCTAATTACCCACACAGTGCAAACCTGCTAGGCTAATATTGCAACCCATTCTACAATGGAAACATATTTTGAAAGTTGTTAGTGTAGAGAATGTAACTTTTGCTTGTATTAAATCTATCCCTAGCGTCTGCAATCTTTCAACCAGTGTGTAAGCAGCAGCTGGTCTTGTTGAAGCCAGAAGAATAAAGCTAACCTGCCCAAATAATCGGACCATGTTAGTTTAGCCTTTTACCAGCATGCTAGCAACTCAAGCGTGATATTTACTTGTGATGAGTAGCCCTATATGATCCCTTGGATAGTAATAAGGCTATCTCTGTTCCCTGTAATCTCTCGACCATTGTCAGCAGTCAACTAATCATGGTTAGTGTCTGTATTAAATTGATGAATTACTGTGCAGAAAAAACATCAGCCTGACAGATGTAGAGCAGGGTGATGACGAATCAGCATCAGGGGTTCAGGTGAGACGTTGAATTGTCCATTTTGGGTAAAGATTGCATTCAATTGCTGTTTTTTCAAGGATGATTGGACAATATTACCCATGAATGTTGGGCCTCATTCTCGACAGCAGTTGGGAAGACTTTCAGAAGGATTTCAGAAGGAACTCCACTTCTGTGGATTTAGGAAAACATTTGCCATTCTCCATAGTTTTTTCTTCTGTGCTTTCTTCTGAACTTCAGACGACTTTCAGAACGCGAAATAGCAGTCGTAACTCTGCCGGAATCTTCTCAAATGCGATTCCACGGGCCATCTTGTGGTTATTTGAGGAATCACATTTAAAAAATATGTCCGTGTTAAAAGGCTTAACGGTTGAATTTGTGAGAAATCGTTGGTGATTGCGTTCACATCAACTCTATAGACATCCTCTGATTAAAATAATAATACATAATAATCCTAATAATAATAATAAATATGTCAATATTTGTATCATTAACAATTACGTTTCACATTTATAGTCATGATTCTACAAGGTAGTATTTATTGTTACACTTGGTCTCTATTGCTTGAAGCTTGACTGTTCCCTCCCTTGTACGTCACTTTGGACAAAGGTGTCTGCTAACTGACTGAATGTGAATGTAAATGTACACGAACACTGCAAATGTAAGTGAATAAATAAATAAACACGAAACCCAATCTCAAAGAAATTTGACATGCACTTACTACATTTGATACTCCTACTCGTGACTAGTCTTCGCACTTATGATGGCTATTTTGACTGGCAGCACTGACTGCATTGTATGTATGCAAATCCACTTTCACAAGAACGCGCATCAATCTAAGAAACTAATCGGAAGGAACACAGCTGAGAAGACTTCGGCTGCTTATGAACACATTTTCAAGCGTGCGGGAATGCAGCGGAAGCATTTCTCTTACGTTGTTTTTGCAAAGTCGTGTAAGAAACATTTCTGAAGAATTACAGAAAAAGAGAATGAGGCCCAATGTTATCTTTCACACTGGCTATTTAGAGAATAAATGTTATACTTGAAGGTAGTAAAAAGGTGCTATAAATTGAGATGCCCAAATGTATGCATCACAGGGACGTGCACAGGAATGTGAGGGGCAGTTGCTCTGGCCTGAAAAAAGGGCACCACCCGGACCCGGAGAAAAAAAATCACACGGACTGTATGGAGAACTGACAACAACAGGAACTTTTAATATAAGATATAAAGACCCAACTGCAGTGTATCTTTTTTAAAGGCATTCCACCTGATCATGCTTAGCATATGCGATTCAGTGCTATATGATTTGATATTACTGCTCTGTACATGAGCTGGATCTGTGGGATTACCCAATCTCATCAAAAAATCTAAATCTGTTGTCATGGATTGAGCCTCTCTCTCCATCTCAATATTTTCCCTGGCAGGCAGTCTGTCCTGACTTTCTGTGCCGTCCCTTTAATTTCCCTGTTCCCTGGCTCTGCCTCTTTGGATGCAGTTGATGCGCTTGGCTCATCATCTGTCCAATCATATATTACTGTTATTAACATTATCTTTACTATTATAATGCCCACTAGAAGCAGTGGTCCTTTTGTTCTGCTCAGGCAAGATCTTTGAGAGGATCTCTAAAAGCCTATATTTTTTTAAGATTACAATTATTTAGCATGTGGCTCTTTATCCCTGTACTTTCTAGCATGGTCCTTTTATCTCAAATTTGGTGTTCAGCACTTAGGCCTACCTGTCGAATTTATCTCCTGGTCCGCATTTTCCTCTGTTCTGGGCCTCGTTTCCCGAACGCGCACTTAGCCTAAAAAGGACTTGAAATCGTTCGTAAGAGGAATCCTACATTGCAGACCGGTTTCCCGACGCGGCACTTAGCTTAAGTTTATCTTTCGTTGAGAAGAATTCTACGTGTGGTCAGGACCAGTAGTAACTTCACACTTAGCGATGCAATCCAGTAGTAACTTCACACTTAGCGATGCAATCCACCAGGGGCGTCGTTCGCCCTATTATAGAAGAAATCCAAAGGATGTTTCTGTGTATAGCGCATCATGAGTGTCATTTTTTCACCTGCCTATTCCCATCAAAATAGAAATAAAGAATATTGAGTATTTGAAAATAAAGATTATACAAAATAATGTTTTTGAACTAAGGAGATGGCTTTTCTGACTGTGTAGTTAGGCTGCAATATTAGGAAGTTGACATGTCATTGAGCCGGGCTGGAAATCAATCAAGAGGGTGGCCCCCGCTAGCCCTATATCAAGGTAGTGCTGAGTTACACTCTTCGAGGAGTAAAGATGGCAGGTCTGTTGAGACTAATTCAAATGAATCACAGGATTCGGCGACGGCGCAGCTGTCTTGTAATCATTAACGCAGAGCTGAGGGTACGATTCAACCCCCTCGACACCTTGTCAGATGGGGAGGTGCTGTTGCGTTATCGCCTGCCCCGGGGGGAAATCCTCCAGCTATTGGAAATCGTGTCCCCCCTGATAGCAAGGGCAACAAGGCGCAACTATGCCCTGAGCCCCACGGTCCAGCTCCTGGCGGCATTGCACTTTTATGCTACTGGGAGTTTCTTGCAGGTGGTGGGCGATGGAGTCGGGCTCAGCAGGGCAGCCGTGTCAAAGAGTGTGGCGGCCGTCACGGCTATATTGGCCCAATATGCACAGCACCACATACGTGTGGCAGAGACACCACAACAAAGGCTGACTGAGAACCAGCTGTTCCACCAAGTGGCGGGCATTCCCCGGGTGATTGGGTTGGTGGATGGCACGCTCATCCCTATTGCCAACCGAACGCTACTGGATGGGGCATTCATGCCGGAAGGGCTACTCGGCCTTGAATGTCCAGGTCGTAGTGGACTCAAAAGGCCTTTTCACGGACATCGTGGCGAAATGGCCAGGAAGCGCCCACGACGCCTTCATCTGGGCCGACTCTGTGGGGCGGGATGCGGCTGCAGGAGTGTTTGGGAGGGGGATCTTCCTCGGGGATAGTGGCTACCCGCTCAGATCCTACCTCCTTACTCCTGTGGCCAATCCCGCTACGGCAGCTGAGGAGATCTACAACACGGCCCACATCAGGACCAGGGGCCTGGTGGAGCGCGTGCTGGATCGGTGGAAGCTGAGGTTCCGCTGTCTCCACCGCTGAGCGGGAGGGCTGCGGTTCACTCCGGAGCGGAGCACTCGGGTGATAGTCGTCACAGCCATGTTACATAATATGGCTGTGCGGGCTGGCGGCTATCCCCCTGAGGAGGAGGACGACGACGAGGACGATGATGATGATGATGAGGATGCCAACCCTCCCCCACCCGAAGGTCGTGCTGAACTACACCGGGCCGGTCTTCGGGTCCGGCAGACCGTCATTAACCTCTTTGTTTAATTGTGTTTTTCCCTTTGTGTTTTGTTCAAAGAGCATCCTATTGGGCCGCTTAAAGGGACATCATCAAACAAAACAAAGACCGCTGTCTGGACAACTATGCCAAGCAGAATGGCTGCTGCCAGCTCCTGCCCAGTCAGAATGTGGACAGTCGTGAGGAAGAAATGGCAAGACTCGCCCACACCAGAGGGGTGGCCGGAGTTCCAATGCCTCCTCGCCATCAGGTTAGAGGTGGACTGGTATTTGGGGCATCTGCAAGGAAGAAAGGTTGAATAGTGAAACTGAATGGAATACACTGGAGAATTGGACACTGTAAAATGTTACTCACCCTGAGGAGGCAGGAATAGGCTAAATGAGGGCCTCGCGGACTGCACTTCTTGCAGCTCCAGCTGTCTCTGCTGGATCGCGAGTTGGGCCCTCATTATTTCCAGCCGCTCCTGCGCGAGGTTGTGGCAGATGCGCCTCCACTCCCCGCAGAGACACCACCTTCTCCCTTTCCACCTCCAACCTCTCCCTCTCCAGCTCCGCCCTCTCCCTCTCCACTTGCAGCAGACCTTCGCTGCAGTTGCAGAGCCAGTCGCGACTCTGCCCCCTGCCACCTCTCGTCCGAGGTCTGCCGCGAGTCGGGAGGGAGCTGGGTGCGGTGGTGGGCGTGGCACTGTGGGATGGCGAGGTGGTGAGAGGGGGCACGGTGTTGGGGCCACCACCAGTCTTCACTGCCTCCCTCCGCACAACCGCCCTTCTGGTCTTGGTGGTGCTGGCGAGGTCTTGCCATTTCTTCCTCACGTCTGTCCACGTTCTGACTGGGCAGGAGGAGCTGGAAGCAGCCATTCTTTAAGCGATAGTTAACCACACAGCAGACTTAGCTTTGTTTGACACGTTCCCTTTGAAGCGGCCAAATAGGATGCTCCTATTTTGTTCCACCTCGTCAAGGAGTACTTGTATTTCCTCCTTTGCAAACGACGCCACACGCCTCTTACGTCTAGCCTCCATCTTTTCATACGGACAACTACCCACAGGTCCTAATATAAGATGCATCAGCCAATCAGTCCTAGTGCATAATCAATACATTGGAATCACCTGCAATCAGTGATCACACAGGTGAACAACTAGGCTAGCCTAAGTGTGGGCGTTTGTCAATCACCTTTTGGGTCTTCTTGTATTCATAGTCTGTTTTCTAGTTCATCTGAGCACGTTTTTAAATAATTAATTTAGCACACACGCCCTTTTGTAGTTGTTTTTCAATCAATATCTGAATTAAGTGACATATTATGGCGGCTTATGCCCTGAGTGATGTTTTTATTTGATCTTTTCTAGCCTATATATATTTATTGAGGTATTGTTCTTATGTCGAGACTTGTTATATTGGAACTTCATTCAAAATCGACTCTTCTGCCATCGACTGCTCTTCTTTCAGAACTACTGTGATGGACAGCTCCACCCTAAGAGCTACTTAAGAACTCGTGCACCTCGCGCTCGTGCACCTGACTTTAAGTTGATGGTTGGGAAACACTCGTAAATAGAAAGTGTTACTGAGTCTACTATGTCGCGAAAATCCACGTAGAACGTTAAGATACGTCGTTATCGGGAAACGAGGCCCTGGAGGCTTGTGGTTGCTCCTCATCTTAAATGTAATGTAATTATGATAAATTTCCATTAGTAGTCTAAAAATTTGAGTTTGATTAATTAATTAATTAGCCTATGCATTATCATCTTTATCACAATTCAATGTCTCTGTCTCACCTGCTGGTTTGCTTTTTTGTAGCCAACCCCGCAGGGATGTGCTCCCCTTTGCTGCTTCTTTAAGCTGCTTCTCTCTCTCCTGAGTCCTCCTCTTTTCAGTAGGCATTCTGCACTCTACACTTAACAACACCCAAAATAGTGATAGGATTTCGAAATGTAACCATTTTGAATGAAATCATTTATGTGATGCATTATTTCCATCATTTATTCTTATTGTTAAAACTAAATGTTATAAACTGACCATCAGCAGACATGTAGCTTAGTTTTCCTACCAAAACATTAGCATGTGATAAGGGGCTGGTTGTCTGGTAGGCAAAATAGCCATCTGATATTTAGGCTAAACGTGGCAAACTGAGCCTCGATTTATGAAGGTTTTAATTAATTTCATAAAACATGATGATGATTGCTGTTTGTTATACATTTCTGCAACTTAAACTCACCTTTTCTGACAACGTTAAAGCAGTTTTTTCATCGACACAGAAGAAAACAACCGTGACCGAAATTGCAGGCTCAGGTGCTGGTCGCGTGCAGTAACAAAGTCAGACGAGGGCGCATGCCCCCCTACCCCTACTGACTTTAACTCTCGTTGCTTATCGATTGGAAGTAAAGTAGGCTACTTTATGACATGTTTCGGGTGGCGATTTTTTAAAACTAGGTCTACATGAAATTTTTGGGAAACTCACCGTTTGCCCTCCTCGAGTAAAAGTAAAAGGGAAAATAAATAAATAAATATATATTTTAATTTTGTTTTCCTCGGAGGGGATACTTTTACTCGAGGAGGGCAAACGGGCAGTTGCCCAAGCAGCCTTAGCACACTCCTGTACACGTCCCTGATGCATCATATAACTCATTAATGCATGATTTCCTTGTTCAGCAATCCAGTACAGATGATGTAGGCCTAGTACAGCTCCATAAAACCTGAACCAATTACCTACATATACAAAATTAATTTCAGAACAAACAAATAAATTGCATTGCATTCTCATTAGGTAATTTTGTTCATTAAGGCATTATTTTGAAATGCATTCAGGACACTCAGAAATCCAGTGCAGAAGCAGCAGCTGGACCATTGGGGCTTCAAGTGAGGTCTTACTCATGTTTGGGATATCCGAAAAAGGACAACAACAAAAAAGTTAATACTTACAACAAATATAGAGAACGTATTTGATTCATTTATGTTATTATTTATTTTCGGTGCAGAATACTGTTTTGTAAACTAAGATTTAATTATTCTTATTATATAGGTGTATTTTTTTTTTCAGCCAGCCGATTTTCTGTCAACGATTCCCGGGACACTGAAACACCGGGGTGCACGAAATTTGGTGGGCATGCTCCACTAGATTAGCGTGGAACCATTGATTTTCGTTTTGATCCGTTGCACCCCCATCGGACTGCACCCCTTTTAAAGAGGGTGGGGCGATTCAGTTTTCTGTGAATAAGTCGAAAACTGTAGGGCTTAGGAGCAGGGGCGGAGATTCCATTTCATTGTAGGGGGGGACAATACATGGTAACATTTCAGAGAGTAATTCCGGGGGGGGGGGGGGGACATGAAAAGATTGCTTTCAGAGCTAGCATAAACTGCTGAATACCGAATTATCGTATCACATAACAAACAGAAATTCAAAGTGATTTTTGAATGATCCAAACGGCATTAAATGAACTAACACGAAATATCTACTCGCAGACAAATAATGTCCAAAGTTCAAGAGAACTTGATGCTCAAAATAAGTTCTAAATCAGCATAAGGACACTTCGACTGGGAATTGAACTAGCAACATTCTCATTGACATACGACCTCTCTACCCACTGTACCACTCTCACATCATGTAGCCAACACCAGTATTGTTTATCTACCCCACGAAAAAATGATATTAATTTACCTTCTGGAGAGGCGCTGAGATATAGACCTAAGTTTTTTAACAAGCATTAACCTGCACCTGACAGGACCGTGTCCTAACTGTCTAGCTAGCTATCGTAAGGGTGTTAATTACCTGCGTGTGTTATGGCAAATGTTCACGTTGTCATGTCAATCCATTAATAAACTAATGAATACTTGTGATTATCGATTGGACCTTCGTAAATGGAGTTTAGAAAAACTTTTTCTTACATGTTGTTACTACGTTCGAGAATAAGGTAAATATCTTTATGTAGCGCCCCCTTAGTACAGCTGACTACGCCACCCCTTGATGTTCGTGATATGCCCGTGTCAGAGCAAGGGGAACTCTGCCCCAATGAGTGTACAAACACAGGTCCATTTTAGAAAAATAAGTATATTCTTGTGGTTCTGGTTCCGCTGCCGGGCCTGCTCCTCCGATCGTTGCCTAACATGTTCTTGGGTCAGCTTGACGCTCTCCTGATGCGTTTGGACCCACTCCTCCAGTGTGTTGGCATGTTGGACCGCCTCTGGAGTCCCGAGAAGAAAATCCACCGGCAGCCTTGGGTGACGGTCGAACATGAGGTAATAAGGCGTGTGCCCAGTTGTCTGATGGGGTGTGGTGTTGTAGGCGAAGGTGAGCTGGGGCAGGTGGTGGGGCCAACGTCGCTTCTCTGCTGCTGGCAAGGTGCGCAGAAGGTCATGTAGTGTGCGGTTGAACCGTTCACATTGTCCATTTCCTTGCGGGTGGTAAGGTGTTGTCCTGCTCTTTTGAATACCATACATATGGCACAACTGTTCAATCAAGGAGCTCTCAAAGTTACGCCCCTGATCTGAATGTATTCGGGCTGGAATCGATGGAACCACTGCTGTACTAACGCCCTAGCGACGGTGGCGGACTTTTGGTCTTTGGTGGGGATGGCTTGAGTATACTTAGTGAATATGTCTGTAAGGACCAACACATTCTCTCTGCGGTCAATGGCAGGCTCAAGGATGGTGAAGTCAAGGGCTAAGATCTCATTGGGTTGGCTGGCTTGTAGTGTGCCCCAATGTGGATGAACTTTAGGCTGGACAGCCTTCCCCACCACACACCTCTGACATTGTTGGCACCATCGTTCAGCATCATGGGTCATGTTAGGCCAGAAACACCTGCTCCCCAAGAGTTGAAGAGTCCTCTCTGTGCCCTGATGTCCTTGCTGGGCATGTATACTTTGTAATACTTCCTCTTGCAAGCACCCGGGGAGCAGAATTTGGAATGTCTCTGGGCCTCCCCCCGGGGCACGAATGAGGCGGTAGAGAACCCCCTCCTGCTCCACCAGGCGGTCCCACTGACGAAGCAGGGACCTGCTAGCACTAGACAGCCGCTCATGCTCCTCTCTCCCTGGACGCCGCCCTTCCTGGTGATACTTGCGCACCGGCCCAATAACTCGATCAGCCTCTTGCAGCTGGCTGAGATCTTGCGGCGTGCGCCCAGGTAGAGCAACTATTTCTTCGCAATGGCCCTCCATGGCGGGCATCGAGTACTCCTCAGTCAAATCTCCCAGGGCCGGCACCTCCGTGCCAAAGGCAAAGCGTTCCAGGTACTGCCTGGACAAGGCGTCAGCATTTTGATTGCTCCTTCCTGGGCGGTATTTTATGGTGAAGTTGAAAGAGGCAAGTTGGGACGCCCACCGCTGTTCAAGTGCTCCCAGCTTGGCAGTCTGCAGATGGCTCAGCGGGTTGTTATCCGTCAAAATAGTAAAATGATTCCCCAGCAAATACTCACAAAACTTCTCAATGACACCCCATTTCACTGCAAGGAGTTCGAGCTTCATGGAACTATAATTTTCCATGTTTCTCTCTGTTGGTCTTAGCACTCGACTGGCAAAGGCAACTGGGCGGACTTTCCCATCATGCTCTTGGGACAGTATGGCACCTACCCCCCCGTGGCTAGCGTCCACTCCGAGAATGAAGGGCTTTTTAAAGTCTGCATATGCCAAAACTGGCGCTGAGGTGAGCCTCTCCTTAAGAGACTGAAAAGCACTCTCACAAGTTTCATCCTAGGCTGCCATCAGGGGATGAGGAGGGGTCCTTCCCTTGCGCCGGGGTCCACTCAACTTCCCTACTAGGTGGTGTAGAGGTGTGGCAAGTTTGGAGAAACCCTCTACGAATCAGCGATAGTAACTCGCAAAGCCGAGAAAGGAGCGCAGGTCGGCGAGATGGCTTGGGCGCTTCCTCTCTTTAACAACCTCAATTTTACCTGGATCAGTCGACACCCCTTCAGCGGAGACCACATGGCCGAGATAGCTTACTTCATGCTTGAAAAAGTTGCACTTGGAACGCTTGACCTTAAGCCCTTGGTTCTGTAGCCGCGCAAACACTTCCTCAAACCGCTCCAGATGTTGCTCTACGGTAGACGAGAAGACTATTAGCGGAAGGGAGTCGAATATCAGCCAATATCGAATATCGGCCGAATTCGGCGTTGACATGTTTACATTCACTCTCCTGATCAACTTCGGGCAACTATGGATAGAAACGTAAGCTCCCACAAAAATATGGCATTTAAGCTTTACTTGTGGACATTTTTTACTCTGTAGACCTAATTTAAGCTTGCGAAATGGTGTTTTTTTTATAGTGCACTTTTGCGTGTACCTTATAGTGTGGAACACTCAGTGGCGCGACATATATTTCGTTTTGGTCTTTGAGTTGTACCGTCGGATTAGTTCTCTCCAAGATGAAGTTTAATTGTCATTTTAAACTGTCATATCAAATGCCAAAACGGATAGCATGACGTAATGTAAGTACGGATGCTCACAGAGATCAAATCCGATTACTCTGGTCGTTTAGACTCATGTCAATATGAAAGTCACTAGTTGAGAAATTGGACGGAAGAAGTTCGCCTTCCGTAGTTGCGTTTACAGTTTAACTAAAACAAAGTTGATTTAGATAAAAATGTTGTATTTCCACTAACAATAGTACAATTACAATACCCTTATATTGATGTCTTCATTTTTAATACATAACATACATAATCATGCCATGTTTGTTGTGTGCACGTTAAAGTGAATAGACTGCACCTACAACTGAATCACGTCAAAACAAGGCAACAAAATACCCAAATTAAACAAAAATAAAACTAGTGAGATTAACGTTTGCTTGCCAAAACATATTGTGACTAAGGCATTTGTACAGAAATTAAACCAGTTTATGTCAAAGCAAGAAGAAAAGCATGTTATTATCACGAATTCAACGGGTAAGTGGAACAAAGTGGATGTGCCCGATATTTCACCTATTTAAAAAACGTACTCGAAAACATGTCGCCGTAAACATTAACATAGATATTTAGACATACGGTTTCTTACGGTGTTAAACGAGTCGTACAAGTTGAAAAGGACAAAAATCTCTCTCGAAAACCGTTGGTTTGGGTGAGTTTATACCTAACGTTAATCCATAAATAGACATATTATAGCGATTTCTTAACAAAGCGGCCGATATTCGACATAGTTACGCTATATCGTCAAGATATAAAAGAACAGATTGGTAACGACAGTCCCCAAACATGCGCTCCATGAGGAGCTGAAATGTGCCCGGCGCGTTGCAGAGACCAAATGGCATTCGATTAAATTCAAAGAGGCCAAATGGGGTGCAAAAGGCAGTCTTGGGTTTGTCCTTCTCAGCCATTGGAACCTGGTTGTATCCGCTCGCAAGGTCCAGCGTGGAGAACCACTTTGCCCCTGACAGGGCATCCTAGGACTCATCAATGCGGGGGAGGGGATACGCATCACGGCGGGTCCTGGCATTCAGCTACCTGTAATCCACACACATTCTAAGACTTCCATCTTTTTTAGTTACCAGGACAATAGGTGAAGAGTACGGGCTACAACTTTCTCTGATAATCTGACTATCCAGTAGTGTTTGGATGTGCGCCTTTACAGTGTCATACTGAGAGGGTGGAATACGTCTATAGGGCTGACGAACAGGGGCATCATCTAGAAAGGGGATCTCATGCATGTTAAGGGAGGAGCAGCCTAAGTCGCCATCGCCTCTGGAGAATATATTATCATACTGGTCAAACAGAGTTTTGGCCTGGACAGCTTGCTGTTGGGTGAGCCCCTCAAAGTCAGGGACAAGAGTGGCGGTAGTATCAGGGCCTGTGGTCACTTCTTGGGTGGACACAACGGCACAACAGTCTTCCCAGGAGGGGTCTACAACAATGGATGTGGTTCCTGCGGAGGGTGCCATTACTGCTTGAACTGTGCCAATGGTGCGGCGTGGGGAAAGCCACACATCAGTGTGACTGACATTGACTACAGGGGGATAAAAAATGCCCCTCTGTGCCGAAACGAGGGTGGGGGACACAAGAAGACCCTCGGGCAACAGCTCCTCCTCAAAACTTAATGGCTCCAGCAAAAACTCTGCCCACTCTAGCTGGGGGAATGTAACGGGGACCATAGTGAGGCAGCCGGCTGTGATGCAGAATGAAGACTTTCCTATCATCTTTACCTTGAACGGTGTTGCAGCATTGACGACAGCCTTGATCTTCTCACACTGCCTCAATGCACGTTGTGCTGCCGGGGCCGCCGACCTCACTGGAGGAGAGTGGAAAAGCTGAGGGCCGTGCTGCTCAAAAAGGATCTCATAACACTCTCCTAGTATGTTCATGCCTAAAATACCCGGCGCCACCGTCTTACGGCTTTGGAGAGTCATATCCTCCGGGTCCCTGACAATCAATACCCCCCTCCCAGGAATACACTGCCCCAGCACCATCATATCCATCTCAACATAGCCAATGTATGGTATATCTAGTCCGTTAGCTGCTTTCAGGCCTAATAATAATAATAAGCACCGCTTGTGCCATCGTGCGTTTATTTCATATTACTATATTAAAAAAATAAATTATATTATTATTATTTTCCCCTATGTTTGTTGAGGGGGGGACAACTTTATGGTAGGGGGGGACACGTCCCCCCCGGGATCTACGCCTATGCTTAGGAGGACCACATTTTTTTTGTATGTTGGTCTTAAGAGGCCACGTCAACCATTCCACTACCACTTATTTCATGTATAGCGCCACCTAGTTACAAATGAAAGAGTGTTGTAAAACATTTTAATTGTAAGTTGACAAGGTCAGAATTGCACGAAATCGGAGGTGTGGGATCATTGACACAGTCTGACTGCACGTTATGTTTCGTGGAATTCCGTTCACGGGGGGGCATGCAATTAATTGATTTATATGGTTGTACACCAACTGGCCTGTAGGTGGCGCGACACAGTTTTCTTCGATTATCCCGAGAACCGTAGGGCCTTGGAGGGCCAAATTGTTCTTGTATGTTTGTGTTAAGGGGCCATGTCAACCCATACCATAACCAGTCATTACATGTATAGTGCCGCCTAGTTAAAAATTAAAAAGCAAAAATTAGGTGTTTTAATCGAATATATGTTAAAGTGCTCGAAAAATTACCAAATTTGCCAGAGACATCAAGCATGTAACCGTCCATCTTCGGTAGAGTTTTTGTCCATGGATGAAGCAAAATGGCTCTGTAGCGCCCCCTAGAACATTGCAAAAACCCCTGCGCATTGGGGTTATTTTGGCATAGCTTGACGGAATTCGGTACACGTCTTCATCATGCTTGGACGCACCAAAAAGTCTCTTGACGCAATGGTGGGAGGTCCACAGGAAGTCGGCCATTTTTAGTGAAAGATGCGTTTTGATGGCGTTTGCACACCTCGCATCTGATCGAACTGCTCTGACAAATTTAATGGTACCGCCTTGAAATGTGGTCAGGTTACTCTTCAGCCATGGGTGACTCAAAGTTGTATTGGATTTTCTCATTAGTCGGAAGGTGTGGGCGTGGCAGACCCTCAAACTTTGCCAACTTGCCAGTGCTTGCCACAAAACACAAAGTCTCTTATAACTCTTGCGAACATTGTTTGATCCAGACAAAATGTCTTAGGGTGGACGCTGGCCTGAACCCGTACATATGCCTGTACATATGCCTGACTAATATCACCTATAGCGCAGCTGTTGGTGGTTAGAAACTTCACTTTGTTTCCACACCTCTTTATGTGACCTGTTTTAACAAACTACATTGCAAAAGAAAAATATACCAAAACAATCCGCAAAAAAGTAGTACACAAAACATTACATTACCAAATCATCCAAATCTATCACAAATAATTCCTTTAATACATAAAAATGAAACACAAACCAATTTACACACACAAAACACATACAAACACACAAACACACTGACAACCATGACTCATTCTGTGTTAAAAACCTACTGAACAGTTCGGCGGTCATATTTTGTAACGCTTTGAGTTACATCTAGTTATGATTAAATCAGTTCCCAGTTCTATGTTTAAATAGGCCTAATTCAAGATAAATTGAGAACTTAACAGAACGTATTAGAATTTTTTTTTACTGATATAATAGATCATAAATAGAGTTAACTCAAATAGAAACTAAACAATCATTTTAAGTTTACAGTTTAAAAAAAAATTAAACAGAAGTAAAAAAAGAATTGATAAAACCAAAAATAGGAAATAGTTTAAAGATTTGTATGTAACATGTGTGTTAGCCTATATGTTAATTGTATTGTAAATGTGTCATATGGTACCAATTCTTTATTCCATTTAAAACAACTCACTTTTTTCTATTCTTATATAAAAGAAGCCGGCATTTCAATTCATTCTATGGTCTGTGGTGTGTTCACTATATTAATATTGCCATTGTTTAACTATATTACTGCTCCTACGAACCTAGACTCTGGTCCTGTTTACCCACTTAGCTGCAACTAGTAGTAAGTGTTACATACGTATCGTATTTTGTTGAATGATTGGAGTTGAAAGAGTTGACTGGTCATCCAGTTTAGTAACTATGCTGTTAACTGTGTAGATTAGATGCGCCTGACAGATGTTGAAAACCATAGTTACATTTCAAAGAAGGAAGTGGGAGATTGCTTACCTTAAAGCATTTTACATGCAACGTCTACCTTTTTGATCAGAGACACCCAAATAAGGCATCGTCAGCCCTCAAAGGCACTTAGGTCTGTGTGCATGTTCTGAAATTACCAAAAGAATTTGCCCTAGTAATCAATAGCTTGACGCGATATCCGTCTTTATTGTGCGTAAGAACCTGTGGTGCGCATCTTTAAAATGAAGGCACTTAATGTTAATATTACAGTATAGCATTTTCATTTCTACACCACCACTCATGCAGCAGTATATATATATTGCATATTTTTATTTAATTACTTTATTAAAAACCAAAAACACATGCCACAAATGTTATTTTGTAGCTTCAGGTGCTCACAGTTACCCATTTCTCAGCCTTCATAGTGAAGTTGATAAGCATATTTCCACATCAAAAGCAGGGCAAGCTGTCTTACTCTTGCTTGATCCTTGCATATCAAAAATAAGCTGACTTTCTGAGGCAGAATGTATTCATTGATAGATGCAAGAGGGGTAGGGGGGTGGGGATTCTCACATAGGATGCAGGCGCACATCATCGTAAACAGGTCCAGCAAAGACTCCAGGTTTCATTATATTTGCATTGACATAAGCGGGCCTGTTTGGAGCTCCTGGCAATATCTTCGCAAGGTCACCATGTGTTAACAACTCACTCGCAGAGATACGAAAATACCTCCACCGCCCCATACAGACAGACACACACACACACACACACACACTCATACACACACACACACTAAATCAGAACTATACAAACCGGTCTGACCTTGCACTCAAAGCATTTGGAGTTAGCAGGTGTTTGTGGCCTTAGACGCACACCGCAGTACCATCTGACTACGCGTGGAAGGGAAACAGCCAGACTGCTCACCGTGTCTAATGGCTGTTTTATTCCAAAGCGCTGTCTCATCCTCTCCCAGATGGCCGTGCTGGATACCCTCTGTATATTTGTTTGGCCACGTTTGGAATACGTTAGCAGCCCTCTCACTCTCCGCAACAGCACCTTGATTATTACCAGCAGAGACAGGCTGTCTCACTCGATCAAATATGTTTTCACCACTATGGTCTGCTTTCATGATACTATCCCTCGTTACGCTTCCAACCATTCTGTCTACGGTGAGAGTGCAATACTATGCAGGAGTGCTCTGTGTTTTGGTCTAAAAGAACTCAGGTTCCGGCTCAAAGAAGGACTCTTCTATCTGTTTTTTCGGAGTAGAGTATATACTAGAGAGCAATGCTTCCTCTTTTTTGTCCCCCTTTAAGAAGCGAGGTAAGAGAGCCGGCACAAAACCTTCTCACCATACAACTTGTAATCATCTTGGCTGTAATGAATCTCTGCAGCCGGAGGGATGCGCGCAACACGGCTTCTGCACGGATGTTGGTCAGCTCATTAGTTTATCATTTTTATAGCACAAAGCAAAGACTGCATGCCTAATGTAAACTCTCTTCTCCCCTCCCCTCGCCACCCTGCCCTCGCCACCCAACTCAACTCCCTCCCTTTGTCGGCGGACATAATCAAAACGTAATCCTGGACCGGTCGGTTCATCACTGCCCGTCCCTCCCCTGCCCAGCAGCCGTCTGGCCAGAATGGAGTGTGATTATTTCCCTGGCTTAGTGCAGCCATCTCATCTGAGTCAGTGGCCATGGCTGGCTTTATTTATCCCTGGCGGTAATGTAGGTTAACCGCCTCACCTGGGGGCCCTGCTCTAGAATGCATGCAGTAATTTCGGGAACTTGAGCTGTTTAGTCCTGCAGGCCAGAACACTCTCTCCCTCTCTCTTGCACTCTCTCTCTCTCTCTATCCATCTCCCTGTTATTTACACTCTGTCTCTCTCTCTCTCACACACACACACACACACACACACACACACACACACACACACACACACAATAATTCTGCTTTCCCCTGCAGCTTCTCACTCTCACTCTCTCTCTCTCAAACACACGCAACCACCCACGGACACACAAACACATACATACAGGACCGTAACCAGGGTTTGAAAGTGAGGTCTGGGAGGAGGGATAGTTGGAGGAAATGGTTAAGAATTTTCTATAAACTACATAAAAGTCCACTGATGCTGTTGGCTTGAAAGTGGGCTAGATTGCTGGATTTTCTGCTTAGTGGTATTTAGCTTCAAATTTTATTTTTGAATCTGAAAATATTACTGAGTTCCAGACCTCAGTGACCTCATAGCTGGTAATGGTCATGCATACATACACACCCCTGAATACAAGCCCTCACTCTCTACGATTCTGCTAGACCCTAGCATGACTCTCTTCCTCTCTCTCTCTTTCTCTCTCTCAAACACACATACCCACACATGAAAATACACACACACACACACACATGAAAACATACACAGATTCACACTCACTTGCAAGAATTATGTGCTCCCCTATAGCATGGTCTATGGAGCCCCAAAAGTCCCATAAGGTGATATTTTCTATCTTGTGTGCACACGTCTTAGGGGATCAAATTAATATCTTGTGCGCACAAGATAACTGTCTTATGCATACGCGTTATTATCTTGTGTGCTCCGTAACAGTCCCCCTCCCTTTCTCTCTCTACCTGTCTTCCTGTCACCCCCTGCTTAGGTCCCTCTGAATCAGCACATCCGCCCCTCCCTTGATCAGACACGGGTTCCATCGAGGCAGGTACTACCTGTGATGGGGATTGAAAACAGCTTCATTCCTCACCTCCCCTCCACTCCCCCTCTCCAGCAGACCGAGTGCGGCTGGCTGTGCTGTCTGGCGAGCAGCTCGAGGACTCCAGGTTCTCATTAGAGCGTGTCCCCCTGGAGGGTTCTCACAGGTGGAACATATTGGCAGCAGACTCTGACAACAACAAGTCCCACACGATGACGGCCACGTAAGCATTCACCTCATCAGCCTCACCTGGATGCCACGCTCTCTCCCATGCAGTCCCTCGGAGAGATAAGCTGAGCGAGGCCTGATGTGAGGGAGAGTATTATATCCCCACGAATAAAGAAAAAAAGTACAAATGTAGAGTCTGTTAGCCTATCATCAAAGGATTTGTTTCTGTCCGTGAGCGCAAATATGCACGCAACATTTTTCCTCTAAGAAGCTGGACCGCTTTTGATGTCTATTTTTAGATTAAAATCAAGGCTATGCAAGGCCTCGGCATCAAAGTAGGAAAACAGGTATTGTGATTAAGCCACCCAGAGCAAACTGGCTATTTTGTTGAAATATTCCAATGAAAATTGCATGAACTGTTCATCTGTACTGATTGCACTGCGACGGTGCAAGCTAAGCAGCTACTCTAAAGGCTTGGCAGAGAGCACCAGTCAGACAGTGAAATTTGCATGCACAAATGGAAAAATTAGTTTCAAAATGTCACAATGCAAAACAAAAGAAAAGCCCTGACTTGAATAAAGCCACATCTAAATCATTATAAAACATCTTTGCAACACTCCAAAATTACAACAAATGTCACTGAAAAAAATTGGATTAGCATGTGGAAACTTGGTTTTATTTTCTGCCCATCCATTTTAATAGACACCTGATAGTTTTGGGTTGTTTTTTGGACTTTTGGTAACTATTCAGCTACACTTACTATTTGTATGTATTGTATTCCATGTAAGTGTGTGGTTCGCATGATGTGTTCTTGTATTCTGTATTCATTTCCTGTGTTGTCTCTGCCCTCTCACTCTCTTGCTCCCTCCCTCCCCGTGAGGCAGACTCTCTGTGTTGAAATCGGTGAGTTGCCCTTACATGAGTCTCATTTCAAAGTGGCTCTGCTATCACTTTGAAGATCTGAGGAACAAATGTCTCATTTCAGCTCCCTTCCGGTTCCCTCCCGGGAGGATTGGGTTGCATGTTCTCTGTGCTTCCCTCTATCTCTCTCTCTCTTTCTCTCACTCTCTCTCTCTCACTCACTCACTCTCTCTCTCTCTTTATCTGCCTGAGATTCTCTCTCACTCTTGCTCTTTCACATTTGTTCTCTTTCCCTCTCTCTGACACTCTTTCTCTCCCTCCATCTCTTGCCCTCTTTTGCTCTCTACTTCTGTTTTTCTGTCTTCTCCTTTACTAGCACTTTCCCTCTCTCTCTCTCTCTCTCTCTCTCTCTCTCTCTCTCGCTCTGTCTATTTCTCTCCCCAGACATCTTTGTGCTTTGTGACATGAGTCCTGCTTCTCGAGAGGAATAACTCTTTGACTTGATGATTAGCAAAAAAAATCTGCCACTTTGAAACTACTAGCCTTTCATGCAACTCTTGGGAAAGTCTGAGAGGTCCACACATGGCCATACAGTTGAAGTGTGCATAGCAGGCTAGTTACAGCTAAGTTTGTTGAACATGCAACAGTTGGGTTCTGATTTTATAATAAAACTGTGAAATAAGTGTCTGCTGTGATGTGCGCAGGACTTGATGTTTGGGCGTTATCTGTAGACATAAAATTGGCAAAGTGCACAATTGATGAGTTTTTAATGCGTTGCTTGCTTTGCTATGTTATATAAATGTACACAGTCCCGTACTGGACTCAAATCCGAACCCTCATACACTGGAGGTGGGGATCCTAAGAATTCCACTTCAACCCCTGGATTAGGTATCCGTCACTGGATAGTATAGTGGGGGCCCACAGGTTAAAACGGCTGCCTCCTCCAGCTGCATCCAGCTGTGCACCCCACAATGCTAGCCACCACGGGGCCTGGGGTCCAGGCAGAGGTCAGCCTTTCAGTTGATCCCAGGGTTCCGTGGTGAACCATAAACAGTGGAATTTCACTGGCCATTTGGTCAGCTCATGCTGGGTTTCTCAAAGCATGCCCGGATTTGCTTCTCACTCCCCCTCTCCACTATATAAGGTCGACCCTTCTCTGGCCACTTTGTGGGTCAAAAGCAGAGCTGGAGAGAGGAGTCAAGGATTTCATCGGATAATTCACAATCAGACATTTGCGATCATTCATTTGCCAAACCACGGATTCATGAGTGAATATGAGTCATTTACAACGACAATCATAATCACAGTTCAGCATCATTCATTTCATATTCAACAACCACTTCATGTGTGTATGGAAATAAATACATTCATCTGCCAGACATTGACATCATTTCATGTTCTAACCGGACAAAGCTGTGGCGATTGTCACCTAAGCAATCTACCAGTCATACAGTCCTTTTGGAATTTATTCATTCACTATCCCCCTATTTTATACCACGTGTATGCGTTACAGTGGCTCCACAGCTGGTTGCATTAGTGAATCTGTATGAATGTTTCAAACGGAATTTAGAAGATCTAAAGACGAGAATCCCAGAGATACTCCAATAATCTAAACGGATTTATATTCCCAGTGATGATGCATGTTGATGATGATCAAGCCATTTTTTGTCCCACATTTGTTTCAGTATTTTCCCCTTACATGTTACAAAGTTTGTATTACAGTGTAAGCAAAGAGTAGTGGAAAGGTTACTTAAGAGCCACTGCACATTGTCACATTGCCATGATACAAAACTAGCTTAGTGTTGGGATCAGTAATGTAAATACTGAAAACAAAAATTCTGCTACACTCAAACCCACATTATCAAATGTTAAATAAAGTACTACATTTCAACTTCATTATACTTCTTTATAACAGGATAGTATGTTATCTGAATAAACATCTTAATAATACGATATGAAGTTTATTTTTGCCAGAATACTTGTTTCTTTTGTTTTACCCTTGTCAAACACTGAAAGTGTATAACTTCATTACATTTTTTGAAAGAAATCTTCAATCTGTATTTGGTGCTTTCATGTGACTTCTATAATTCATATTGAGGACAGGATGAAAGAGAACTAGAAATGAGTTTCTGACAACAAAACTCCTCTCTATGTGATCTATATCAAGGCAACAAACAAAAAACAAGTTGTTGCTTTGAACAGGAGTGGCAAGGGCACAAACATCTCGAGTTTCCTGAGCTTGTGATTCTGTCTGTGTTCTGTCAAATGCATGAGTTCCTGGCTACTGGAACTGGTTATTTTCAACCCCATAAAATGATGAATTTAGTTAAAGCACATTGTGATTATTGCCCTGATTACCACCACTGTTTTGGTATTTTATCAGTGTTGCCACTGTGATTGTTCTTTCAGGCTAGTATTATCATTCATGCTGATTAGGCACATGTGCAATCAGCGTGTGTTCCGTAGCACAGAGGCTACATTTGGTTTCTTGATTTTTGTGTTTTCTGGCCTCCCTGCATCTTTTTAGTTTTTTTTTTGCCCTTTTGGCAGAAGCCAGTGGTGTTATTCACTTCTCTGGTGCTGATTTTTGGCTGGTCTCAACACTCATAGCCATGCATCAGGCCCGCATCTCTGATTACTGATGGACTCCTTGCCAGTGCTTCCCTCCAGGGTAGCAAACTTTGACATCCAGAAAAATCCTCAACACAACAAAGTGTGTGTGTGTGTGTGTTTTGTGTGTATGAACTTTCATTCCACAATTTCAATTTATCTGCCTTCTGTACCCCTTGCTGGGCGCTCCATTGTCCTAACCACAAGCTTGGTTTAGAAAAAACACCTGCTAACTATGGAGCATTGCCTCAATTTTGTTGTATTTAGTTTGCTTCTATCATCAAACTTAACACCACTTACCCAACTGACACTGAGCACAAGACGCTGTTAGCCTTTCTAACTGTAAAGGGTTGCTGCATAAAGTGAAGAAATTGCTCCAGGCGTGTGCATACACCCCAAAGTGTTAAAGGCAATTCAGCTATTCAAAGAAACAATCTTAACAGTTGCGCGGCTACTGCGACTGTTACAATGGCAAACGCCCTCCAAACATTTAACCTAAAAGCGTCTGTCTTTATGTGCAACATGAATAATGGATGAGCCTAATCCAGCTCTGTATTTCTATCCATGTAAGTTACTTCCTTTCATGTAAGTTTGATGTTGTTGTCTCCACTTCAAAACAACTGTCTTTTTGGTGTAACTAACAATGAGCCCCGCATGCATCCCCCCAGTAAATACTCGTCAACTGGAGAGCTAAATGAAACATGTTAAATATTTTATCAGCCGTTGCAAATACATAAAATAGAAGGCTTTGTCAGGGACAATCCCCCACAGATATCACACAAAGAACCACTTGGTTGTTTATCTTCAGAAATGCGGGCACTCCACTGCCAAACAGAATGCGGGGATGTTTTCCGTGTGTGGTAGCTTCTCTGCACGCTTTGGTTTGGCCGTCCGTTACACAGCAAATGCTGGTGCAACTGCAGGCTTTTCATCAACGCCTCCATCCAGCAGCCATTAGCATCCATCCAGATGGAGTGAATCCAGACTGCATGAGAGGCATTTACAGTTTTGTATAATCATTTTCACACTTGTCTCAATACCATGCCTGCGTTTTTCAAAGCACTTTACACATTCACCATATCAGTAGACTTTGTGAACTAAACTGTGGAAACCTTTGCATTGCTTTGATTTATAAAAATGCATGCAATGACCACTTTTTCCCAAATTCATGGATACCTGTCTCAGTCAATGATCACCACCATCAAAACTCTGTGCAACTACAGCAATTTTCTGCAAACATTTAGATACTCAAGTTTTCACACTTGTCTCAATACCACTTTTTCGAAACTCTTCACACAGTGGGCTTTAAAGACACACATCTCAGCACATCCGCTAACATTTGGTGCAAAATGCACATAGTCTACTGAAATGGTTAATGTGTTAAATGTTTTGAAAAAGTGTACATGGTATTGAAACAAGCATGAAAATGATGGGGGAAATCTGTAAAGAAACCCCTGAAAGACTGAAAACATGTAACATATAAAGGACATGTAAAATCCATAAAAGTTAAAGAATACGAGACCAAATAACACAACTTTTTTTTAAATAGGTATAGGTATACAAGCAAAAGCTGAAACTAATAATAAAGTATTAATAAGACAAAAGAGTAAAATAAGCAGATATACAAAACCAAAAATATGGGTAATAGAACAGAATACGACCACCAAAACAATAAAACGCAGTTAAAGAACCACAACTTAGAACATGGAACTTGACCAGAAAGTTACCGCAGACTGGCCAAGAGCCAAAAATAAAAGCTCTTTACTGGACTACATGCAGCTAAAAGAATGCATCACCTAGGCTGCAAAC
This sequence comes from Sprattus sprattus, assembly GCF_963457725.1. Lineage (NCBI taxonomy): Eukaryota > Metazoa > Chordata > Actinopteri > Clupeiformes > Clupeidae > Sprattus > Sprattus sprattus. The sequence continues at coordinate 19,361,504 of NC_137915.1, read as the reverse complement.
CTTAGTGTTCAAAAATGGTCCTGAACTGACTTTCACGCACAACAGAACAACTACAGTAAGACGTTACACACATCACGTTGTATTCTAAAATACAGTAAACTAAAGTAGACATGGAGGCCTACGCCTACATTTATAAATTGATATGCAGCTTTGGTTAGAGTCTTAAGCCTCTTTGAATTTGGCTTTAAGCTTCCTCACCTTGTGTTGACACTGCAGCCAAGGTCTTTGGGAGCCCCATTCAGCCGTTTGTTTCGCTTTATCCTCAAAGACAGACGATTGCATTAGGTAAGTTTTGCTTGAATAGAACAATCACCCCAAAATACTGATGAGGTCTAACATCTCACTGTCCAATGGAAGTTGGTCAAATCAGAATTGAAAATATCAGATTACATGTGATTTGTGCTGTTCACATTGTCATGACCAAAAAATTAAAAGATCTGAGCGATTTGGGTCTTGACAAAGAGTAAAATCTTAAAACTCATCCTGAACCTCACAGGGCCAGTGTAGTGCAGCCAAACAGGAGTAATGCTAAAACTCCTTAAGTTTAGTTAAAGGTCAAACTGCCACCTTTTGGACTACTTGTAGCTTGGACTGTGGTGCTGTGCTAATGCTAATGCTAATGCTAATGCCGATTCTCACTCCCAGTTGACAGGGGATCGTTTAACGATTCGACTTACGTAAACATTTAGCATGCTCTCCCACATGTCACCACAACACTAGATGAACACTCAATAAATTGTTCTCCCTGTGAGTGGGAATCATGTTTGTGTGTATGTGTTGTAATTTAGCTTACGTGGCATGGCGTAACATGAATTGCGGTTAATAGACGGGTGCCGTCAATACTCTGGTTTGTTTTATAAAATGACATACAATACTCTAATGTAGTTTATATATGGTGCGGTTAATTGTCTGGGAAATACGGTAGGGTATGCCCATGTTTGTGTGTGGGAGCAGAGATCAATTGGACAGTTTTCAACCCTAGATTGAAACAGTCAATAACATTAAGGCCGAATCTCGATTCTTCCCCTTGCCCCTTTTGCTTTGTCTTGTCTTTGTCTTAACCCTAGCACTTGCAAGTGTAAGGGCCAAGGGCTGATATCTTTCCCCTATGAAATGAGACGCCACTCGGTTTCGGGTACGTCATGCGTGACTGTATGAGCTATGAAACTAGCGATTAAAAAAAAGTCTAATGAAGAACATAGTTGCAAATATATATGTATACAACTGTGTAGAGCACGAAACAAGACTGTCGTCATTTTTAAATTAATTATAAGCCAAAAATACTTACATGTAGTGTATGTAGCATGATAGCTGGCAAGCTACCATATAAGCCAATGGAGTGGTGGTATACGCGCTAATTGTATCCTAAAACTACCGTTTGAAAGCTTCAGTTAAGACCTACAATACTATGCATCGTTCAAGTAGCACATTTCAGATCAAACCGAGTCATTATAAACATATAAAAAGTTGTGTAGATAGCTTTATTCATGTAAAATATTCCTCGCTTCAAGTAGCCATGTTTTTTTGAAAATTCCCGAACTGGTTTCGCGGTGTGCTCTGGGATAGCCCTTGGAGGAGCAAGGTAGCTCTCCGATCATCTCAAAAACGAGGGCCATACACCCCTTAATCTTACCACTTAATCTTGATCAAATTGGGTATTGAGACACCACTAGCTCTCACATGAACGCGCAACTTCAAGGGTAAGGGGGAAGATAAGGGGTAAGGGGAAGTATTGAGATTGGGCCTAAGAATGATTCTGGAAAGTGAGCTGGGGCAACCAACAAAATATTTAAAATCTACAAAGATGCAGTCGGTAAGACAGAATCCAAAATGCAGTGTATTAATTAATTGAAGCACAGAGACATGGTTTACAGTCCAACAGATCAACTGGCTGGGCCGGCTGCGGAGGCTGCGGGGTATCCAGACTTCCTGTTGCACTGGGGCTGGTGGCTTCTAGGACTGCGGCATCCAGGCTGGGTGCATCTGGAACTGCTGCATCCGGGCTGCCTGGTGCACTGGGGCTGGGGGCATCCAGGACTGCTGAATCCAGGCAGGGTGCATCTGGAACTGCAGCATCTGGGTTGCCTGGTTCACTCAGGCTGGGGACATCCGAAACTGCAGCATCCAGGCTGGGTGCATCTGGAACTGCGGCATCTGGGTTGCCTGATGCACTGGGACTGGTGACTTCAGGAACCGCAGCAGCCGTCATCGGCTGCCCGGTTGTAGACCCACAACATCCCAACTCCCAACTCATGACATCAACTTTCAGAAGTTGGAGTGCAAAGCTAGTGTATAGGACATGGCAGGTAATTGATGGCATCTTAAAAGGTTTTTGAAAACTGTTGCAAGACCTCTGCCAAGGCCAATTGATCTAGGTGAACTAAATTAAAAAAGGCAAACTGATGAAAAAGGTCAGACAGCGAACATGAATCACCCTCATAATAATAATCATGGGACTGTTTATTTCATTGGAAAGAGGTAAAATTGCTTTGATAAACATTTGACAGATTAAAGCTCTCTCTGCGTGCGTGCATGTGTTCTTGGCATGCAGTCCTCTGTTCTCTACTGTGTAGGCAGAAGACTCCCCTGGCCCACACAGCGAAAGACCTGACCCATCATTACAGGCTTGTCTGATTGATCTTTTCACAATAACCCCTCTGTAACGCCCAGGGGATTGTGTGTGTGTGTGTGTGTGTGTGTGTGTGTGTGTGTGTGTGTGTGAGTGTGTGTGTGTGTGTGTGAGCATGTGTTTGTGTGTGTGTGTGTGTGTGTGTGTGTGTGTGTGTGTGTGTGTGTGTGTGTGTGTGTGTGTGTGTGTGTGTGTGTGTGCAAACGTGTGCAGAGTGTGACACAATCATATCATCTCTGCAAGGCCTGAAGCAACCCTCCCAAGTTTTAATAGGCAGCTTTTCCACCTCCAAACACACACCCAGAGGACACGATGAAAGCCTGCTGCCACGTTTTATCTCTGAAAAAATATGAGTCAGACACAAAAGTTGCTGCTCTTTGGTGTGGGGGGACTTTCTTTCTTCCCCCCTCTCTGTGGCAGTTGTGGTTTGTCAGACATACTCCTATTGAGTTGTAACATTTTATTTTCCAGCCATGGTCTTCCAGCCTGGTCTTCTGCTTTTAATTTGTGATTCAGGGCACCGTCACTTTAAAGATACTGAAATCGTGCTTGGCCAAAAATGATGCGTATGGCACTTGAAAAACATTGGTTGTCACAATGATTGAAAACCCATGCTGATGCTCTGTTGATAATGTGGTATTGATTAATGCCTGTCGTTGGCCGTCATAGCAAATAAACACGCATGCATATATTTGCATCACGTCTGCACTTCAGGAATAGTCTGAGAGCGGCACCTCTACCTCTTATGCAAAAGATGGCTTGGCAAGTGTCAAAGGTTTCTGGAAAGCTCATAAGTTGAACAAAAGAAGAAGAAATCGAAGTTGAACTCATGCATAGAGAAGAAAGTCTCACACAAAGAGTCTCTTCAAGTATGAAAGTCAGGGTGCCAAGGTCTCTTATGTTGACTTCTGTGTTCTTGTGTTGTAGCTTTGACTTTGCATTTGATTATAATCAAAAATATCCAGTAGGAATCTACTTATAGCAGATAAATGCTAATAAGAGACTAAAACCTCCTCACTGCTTTTGCTGTGAAGAAAACAATTGCAAATGTTTTCCAAGAGAGGTTACTGATTGGATAAATGATTATTGATTCATGATTGATGATTATCAGAATAGACTGCACCTTTAAAACACAAGATGCCTATCTAATGATTAAAGAGTGATAGTGAGGCCATATTTTCATGTCAACAAAGCAAGATGAAAGGTAAACATCCTTCAATTGATTTGTTTCTTGATTGATTTTACTTAATAGCACTTTAGTTAGCTCAAATAACTGAATGTTATTGAATTTTCATGAGAACATCACAGGAAGTTAATGTTACACTGGATAAAATTGAGTCAGTTCTAAGATGTGTGGCTTATTAGAGAGCACATGAGTGCACAGGTGATCGGTGGTTCTCCTTGAAGGACACAGATGTGAATATAAACTCAACATCTAGTTTCAATATGAGCACAGGAAAGGACTCTGCCGTAATCTATTGATGCTTGCTACAAATGTAATTAGTTCCTGACTGGGAGAAACTTTAGGTTCCTAACCCCTTCCACCTCTACCAACAGGCCATGGTGAAGGTGCTGGTGAAGGGGAAACATAAAACAGGAAATAGGAACACATAGGCAGAACACATGTAGAACAAAATGGAGGTGAGGTTATATATAACGAGACAGTAAATTAATAATTAATGACCTTGGTGTAGTTCACACCTTGCCCTGCCACTTGAACCACAGACACTCCAGCATTGCTGGCTTTCTTCCTCATCATTTTGATAACAGGAGCATGCGTTGCCATGGTAATATCATGTGTTGCAATGGTAATAACATGCCAATTGAACACACAAATGAAGGGACTTAATGTTGTTTTATGTTCCTTTCGCCTCAATGTAAAGCGTGTAATCTTAAGTACCTGCCACTTATTAAAGAGAGGGGCAGTGAACTCAAGCATTTAAAATGTCCTTTTGGCTCTGCGGAGAGTGGATGAGTGATGCGCGGTGAGCCTTTTCGTTCCGGAGCTCTTACGCTTGCATTGTCGTCTAATTGATACAGCTGCCCGTTGTATTAAAACTAATTTGGACAAGGTCAGAGATTGCCTAACATGGAGGAGGCTTATTAAGTCATGAAGCTGTGGTGTCCACTTGTGAAGCCCCGTGCACCACTGAAGAGCACACCTTTTCACTTTAAAGTTTTAAAATAACTTTGGGTTCACCTGAACTCAAGAAGGATGGGGAAATAAAAATGTAGGGCTAACGGTGATAACCTATTCCTTTTTTTATTTCCTGAGCAGGGACCGTGTGCTGCTGCAGTGTTTTGGGAGGTAACCTTTCTTAACCGCACCACCCCCCACTCCTCCGAATGTGCTCTGCACAGTAAGGGAGCACTTGACAAGGTTGGAGAACCATCCAGATGTCAGGTTGTTGTAAGTATTGCCTTTGGCCCAACCTTTTAAAAAACTCTCCAGTCGGCGGAGGCCAAGACATTAACCATATGCTGTCATAATGAAACACGGCCCAGAGGAGTAGCTTTTGTTTGTTAAGCCAGGACTTGGGCGGAGAGGGACTGGAATGCATCAGGAAGGCAGCTAATTAAAGGCACAATAAGGGCTATTAAGGGACCAGCTCACTGCATTTGCACCAAATACTCTTTAAGATCTGGAGAAGTGCGATGACCTTCAGTGGACTTACTTGGCACTTTGGACGATAACAATAACACTTTCTGTTACATTTACATTTTCTGTTAGTTGTTTTGTGTAGCAAGAAAGAGCTAATAGAGTTACCTGAACATGTTATCTACTGCAGTCATTTTTAAGATGTGGGGTCTCTTACTGCTTGTAACTGCAGTTCTGTACTTTGTTAAGTAAACAGGAACCCATTGGCTTCTCATTCAGCCCAAATATATAGATATTCTACTGGTTCTGCACATAGTTTTAGTCTGTTTGTTATGAAACCCCTGAAGAGGCTACTTTCTACTGACATAAATTCAAGTACCAGATATGAGGAGGAGAGGAGTTGGTGGTGAATATATGTCCTCCATTCCCACCCTTAGTACAGAATCTACAATACAATCATGGCCCACAACTCCCAGCCACCAACTCTGAATAAAGCTCATCTCAGCTCATCAGTATGATAGTTCAATGACTGTGCCGACTTTCTGCACCAAATAAAATTAATTCATTTGATCACACATGAAAGAGGCTCGCCCCTCTAACAGCCTACTGGTGGAAAGGCATTCAGATTCTTTATTGTCATGCACTGCTGCCAGCAGAAAATGTTTTGGTCTGTGGTCATTTTAAAAGATGCCTGTAAAAAGTTCAAAATTCAGTGTTCAAAAAAGTGCAAACAAATCGCCACTTGTTCAGTTCATGCCCTGCCACTTATTCAGTTCATGTCCTGCCACTTATTCAGGTCATGTCCCTGTTCAGTTGTTCAGTTCATGTCTCTGTTCAGTTGTTCAGTTCATGTCCTTGTTCAGTTCAGTTCATGTCCTGCCACTTATTCAGTTCATGTCCTGCCACTTATTCAGTTCATGTCTCTGTTCAGTTGTTCAGTTCATGTCCCTGCGACTGGTTCAGTTCAGTCCTGCGACTGGTTCAGTTCAGTCCCTGTTCAGGCGCCATTCTGTAGCGGTGGCCACCCCAGGTAGTTAAATAGTTCAGGCGCCAGGCAGGCCTAAAATCCTGCCACTTAACTGAGGTGTACTACCGTCAGCAATTTAACAAAAATAAGTGATTGCAAATAAGGATAACACTTCAAGAGTTGTTTCAAACGTACATAGTGCTTATTTAATAAATAACCAACAATAAACTCACTATATAAAAATCGCAAATATCACCCCCTTAATCCCACGTTAAGGCAAACATGAAATGAAATAAACAAACATTGTACATTAAACAGACGGTGTGTGTGCGTTTGTATGTGTGGATGCGTGCGTGTAAAGTTATGTGCGTTTATGTACATAATTCCACCATTGATTCCGTGATCACCCTTTATTGAGAAAACCACTCCCATATTAACGTGACTGACGTAAATAGGAAATGACGTGCCTGACTAAAAGTAGAAGGATTATGTACACCGTTACAACAGAGACAGGAAAACAGGTACATGACCAGGTAAACAAAAGAGCACAGGAGCAAAAGAGCAAGGAAGTAAACACACTCAAGGCAACAACAAAAAAAGAGTCCCAAACAAGAACTAGGCAGGAAAAAGGTGCTGAATATAATCGATGACCAGAGCTATGAAGTACAAACCATGTATTCAGTATGGTTCAATATGTATATTTATGTATTGTGTAGGTGGAGCAGTATGATTTCTCTTGACAAAAAGCATATAGTTGTTTGCCTTAATTTTAAATGCTTAATAGGCACCAGAGATATTTTTACTTACTCTGATTTTGCATAGCCTTTATGAGAATGAAGCTCCATGGAGAACTGCCTTTTCAAAAACATTTCTGCCACCTCCTGCAGGTTGGGTACCCAACTGGGTACAAACCAAGGAGAGTCACCCATTCTATTTTTTTTACTAAGAAACAGGGTTCATGCCCCAATTTCACTACATATTTCAGGATTTAGACCATGTGGTTCTGCACTTGCATCAAGCGTTAAATTACACATGAAACAGTGAACATCTCTGCTTGTATATTAGTCTCATCTATATTCTATCTTGTCAGTGTGTATACCTAAACTAAAAATGGAGAAAGGGGAGATGCCTGTTCTTCAGTGTCCAGGCAATTATAGTATCACTCTCCGTGCCAGGATGGATAAGTGAGTTTTAAGAATCCAAAGTTTCTGAGTTGGCACTTTTTCGTGCCGGAAAAGCGCTGAGCTGGCTCAGAGGTTGCTGCTTGAGTCTTGGCAGGTTGAGTCGAGATATTGCGAGGCCAAACCGCAGCCAAGTCAATAGACAACAGAGAGTCTCCCACTTCCCCATCATTTATATTACCTTCTCATTCTATTCAGAGACCAAGTCCAAATGTATTCCCAGAGTTCTTGCATTTAATCATTATACATTTACATAACCTCATGTATCTGTTAAGGCTGAACATGCTGAAGTTTTTTATTTTCAATGCTATTCTCAGCAACATGATCAGTTGTGGATCCAGAGACTGACACAGTACTCAGTTCTACATTTACAACAAAGAGTTTTCAGTCTCCCTGACTAATTTCACCCCATAAATAGACACCCTCGTTCGAGAAAGTAGCAGGAAAAAAATTGCAAACTTAGAGCCAGATTTGATGAGCATCAAAATTAAAATAAGAGGGGGTAAGAGCGAGAGAGAGAGAGAGGATTACATAATGAACATACATAGTTAATTCAGCTCCTCTCTCACAAAGAAAACTTGCCCCAAAGAGCTCTAAGGTCTCTCTGTGAGGCATGGACCCCTCTAAATCATTATTGGAATACTAGCGACGACAAATAACCACACCATGCACTCTCTATCGCCCCTGTAATTTAACACATTTATTCATGGCTTTCCCCCTCCCTCCGTCTCCGCTTCATGCATCTGAAAGCACATACATAAAGAGACATGATTACATGTGCAGCTGGTTTGAGCAGTTTTCCTACAGTTTGTTCTTTCGGGCAAATATAGCTTGTAACATATTGAGGCCCCTGTGTGAGAGATACTTGAGAGAGTCATAAATTATGGAGCCGGGAAAAGAAAGAGCCTGAGGATAAATACGCTATGCTAACGCTAAGAGGAGATTACCTCATAGGACCTTGTCTCTGCTGGCACGACAGGTGACACGAATACTGATGACACAGCTGGCACACTTATAAGTTTGAGGGAATTTATGTGTGTGTGTATTTATGTCCCCATGTGTATGTGTGCCTTTGGCAGGGTTGATAGACTGTGTGTGTGTATATGTGTGTGTGTGTGTGTGTGTGTAGGTGGGTATCTGTTTGTGCCAGTATGTGTGTGTGTGTGTGGGAGGGGGAATGTATGTTTGTATTTGTGTGTGTGTGGGCATGGATGGTGGGGATGGGTGGTGCTGGTGGTTGTTGGGGCTGTGATAAGGGCATCTACCAAAGCAATTACACCTCAAAACGCAGCAATGGCACTAAGTGGAGACGTGTGGGTCCCCTTGTGCTGAAATATGGTTGTCACAGGGTAATGGAAAGAAGAGGAATGGCTTACTAGGCTTTGAAATAGCCCCACACGGAAAATGTTTTGCCACCCTAGCCTTAATGCAGCAATAAACTGCAACTGGAACAACACTGGCTGAATTACCGCATACTGGTCAGTGATGGGTATTTAATCTGGGGTGAAAGCGATGCCCCTGTTCCATGTGCTCCTTGAACCAGGGGCAGTGAAACAATAATGTAGCTGTGGCCTCTACTAACCCTTCCCTGAGATATCAGATGACGCCAATCAAGCACTTTTTGGGAGTATAAATGTTGTGAGGTGGAAAAGTTGGAACTGAATGTCGATTGAACATTGTTGATGAACAATCACAATTCAAATACAATGTTGTCTAGCTGATTTCCTTCCTGGATACTGCTGCCTCAAGCTGTTAGATTGAGTGAAAGTTAAGCCATTTATATTTAACTTCAGTTATGTAGTAAACGTGGTTGTTCCAGCAGATGTACAAGCAGGGTAGACATATCATCAGTCTGTGTGTCCTCTAGGGACAAAAAAAAAGTCCCCAGTTTTTACATCACTTTTGTTAAACCATGTGAGAAAAGAATTATAGAGACATGCACGTTATGCAGGATCAGTGCACATAGTATTTATGATGTTTCTGGCGGAACAAACATCCACCACCCACCATCTGGTCATATGTCAAGAAGCCTTTCTCATTAAAACCAAGGCTGTATAAATAGCAACAGCAGCTTCCATGTAACAGGACCTCATAGACACTTCAGTGTATGCATGTAATTGTTAAAACACTCGGACGTTGAAATGCTTCAAAGGCCTTGATCATACTGATGGTGTGATGGTGCTTAACATTCAAGAGACTTCTTCATTACCTGCATACCACAAACTGTCAATTCATCTCTTATAATTATCTATCAGTCATCTAATAGCTATGAATTACCTGCAAACTGGCCCTTACTACTTGCCAACTGTCCCCAAACTTCAGAGAGAACTTGTCCTTATCCCCTCACCCTCATGACCCCTAGTGGGAGCTCCTAGCGGAAGCCAGGCTTCCTCAGAATGATGTCTATATCTATTGTCTCTGTAACAAAAATATATGTGAAATAAACTTCACAAATGTATTAGGGCCCTCCTCAGTTTAAAAAGTAAGCGCCACTACTGGCAACCCCAGATTTTCTGTTAACTATCTTATGCAAGTTCTTGCCCTGAAACAAAGTCTGCCAGTCTTACCTCCTATCAACAGAATCTCAGAAAATTGTCAATGGAAATAGCATGGGACGGCACTAGGTGATAATGTTTGGTATGGCCCTGGCGCCATATTTACTTGAGAGTCTAGCTTCGACATATCTACTCAGAGCCAGGCTTATCTGAGTAAACACATGAAAAGCAAAGAGAATTAAAATGGCATTTGTCTGCTTGTCAGTGCTTTCTTTCCTGATACATCGGGATTTTTTCATTCTATTTCTGACACACAATCCCTTAAAAGGTCTGCTATCAGTAAAACATAAGCTGAAATAGATTGAGCCTTGCTACTAATACACAGGCGAGGGCATACCAGTAGTTGAACAGGCCTTTCATTATGCTCTCAGTCTGCAGCCAATAACAAATGAGAATGAGATGCATGAAAGCGGAGAAGAGTTAAGGTTATCAACACATCCTTCCTCCAGGGGGTCGAACTCATTGGATGAGATCATAACATGTGAGGTGGAGCACGGCAAGTTTTTCACACACATAAAGAGAATGTTTACTGGAGATTGAGCGAGAACCTGAGGCGAGCATTTCTGTGATTGTGACAGATTACTAAGAGATTTAGGAGGCCATGGTAATGTGTGAGTATCCCCCCTTTCGCAAAAGATTCAAACTGGGTAAATCTTTTCAAGGTTTCTCATCAGCAAAATAAAAAAACTACAGTCCATCAATGGCTTCCTGTTGCGATAAGGGACATACCAAGGGGAGGAAGAGATTTATGTATTCAGTTCTGTACTCAATGCAAATTCAGCCTCTTGATCATCTTCATTACTGAATGCTAGTTCGCTGAATATTTTTATTTCTGCACAAGATGAAGATTCAAAATAGATTTAAGTATTGTAGAAGTGAATGGCTTCATTAACTATGATTGCAAATGCCTGTTCTGATATTAGATCAAGAAAAGGAAACATATCTCCAATAGTAGCAATAGTAGTATAAATCCCCAGTAAAGAGCCAGACATTTTGTTCTGCAGTGACATAACCGAGGCTGTCTGCTGGTTCAAGGTCCAGAACCCTTAAGAAGCACCTTTAATTTTGTATTGTTTTTCGGTGTGTGTGTGGGGGGGGGGGTTCCCTTTCCTTCCAACCTTGCCTCCTCCATCAGGGCAGTTAATGGAGCATCCTGCTGTGGAGTGGCCCACCCGCCTCAAATTCACTTAAACCCTCAATGTTTCACTTTCACTTTCAAATATGGGATGTTATCCAGCAGTCCAACACAGCAGTTCAGCCTCAGCTTGTTTGAACATTCCAATATAAGATTCTGCTTTTTAAAATATTTATCAGAATTTGGGGAATTTTATAATATACTTAAGCAATATAGCACGAGTGGGAGTGGGGTAGGTAAGGGATAATCCCACGGGTGGTGTTCGGCCGTAGCCACCGAGGCCGCCAGGCCGAGTGGCGTAGGCAACAACACTCGTGGGATTATCCCTTACCTACCCCACTCCCACGAGTGCTATATTGCTTTTATAAAACAATTCTACAGTCAACAAATTAACATTTCAACACGAAGTTATTGATTTAAAATGGTTTATTTCGCCATTGTTTCTCCGCAACAAAAAATAGTTCCATTGTCAACGTCTTGGTTTGGAATTTTAAAAACTTTGAATTAACGGTTATCATCAATGCGAATGTTTCATTGTGGAGTGATTTATTTTTAGCTGTGAAAAGTCCCGTAACTGTAGGTATGTTAAAGAATAACCTATAGCATGGAACGTCTCTCGTCCAATCAGAAACAGCTAAATTACGCGCTAGAACCCAGTTGTTTTATAATATATAATATACAGAATACTATACTATAAAAATATACTTTGATGTAATTTGATTACACTTTATTTGCAGAGTACCTACATAGGGATTGTTAATATGCACTCATATGCACTAAATAACTAAAAAGTGTTGAGTACACACGTTTTTCATAACAATACGTTCACATACAGTACTGTGCAAAAGTTTTAGGAAGGTGTGAAAAAATGCTGTAAACTAAGAATGCTTTCAAAAATGGAAGTGTTAACAGTTTATTTTCATCAATTCTTCATAAATTAACAAAATGCAGTGAAGGAACAGAAGAAAATTCTAAATTAAATCAATATTTGGTGTGACCACCCTTTGCCTTCAAAATAGCATCAATTCTTCCAGATACACTTGCGCACAGTTTTTGAAGGAACTTGGCTGGTAAATTGTTCCAAACATCTTGGAGAACTAACCACAGATCTTCTGTGGATGTAGGCTTCCTAAAATTCTTCTGTCTCTTCATGTAAACCCAGACAGACTCGATGATGTAGAGATCAGGGCTCTGTGGGGGTCATACCATCACTTGCAGGACTCTCTGTTCTTCTTTAAGCTGATAGTGTTAATGACATTGGCTGTATGTTTGGGGTTATGTTCCTGCTGCAGAATACATTTGGTGCCAATCATACGCCTCCCTGATGGTATTGCATGATGGATTAGTATCTGCCAAATCTCCAACTCCACATGCAGAAATGCAGGCCCAAACTGGAAAGGAACCTCTACCATGCTTCACTGTTGCCTGCAGACTCTCATTATTGTACCTCTCTCCAGCCCTTCGGCGAACAAACTGCCTTCTTCTACAGCCAAATATTTCTAATTTTGACTCATCAGTCCAGAGCACCTTCTGCCATGTTTCTGCACCCCAGTTTCTATGTTTTCGTGCTTAGTTCAGTCACTTGGCCTTGTTTCCTTGTCGGGGTAGAGCTTTTTGGCTGCAACTCTTCCATGAAGACCACTTCTGGCCAGACTTCCCCGGACAGTAAATGTCTGTACCTGGGTACCACTGGTTTCTGCCAGTTCTGAGCTGATGCCACTGCTTGAAATCTTCCGATTTCGAAGGTAAATAAGCTTGATGTGTTTTTCATCAGCTGCATTAAGTTTCCTTGGCTGACCACTGCGTCTACGATCCTCAACGTCTTCTTCAAAAGTGCTTGAACTGCACATTTTGAAACCCCTGTCTACTTTGAAATCTTTGTCTGGGAGAGACCCTGCTGATGCAGCATAACTACGTTGTGTCTTGTTGCTTTGCTCAGTCTTCCCATGTAAATGGATACAAAATAAACATTTATTGTTTACATTTTTCAATGCATTCTTAGTTCATAGCATTTTTTCACACCTGCCTAAAACTTTTGCACAGTACTGTATGTATTGTTTTCTTGTATTTTTAAAAAAATCTTTATGTAAGTAAGCTGAACTGAGTGTGACCATATGTTTTATGTGCTTAAGTACGTCAATAAAAAACATGTAAAAAAAATGTTGGGAAAAAACGCATTCTATGGTATGTTACCTGTGAGTCCTTATAGACAATGAATGTCTGGCAAAGCTGCAATATTCACCACCTTAGGGGTTTAACTGTAGTCCCCCTGGAACACCACCAGGGGTGTCATTACCACTCCTTTGATATAAATAAGACAGAAAGATGAAAGCTTGTCAAAAGAATTGCTACTACATCCACATTATTAAGGCATTATGAAGATGCTGAGAACTTAAATATTTCATCAGGAAATCTCATCTACATTTCTCATAGACATTTCTGGGTCACAGGGTCTTACACGTAGTAGATTTTAGATGTTCTATTTTCTTTATCAGGCCTATTGTTTGAGACTATTTATATAATTAAAAATCTATATTTATTCCACTGTTTAAACATGTCTATGTATTGTGTCCCTTGAGTGTCAATACAGTGTTAATACATAGTATTACTCCTCTACATTACTGGGTTTACAAATAATTTAACAAACGTACAATGACTTATATACATTGCTTTCAGTTGGAATATCCTAACTGGCCTTGTCCGACGCCCAGTTTCTATTTCACTATGAGAGCCTCACTGGAAAATGAAGAAACTAAGAGGTGGTCACTGATAAACTTAATCTGTTCTGGGTTCAAACATGATGTTGATGATACATGTTAATTCTTTCAGTGTAGACGAAGAGTAACAAACGCAAGTTGTTGTGCTAGTCAGATGCTCAGACGCTGGTAGGGCTCTATGTATAAATGGTTGTAGGATGAAAGCAGGAAGGAGTTGCGCAAGAGGGTGTTTATGGGCTACATTGGAAGGGAAATACACTCTCATGAGTGTATCTTGCCAGAAATGCACATGATGCGTAGAGTTCTTGTTTCTGCAAAACTTCACTCTGTAGTGGAATACTTTCAGCGTTAGTGCAAAATACCTTTGGTGATATCTCTGAACTTTCCCTAAATGGAACAACTTTTCTCATCATTGCCATTTGCATCAGGCTGGAGACATTTTGGGAGTTGGAAGGCTGGGGAAAAGTTAAAAATACAACTAATGTTATTACATTGAGGGAGAAAAAGCATTCTTTGAGTCTACAGAGACTTGGAGATGCACTTACCACTTTTTAATGCTTCGGAAACATTGCTTACACTGTTGATTGCCTTTGCGTCTTCACCTCAAGGATTTGTTCTGTTAAGTGCATTCCAAGCTTTAAATGGTTATGGCTTGATTTTCCTAACACAGTGCTCACACTGAACGCACATGATTTTCCTAACACAGCGCTCACACTGAACACACATTATTCTCCTCCTTCTCTTTACATGATTTTCCTTTTCCTCCATTCAGTGTGTCAACAAAAAACAAATACAAAATTGGCAACCGATGTTATATAATGTAACTGATTGATAGCGCTACTTCAGGCTTAATTGCTGATTTTTTATCATATTCCGGGGTAGCTTCTGTCAGACTTGATTGAAAGAGTTAAAGCCTTTCCCCTCTGGCATGTGACCACATTCTCTGTTTTTAGCAAAGAACTTAAAACCATCCAAACTAACCTGCAAGTCATCAAAATATGTTTTTAGTTTTTTTTTGTACACAACTAAGTTTTGATTGCCACTGTGATGACTATTTTTGCCTTGACAAAGGTCAGACTATGAGCAGATTCAGGCTCGAGTTCCTGGAACAAGCGTGTAGTCATTCTTAGCACTGCTGCCCAGGGGGCTTGTTGTATGGTCTTGTGCCATTTACTATTACCAAAATGCTGTGTGATGCTGTGCTGGCTTGTAGCTACCCCAGGTACAGAAGCTAAAGAATACAGTTGAGTTCAAAATGGAGTCGCCTGCATCACCACCTCCTCTCACGTTCTCTGTTTTTTTCTTCCTTTCTTTTATTTGTTCAGTCTTTCTTTCTTTCTATCTTTTATTTCTCTTTCATGCAGACACGAACACACACAAGCACACACGCGCTCACACACATACACACACACAGACACACACACACACACACAAAAAGCACACAAACACACACACCGACACGCACAAACACACACACACACACACACACACACACACACACACGCTCTCACACACACACAGACACACAAATGCACACACACACACACGCACAAACCCACACACACACACACGCACACACACACACACACACACACACACACACACACACACACACACACACATGCTCACACACACACACACAGACACACAAATGCACACACATACACAGGCACAAACACACACACACACAAATGCACACACTGTTATCCTGCCTGTTACTGTTACTGTGCTGCTGCTCCCCATCATGTATTAGGAGGCCGTTGAGTTGGAGCAGCCCTGAGGTTTGACAGGGAGGAAATGAGATGGGCTTTTGGCGTCGGGTGTTTGCTTTCACCTCCAGGCAAAAGATAAGGTCTCAATACATTACACAGGCAAGGCACAGCACAGCACAACCAGGGGTTCATTTGAAATCCATGACGAGCTCATCCGCCAACATGCACGCCTGCACACAAACACGTACTCATATATATATATATATATATATATATATGTGTGTGTGTGTGTGCTTGTGTGTGTGTGTGTGTGTGTGTGTGTGTGTGTGTGTGTGTGTGTATCAGTGTTTGTGTATGTGTGTGTAGGCACTCTGCTACATACCTGCACGCACATCCATTCCATCATACACTCACACACTGCACACACCCCCAAAACACAACAGTCCTCTCCATACACACTCACACACACCCACACCCACACCCACACATTCAAATTCTGTCCATTTCCTACCCGTCTCATTCTCAACTTAAATTCACGACCATACTCTTAGTGAGTATCATGAGTTGTGAAGGGCTCTGCCAGCGACAATATGAAATCTCACCCCCCTCCATAAACAGTAAATAAAGCAGCGAGTGGCGAGTCTGCCGGCTCAGATTAGCATCTTGCGAGGCATCTGGAGACCTGAAAGCCTGCCCCAGTTAGCTGTGCGCGAGAGAAGTGTGGCACAGATGATGCATTACCTGCGCTACGAGACTGTACCTGAAGGAGATCAATCTCCGCTCCCATTGAAAGCCGCGCTCTTCATCATGGTGTCACTGTGCATGGACGCACAGCCCCGAGTGCTGATCTCCAAAGCAAGCAGGGCACAAAGAAGGAGAAGAAGACAGGAAAGAAGATGATTGATTAGATCATTGAAAAAACTCTGTAGTCGAACTCTTTTCATGTCCGTGCTATGTTAATGACGCCCTTGATTTATCGGCTAGCAGTACAGATGGGGCACATGGTTTTTTTGTGTGTTAGGGAGCTGTGCTATTGATATTCAGCTGTAACCTTTAACGCCAAATGCTCTTGCACACACACACACACACACACTTAAACACACTCTGCTCATGCGACATTTACTTTGTTCATCATCTAGATGTATGGTTTGGATAGAGATCACGCCTCACGGCAGAACAGTTTGATTTCCTGCTCAGCGCTCTCGAGATTCTTGTGAAATAGCCCTGAATCGGGCTCCTCAGGGCCATAAGCACCGCTGCCAGGAAGAGGAGAGTTTCTGGCCTGACAGAGTCGACTGGGAGCAACTGGGGCTGATGCTGGGTTTCTTTTTCAAAGAGGAAAAACTGCGGAATAATTCTGATTTATGGGTGTTGCGTTGTCAATACATTTGGTTACATCAAGCAACATATTAATAAATCACCTGATGTTTGCTTTGCCACACTCACTCACTCACTCTCACACACACATATGTACACACTCACACACACACACATATACACACTCACACACACACTCATCTACCTTGTGAATTTCTATTTGTCTGTGTATGAGTGGTCGGTGAGTGTATGTGGTTGGGGGCGGTTTATGTAAGTATGTGTGTGTGTGTGTGTGTGTGTGTGTGTGTGTGTGTGTGTGTGTGTGTGTGTGTGTGTGCGTGTCAGAACCGTGCATTGCTGATGCAAACTGCTTTAATGTGCACACGCTTGATTTATTTGTTCAATTATCCTTCATTTTCATTGGGCTGATCAGGGCTGTGAAATGTGAGGGCTCGTAAAGCAGAGGCGCAACGAGTTTAACGTAATTCAGTTGCGATGAGGGGGAAAAAATCTACAACTGCATCGCCTTTACTGCCAGGGAAAGGGAGCTCAAGGGACCTGTTTACGGCCGAATGGGTTTCGATCACATGCAGGCCCCATCGTAAAGGACGGAGGAAGAACAATACCTGGATGGGTGAGATGAAGAGAAAAAGTTTCCTGCTCATCATGACCTTGACAACGTCTTTCAGCTCGTGCTTCTGCCTTTACAATGTGACTACAACATCAAACAGCTCATAAAAGACCTCGGCTCTCATTTAAACAATCATAATAATGTCACTGCTTGAAGCACGTGGACAAATACTCCTAACATGGCTAACTATAAGTCATTCTTTAAACAGTAATTGTTGTTGGATATTTTTATTTCTATAATATGTTTTGATGCAGGTTTACTGGTGGTCACATTAACTCAGTACAATGACTTGTTGTTTTTTTTTTTGTTCTGGGTTCACTAGCTGGAACACCTTCATGGGATGACATGATGTGCCTCAGATAACTATGCTCACTAACAAGACCATAGGCCACACATACACAGGATTGTCATGACAAGTTCATGACTGACGGATTCCAAAATGATAACATAAAGTGAAGTGAAGTCTTAGAAGCAGCCAACGGTTACCAAAGATAAATATCATTGTTTGGGTTAAATAGGCTCGACTCAGTCCAGTGTACACACAAACTCTCTCTCTCTCTCTCTCTCTCTCTCTCTCTCTCTCTCTCTCTCTCTCTCTCTCTCGCACACACACACACACAGTTAGTAAAAGAAGGGAAAAGATAAATGTAATTGTTTAGGTTAAATGAGGTCTAGCCAATCTACTGCACTTATCAGAAAATGATTTTGTCCCTCAGGCAGAAAAAAAATCAAAGTAATTACTTCGATGGACTTCTTGTGAAGATAATGGCAGCATCTGAGCCTTTTACAGAAGGTACATTGTATGTTACAAAATGCAATAATATGATATGTTCTGGTCTTTGTGCTGCAAGTCTATTTCAGTCTTATTTTACCCTAAAGAAACAAGCCCTCATAATAACTTAGTGCAAGTAATGCACAGCTTTCATTCTGTGGACAAAGAAAATCCTTCCAATTCATCAGATAATGGTAAAGTGTAATGTATAGAGTACATTTGGTTAAAGTGTGAAAGAAGTCTTTTCTAAAAGTGGAGAATGTAAAGGCTGCATTACATTCCAACCCCAAAAGTAGCAGCGCCAGCAGACTGTGACGAGACTAACATACTGAGTTTGAAGAGTTCCAAGCTGCTCTCTGAATTTGTGTGTGTAAGTGTGTGTAAGTGTGTGTCAGTATGCATTTGTGTGTGGGTGGGGCAGTGGTTTGTGTGTGTTTGTGTGTGTGTGTGTGTTTGTGTGTGTGTGTGTAAGTGTGTGTCAGTATGCATTTGTGTGTGGGTGGGGCAGTGGTTTGTGTGTGTTTGTGTGTGTGTGTGTGTGTGTGTGTGTTTGTGTGTGTGTGAAAGAGAGAGGCTGAGTTTGTTTGTGTGTGCGTGTGTTTGTGTGTGTGTGTGTGTGTGTGTGTGTGTGTGTGTGTGTGTGTGTGTGTGTGTGTGTGTGTGTGTGTGTGTGTGTGTGTGTGTGTGTGTGTGTGTGTGTGTGTGTGTGTTTGTTTCTCCCTGAGCATTGTACTGTGCTCACACTGCCAGGGAACAGGCAGTTCGTCTGATCTATCCATCACAGTCTCCTGTCCGTTGAAAGCGAGGAAAAATGGATGCCCTGCAGTTCCAGCACACAGTGCTCTTAGCTGACCTTGAGAAGTTACTACTTCAGAACACCTGAGATTTATGTAATGTCATTGCTGAGCGTCATCACTCTTAAGTGATGGGAACTTGCGCTTGGTACGATTGGCGCTCCATCTCGCTCCAAACCATGAGTGTTAAGCTCATCTCTTCTCCAAAAGCCTATGTGTCAAAACTTGGCACAACAATGCCAAGTTGTGAATGACATATTGTGTTATGCCTATTGATGCAGTGCAATACATTCTTAACTACAATTGAAGCTGCTAAACACACTCTTGTTAACTTGGTAACAAAACTTTGATTGTATGGTGTAATAGTAGTATTGCTAATTACACAAACGGTAAAAGAGGGGAAAAAAACACAAATAAAGGTGTCCATATCCCCTATTGGATTCTGGATATTGTTTTTTCCCCTCAAAAATGCTTTGAGAAGTGTTTCTGGAGCTACTCACTTATGTGCACTGTGGACCAGTTGTATATTACCAGTCGTCAAATTTAAGTACTCATTTGAAAAGTGCCTTGTTGGTTGAACTTTGGCCCCTGGTGTGTTCCCTGGTGAAATGTTTCTTCACGTCAGAGTTCAATTAACAAATGAGCAGTTTTTCAAATATATGGCTATGTCCATATACTGCAGGCAAGAAATATGACTCTGAAGCATGTAGGTTTACAGAATAACATTAAGTCTATGGAGCACTATCATCAGTGACCGACAAATATGAGTTAATGCTCACCAATAAATAATAATTAAATATAACACACAGTGTGTGTGTGTGTGTGTGTTTGTGTGTGTGTGTGTTTGTGTGTGTGTGTGCGTGTGCGTGTGTGTGGGTTTGTGCGTGTGTGTGTGCATTTGTGTGTCTGTGTGTGTGTGTGAGCGTGTGTGTGTGTGTGTGTGTTTGTGCGTGTCGGTGTGTGTTTGTGTGCTTTTTGTGTGTGTGTGTGTGTGCGTGTGTGTGTTTGTTTGTGTGTGTTTGTGTGTGTGTGTGTGTGTGTTTGTGTGTGTGTGTGTGCGTGTGTGTGTGTGTTTGTGTGTGTGTGTGTGTGTGTGCGCATAAAAATAAATCCACTATTGTTTTATGATGAACAAGCAAAGAAGGATGATCCTTTGCTGCCCTTTTCAAAATGCAGGCACAGTTTGGGTGAGATTGGAAAAGCTCAAAGCTAGAAACATTAATGGAATAGCCCTGAGCTTTTTTTATCCAGAATGTCGGGCGAGGTTAATTGGCATTAATAACCTTCTGATATCTACCAAGGAGGATGTTCCAGGACTGTTCTGTTCAATGTCAATCAGAGTGTACACTAGATTGGGAATATTTCAAAAACAACTCACTAATCTAAAATGTCATTGAATTCTGATAATGTTGTTGGCAAAAACACTGTCTTTTCAATGGGCGACTAAATCGAATTGGTGATAAGACTTTGATGAGCACTGGATGTCTATTTTTTTTAACTGTGCCAATAGGACTTTTCACATCTTGCATTTATTGTAGTAAAAATGTGTAAAATAAATAAATAAAATAATCCTTAACACAGGCGATCCATCTTAATGAAAGTATAAGTAGTGATAAAATGTCCAAGAGAATATACTGGTACCATCCAGGGTAAGACGATCACCAGCAAACAATGAGGCAGAAACTAATGACATTTGTTCTGCATATTCAAATCATTTCTGGATTCACTGATGTTGACTGTGTGGTTCTGATTTCAAGCTGTGGTTAAATATTCCAGGCATTTGATTTGTAGGTCCCAGAGGTGGACTGAATAAATAGCATGATGGTGCTTGTCACACTTATTTTCAACAAAGGTATATTTCTCTAGCAAGTATCAATAGTTTATCAATGTCAATACACATCAGAGGCAAAATCTTCTCATTACCGGCTGACCTTATGGTCACTTTCAAAGAGAAGTCATGCCTTATTCTTTGTTCACATAAGGAAACGAAAAATGAATGACACATTCCATTCTCCCAAGTGAATCGCTTCCTAATATTTTCTCAGGGTTTGATTTTGGGTTATTCAGATGTAACATTTAAAGAAAACTCTGCCACATATTCTGCACTGTCTAGGGAAAGAGTTCACCAATCCAGCTGCATTTCACTGCCGCGTGTGGCCTCATTTAAAGTGCATGCTGAATGATTAAGGGTAAATCTAAATATTTGATACTTTTCAAAGGATGCCAATTTGAATTACAGCTGAATGGTTATCATGCCTTGCTGCTTGATAAACATGCAGGGTGTCTCATCAGACAGCAATTAGTGTAGCTTTTCATGGACTGGGCATGCTGGGTTGCCTATAGGCAGCGTTCCGCTTGGCCATCTCTTGGCCATCAGAGGTCGTGGATTAATGATGTATTTATTCTGTAGGTCAGAGTTGAATGGGTGACTCATACTGAAGAGATACAGCATGTGCTGTCTCTGTGTATATGGGATGTACAGTGTCCCCAGAAGTCTCCGTTTCCAAGTTACCCCCAAACATGGTAAGCATCCCTTATGAGGCTATGGATGGACGTAAAATGAACAAATACTGTTCCACCAAAAAATTATAATAAGGATTATTTATTTTCTTCATTTCAGATGATGATAACAACTTTATCAGTAGACCTGGGTTCTTTTCCCGATCGCTGCAGGTATGTCGCTTTGGTTAAAAGCAACTGCTAAATACCCAACCTATACCTAGGGATAGGTCATTACCTGAGGGGTGAGAGATGCTGGCTCACAGCACAGATCATCTGGATAGATAATCCGACTCTCTAAGGCCATGAACCTCCGGTTGATGCGTCTTAATTACAAGCAATAATTTGTTTATCATTCACTGACACAAACGTCCCATGATAGGATGTAGTACCCTTCCAGGACTCCAGAGGGCACTATAACTGTTGCTTGGCCTTAGGGAGCCAACAGAGGAAACCTGTTGGCACTTGTGGCAGTCAAGAATGAAAAACCATTGGGAAAGGCAGCATGTGTTCCTGGCCCTCTGTCTCTATAGTACATCTAACTATCGATGGATTACATGGTGTGAAAAGAAGTACCAGAGTACCAGAGTTCAACACTAAAGATACACTCAGAATAAGTGGTGGAAAAAAGTATTTGGATCTTTTACTTAAATCAAAGTAACAAAACAGCAATGTAAAATTAAAAGAACTGGTTTGGTACCTCTGACTGATGTATTATTACATATAATCATGAGCTTATTAAAGTGTAAATAGACTCCAGGCTCTGAGCCTAACTCCATCCACTGCCTAATTGGGCAACCAGTGGGCAAGGGTCTGACAGGGGGTTGGGGGTAGGGGGTGGGGGGTGTTGTAAGTTCCTGTGAAAGATGAGTCTCGGTCAGCAAGTAAATATGAGAGTCACACTCACGGGAAGGGGGCTGAGGGAGATGGGCTGCCCATTTTATGACACAGAGAAGTCCTAAATGGTCACTCAACTGTCATTTTTATTTTTATTTCAGTTAACAAAACTATTTATTCTACTTCTCAGAACAGTCTGCTCTCAGCGTCCCAAATACCTATGTATTCTGTCTGCATTCTGTAAAGCACTTTGGGCTCCAGAAAAGCTTGATAGAAAAAAAAATGTATTATTCTCATTTACCTTTTTTTCATTTTAGCCTTCTCTACTTCTGCCTCTCTTTTCATGTTTTGTTTAGTTGTGTGTGGCATGACAATGTGGGAATAGAAAGCTAGGCCTAGGAAGAGCAAACACACACGTCTACACCACCCTGGGAATTTTGCCCAGGGAAATAGTTAGGATGGATCAATAAGCCCAATAAGGGCACACAGGTTTGTTTACTGAGAAAGCGGTGATGTGGTTTCCATAAATAATATATATATATTGTATTAAATTAATCAGATAAAAAATACAACAGACAATAGCCCCACAGACAAGGAAACCAAATATAAGCTGGACTGAGGTTTACCCGTAGGGGCAGATTAGGTAGCAAGGCAGTACCTCCGGAAGTCACACAAAGCGTGCTCCGCACACACCTAGTAAGGGTGAATCAACACGTCAATTGGGTACATCACACAACAAGGGTGATACTACCACCACTGGGGTGGTTTGGGGTTGACCACCTGACCTTGAGCACCCAGCAGGAACAAAAGGATGTTTAATTAAAAAACAAACAAAACCAAAACAAAATTAGGCCCAGTTACCAAAGCAAGTAACACGCAGCAACAAATAAAAAATATACTAGTTATGCAGAAAATAATCACAAAGCAACTAACCAAACAGCGACAATAAATAGCAAACAGAAAAGCAAGCAAAGAAAGATAACTAATAGTACAAAATGATTAGTACATATCAGTAAATGGTCAGTGGCCAAAAAATCATGACATACACAAGCAGACAATGTATTAATACATTTTAATAATAAGATGAGATCCCTAGTTTGTTTGTGTACTGCTAAGGCAGTACATTTGAAAATCCAGTATTTTCTACAGCCCTTAGAGAATTGTAAAGGGGAGCGTGATCATGTAATGCAAGGGACATATGCAAGGATGCTGTTTGTAGACTTCAACTCGGTATTCAGCACCATCATCCCAGAAGTCCTCCTCACCAAACTCACCCAGCTCACTGTTCCTGCCTCCACCTGTCAGTGGATTACAAACTTCCTGATAGACACAAGCAGCAGGTGAGGTGTTGAAATAAATCTTTAAAGGGACTCATGTGATCCTGTTGAAGGAAATATATTTTGTAATATTTGACAGATGTGCTACAGTGTAAACAACATTATACACTCCAGTGTATACCGCCTTATAGAAACATGGTCAGGTTATTTAAGAACATTGAGGAAGTCATGAATTCTTCATGCAAGTCTAAGGGAACCATATTCTTTCTGCCACCAGCCCCCTGTGTGTGGTATTGGTCTATACACAGTCACAAGACAAGGTTGTAGGCCTATTACCTTCCCCATACATCTTCCTTTAGCTGTAGCCAGCCTAGAATAACAGAATTACCATTCATGGACACCTATAAGATATGTTTGAATATCAAAAATGGTTAATATGCACACCCCTAGTTATTGATCATTGCGTAAACTCTTCATAGTAACTAAATCTGTTAAATAAATGTAGTGGAGTAGAAAGTACAATATTTCCATGGTGTGGAGTGAAAATATGAAGCAGGAAAAAAAGTAAATACTCGAGTACAAGTACCTCAAAATTTTACTTAGGTGCAGGTACCTTGTTGAACTCTTAATATATATATATATATACATATATATATATATATATATATATATATATATACACAGTATATATGTTTAAGCTATTCGTACTGTAGATAGTTGTAATATTGTTGTTATATGTTGTTGTTGTGTTATATGTTGTCCCTTGTCGCACCAACAGGAGCAGCCCTACAAATTTCGTTGTATGCGAATTAGTGCTGTCAGTTTAACGCGTTATTAACGGCGTTAAGGCGAACCCATTTTAACGCCGTTCATTTTTTTATCGCGCGATTAACGCGATGACTACATTTTGCCCTCCCAAACTTTGTAGTAGGCTAACGTCACGTTTGAGTGAATGATGAGCGCGATACAACGAAATGGATGATAAAAAGCTTCTGAATAGAAAGTTTACCTTTAAAAGTTGTGCTGTGCAAAAGAAGCGAGCTTCACTGTTGTCTGAAAATGTCAACAGGCAGCTGGCAGCAAAAAATATTAAGCCATGGTTTAACTGCACTATAGGCTGAGTCCATGTTTATCTTAAATGTGCACTTTATAATTTTATTTTGTACCGCCCTGTTTGGCAATGTTGTTTTTCAATCAAATAAAACATTGCTTAAAGCAAGCCAATCCACTCTTCCATGTTTATAACAGCATTAAAATCAAATAAAAATGATGGAAAAAAAATAATTGAAGGGGCATTTAGAATAGATCAAATTTGCGATCGCGATTAATTTTAAGTAATATAATCGCGATTAATTTTGAGTTAACTATGACAAAAATGCGGTTAATCGCGATTAAATATTTTAATCGTTTGACAGCACTAATGCGAATACAATGACAATAAAGGCTTTTCTATTTCTATATTCTAAGTGCACTACTTGAGTAAATGTTTCTCTCCACCACTGCTCAGAATTGTAAATAGAGGAACAGGGGAAATAGATATGGACTCTCTCTGATCTTTTGAACAAAAGTGTTGTATGTACTGTGTAAAAGTGCTATATTGTATAAATAACTTACTACATTTACATGCAGCCACTACATGATGTGAGTTCATTTTCACAGAACTGTTTGCCACGACTGGGTCTGTCCAGCCATAGAATATGAGCAAGAAGAACATAGTTCTGGCAGAGATGCTCTGATGTTCCTGTTGAGGATAATGGCAAATGGCTACCTCTCACTATGTATTGATTTGTTAACTCTCAAGCTCAGTCACTGGGGTAATCTGGCAAATAAGGCTTCATGGACATCATGGCTAAAATCTGGTCACAGGTACAAACCACAGTTGAAGAATGCTGACATCTTTATTTGCAGTAACTCAGTGGAAAAATAAAGTACACCAAAAAACCTTGAAATATAAGTCATTATCTCACTCTGGAACGAAATACTGTTTTCTGATTGGCTAATGGAGTGTACATTAAGTTAGTATAACCGGAAACCTTGGACATAGTCCCAGTAGAAAAGTTAAATCGCCGTTCCATATCAATGCTCTTGAATGGTTACCATTGACAACCAACGTAACATTTTTTTTACAGCTAGGATAGCGGATACATAGTTTCAATCTAGTTAACAAGGAAAACAGAAATGGAAGATTTTGTAATTAACTTTAATATTCTCGGGAGCAAAACATTTGAACAATGGTTGGAGGAAGAATTTGGAGATGACAGCGAGGGGAGACACAAAAACATTTCGGAAGAGGAGGTTGAGAGGATAGAGGGACAGGTACACAAAGCTAACACAAAAAAAATTACTAATTGGGCACTGAAAACATTTAAAGATTTTTTAAAAGAGAAAAAAATGAAAACGGATCTCAACACATATTCGGCCGAGTCTCTAAATGTTGCACTTCGGCACTTTTATGCCTCGGTGCACACGGGCAAAGGACGCGAATATGGTGTGGCATGCTACATGTCCTTGCGGGCAGGAATTAACCGCGGGGTGGCGGCATACAACATTATCAGTGAGAAGCCTTTCCAGTCCTGTAATGCCGTCTTCAAGGCCGTCCTTAAACGATACAGAAAAAATGGGAAAGACGTCAGCGCCCATTAGCCCCACATTCCGGACTGCTAGGGGAATTTGACTAAACAGGTCTGAATACACTGTATTTTATATGCTTGTTCATCAGGGTCAATCTACTGAGCTTTTCTACCCACTTGGATGAAAGAAAGGCCTGTCAGCATTGGGCCTTTTGTTTTGCTAGTCATGAGAGATCCGGGCTGAGGCGGCTTTCCCAGTCGAGTCTTGGAGAGAAACTTTCCTCCTCTGATGGAGCTGAAAAGACCTTCCCCCCCTGGTCTCCGGGGCTCCCCGCAGCAGCACGTACAACAATGAAATCGGCCAATAATTGCTTTGCCTGAGGACTGTGTTTCCTTCTCCCACAGGTGTGTGGAGCTGAACAAAGTTGGAAAGCCTCGGAGGGAAAACAGACTTGCATGTCTACGGGGCATGGAGACGGCTGACAAAATCCTCAGGGGTGAAGGGGAGGGGGTGAGATTGTCTCACTGTGTGTGTGTGTGTGTGTGTGTGTGTGTGTGTGTGTGTGTGTGTGTGTGTGTGTGTGTGTGTGTGTGTGTGTGTATAAAGATGTGGAAGTGCTTTCCATATAGCCAACCAGCTAGAGGAAGACATTTTTGCCTGTTTGTGCCTCACTTCCCCATAATGAGGATTATGCATATGTATTCAGCAGAGTGTTGTTGTCTTTCTCACACAGAGCATTTGCCGCACAGGCCTAAAGAAATGTCCTAAGACAAATGTTGTGTGACTCTAACAAACAACCTGAATAAATGTATAATTTTAATTATATTAACCAATTGTTCTAACAACACTTTTTTACCGTTCACTCCTACGTAACTCAGGGCAGTTATATCTGGCTTTGCAGTGTATGATGACAGCGTGCCACCTTCTGACTGGAAGAATACTGAATCACTTTCTGGCATTAATAGTTGTTTGACGCCCTTAGCCCCTGGAGCAACATGAAAAGATGATCCAGTTTCAGCTGGTGCAAGTGAATGTATGTTTACACGGCAGACCCCGTTGCCCAAAGCAACTCTGAATTCGGGGAAAGGTCTGTGTATTACCAGTTAAGTGTGTTCTCTTCGTGTGAACCCTTCACCTTGCCTCTGCTGCTGCTCTGCGCCGGGAGCTGATGTGCAACAACACTGATTTTGACCACAGATAAGGAAGCCTATGAAGCAGACTCCCTGTGACTCAGATAAACTTAAATGTCATCGCCATGTTCCTTGTTTTTGTTGCTGTATTTTTTGTGTTTGTATTTTCCAAATAACATGTAACGTTTGGCGACTCAGTCGTCCTGCTAGCTCAGTCGCCTCAACCTGTTAGCATGAACGAGAAAAGTTAGATTGCTTTTCCTGAAGACAAAAATATTTCCTATATATAGTGCATAGTGGTGGCTGTACTGCTGCTATCAAAATGTATTTGCACAAAACTGCCTGTGTGCCTGAGTCAGACTGAAACCGCCTCTGTCTGAAACTCATACCCAAGTTTAAGAAAGCAGAAAAATACTAATGAAGTTGTGAAGACACCCTGGCCCATTCTCACCCTGACAATTTCTCAAACTTCCTCCACAGCAGCCTTCATCACATCTCTGTGGGTGATAAAGAAAGCGTGTGTTTATTACTCATACATCATAGAGGAAGTACACATCCCTGGGTGGGGGGTGGCGGTGGTGGGTGGCTGCTTGTACGGGTGGGGGGCGTGCATTGGAGGACAATGTGCCACATTGTTGGATAAAAATAAGAACCATTTTCCTCCCTGGTAGACTGTGGAAGGCACAATCCCCGGACTCTTGGAATATGTCCACCAAGAATGATAAGCTCCAGTCACAGACGAATGTCTTTCTTCTGCCATGAGTTACATAGTGACAAAGCTCTTTGCATGGGCCTGGCGGTCTGCCAGGAGACAGTGAATAGCTGCGCGTCAACAAAAGCCTGTCAGGTGACCAGCCAAATATACAGACTTATGTATGAATTTCAGTGTTGATGCCTCTGTCAGGAGCATCCACCTGGAAGTTGCTTTTATACCCACAGTTACATGGTTATTCTGCAGCCTTCGCTTAAAGGCAGAAAGGAAGAGATAGAGTGAGAGAGAGAGAGGGATAGAGAAATAAAGAGGGGGAAAACAAAAACCTGCAACTTGAAAATGGCTTAGAGGGTGGGCATGCATCAAAAATATATTCAAAATGGGGTACGCATAACTGTATTTGTGCCACAGGGTAGTGGTAGACATCAAGGTGCATGTAGCTTTAATACTGTAATTAAATGAAATTCCCGGTGCGTTTGAAGGGTAAAAGAATGGCTTGACAATTCTATTAAAAAGTAAAAATAGACTACATGAAGGTGAATGAAGATTTTCTATCCAGTCTTCTGAAAGAAGAGTTTCATAACCTCACACACAATATACTCTTTGAAAAAAGGCTGCAATTGCCTCAGGATAGCAATCTTTGCTTCAGTGGATGCAACTGTGCCATCTTTAATCATAAGGAGAACAACTGTTTGATTGGTGTGTGTACATCAACTATTTGTTCTGAATGAGAAAAAGCCTAGTTAAAATATCTTTAACCCCCTTTGCACCTCTGATGTGCATCATGGAGTACCATTTTCCTCTAAGTTGCTTACCACAGGTCAGGAACACAAATCAATGTCTCTGATTCAAAGCAAGCACTAACCCTCTTCAAACATGAGGGGATCTCAGACATACTATTTGCGTTTCATATAGACTGGTGAAAATAATCATTCAAAATGACTTAGCGAGCTAAGTTAGGTAGTGTAAGTCCTTTTGCTACCAACTGAAATCTTAGGCTCAGAATGATGGTGATAGTGAAATGATTAATTGAGTTGACTGATGGGTTAGCAGACATAGTATCTGGAGAAAAAAAAATTGGAGAAAAAATGAGATGAGCTATGATGGCTAACTCAATAGAACACAAGAATGAAGTGAACATTTCAGTCCAAAATGGCAGAGACCTAATCCAGCTACTGTTACACAATCTCACTGAGAGACGTGTCCTTACACCTCATGGAAGTTCATTGGCTACAAGGGAACTTCTTCTTTCCACTGTAAACAGAGTAATTAATTTGCCTTTGACCAAAAAAAAAGACAAGGGCACTGGAGAGATGATAACTGGAAAAAAGAGGTTCCAGCTGTTCTACTACCATGCTATTCTCAGAGCGCGCCACATAAACATCATGAGGTGGTGGACTCATGCAGAGATGCAACCATCATGCTTAGTGGGGAAATATTGTTATTTCAGAGACACCCATTGTTGATCCACCTAGTCCATCAATGTCCTTGTATTGATACATGTAATGCTTTGTTGCACGGGAGTATTGACTATTGAAATTAAAATAAGAGTGGGTCTCGCCCGGGGTGTAATTCCATGTAGTACCGCCACTGGCTAAACTATTGATCGCTTTTAAATGTTGGTTGCAAGATTTCATTCCATTGCAACCGTGACTGAATGATATCGGGCGCCGCAAATTAGAGAGTGGTGGCCTGTTGATTATGCAATCAGCAGCAGGTTAAGTACTTTTAACATGAAAAGTAAAGGCACAGACCCTGTTTTCTGCAGAGGGGCAAGTCACTATTTACGATGCGCTCTCTAACGTCCGTACATCTGCTTGTGAGTGTAGATAGGGTTGCATCGATTCTTTTGACACTTCTCTTCACAAAAGCAGGCTTGTTCACCCAGCTGTGTCTGGTACCCTCACTATCCAAACAACATTGCGACACCAGGGCCGTATTTCTTAGGAATTATGAAGCATAATGTTCCCAGAATTTCTAGCCTTACGCACATCCCATAAGATGGTGCATCAGGGGCCTTCGCTGGGTGACTTAGTGTAGCTCCACCCTGAATTCTTGCTACTTCCCGTTTCTCTCTGTGCATCTCTCCTGGGGGGAGGGGCGGGGGGGAAGCGTTCACCCCGCTGAGGAGGAGGATGCACAACCCTAATCTAAGGCCGTGGGGGTCTGTGGACCGGCATGCTGTGTAACAGTAACAAGTTACAGCCCCTGGGCTGCGAATGCTTACTGCAGCGTGTTGCAGAGCAACGCTCAGAAACCTATTGGCCTGCTCTCCTGCCAGTGTTTTTTTATGGAGGTGATTGCTTCCTATCCACATGTGACTGGCAAACGAATTACGAATTTCTGGACATCTTATTACTGAATTCTCTAAAAGGCACAATAACGTCATTGTCTTTATAAGTGTATTTAGATGTTTTGCATGTAGGTAATGTTAAATGAAAAAGCAAAATGATAACAATGAGATGTTTTGTTGATGTTAAGAAAGGGTTTTAAAAACTTTAGAGTTGTGTTCAGAGTACCTGATGGGATCGTAAGGTTCTATGGATTTGGGCTCCTTTCAGTTAGCTGTGAGACACACTAACAAATGTTATTGAATAAAGATAATTTTATTTGTTTAGATGCTCCGTGGCATTGAGAACAGCAAAAGTGCACAACAGCCTAATGGCATTCAATTAACAACCCATTAGAAAGAACTTCAACCACAGCAATTACAAAACATAACCCTTTAGGAATCCGTGTGTGGGTATGCGTGGGTTTTGTGTGTGTGAAAGTGTGAAAGAAAGAGAGAGAGAGAGAGAGAGAGAGAGAGAGAGAGAGAGAGAGAGAGAGAGAGAGAGAGAGAGAGAGAGAGAGAGAGAGAGGAGAGAGTGTGTGTGTGTGGTGGCTTGGATGGTCCAAAACTTCATTAGGTTATTATTTTATAAGGGGAACCCACCCCCATGACATGAAACATGATTCCCTCAACTTTCCACGCATAGCAAAAGCATCCAAACATGTCAAATGTTGGTTAAAAAAAAACCTGTGACCCAGAAGAAATATTTCCTGAAGTCTTTGACTATGTGTGCCATTGAAGCTGCGCTAAAAAAAACTCCATCAGTGCAAGTGGCTGTGAAATCATATCACTGATTTTCTCATACCCTTATGAATGCTTGGCTTCAGTAACTGTGCTCTGAAGGGGGTGTAAGGAAGCAAAAGTAGTTTGTCATAAGGCCCCATCACTAACTAGGCTGTTTTCTGCTTAATGTTATGATGAAATGAAGGAAATGACTGCCTGGAGTGGTTGTCTGTAGTGTAAGGAGGGCATGGTGAACATGCATGTGAGGGCATGTAGTGGTTGGCTATTCAGAAAATAAAAAAAAAAAAACGTATAACAGCGGTTTTAAGCTATAAAAGAAAAACAAAACTTGAGAATCAAATAAACACTGACGGAAACATGATTAAATGTTTTCATTTGTGATTTGGACACCCCAGGTGCATAACATGACAACCATGAAGCAGTAATCTGCTGATTGCCTCAAACTAAATCAACCTGAAAACATCCTTCCTTTTAAGTTGCATATGAAGATTTGTTTTCTTTTCTGTATCCTACAGACTGGCAATAAACAGTACATTCTGTGGTAAAGTAACATGCACAGGACAGATCTCTGCATAGAACATTATTCTGTGCTCAGACTGTAAAACAGTGAGCAGTTTCACAATTTGAAATTCATACTCAGCCTATTTTCACTTTTACCTCTATGAAGATTGAGAGAGGTATGTTGACACTTTTATTGGTCCTATAAACTTGGTGGACTGCGGTAAGACAGTGACCGACTGTTAGCCGCCACTGAGAGGTGGTTCTTCAAACACGGAGCGTAGCCCACAACGAGTGTACGGGCATAGTTCTGGAACTTGCGTCCCAGGAATGTATAGAACACAGGGTTAATGCAGAAGTAGAGGACGGTGATGTTGTGTGTGACGTAACCTGCGTAGACGATGCTGTCGTTGCAGTCCAGACTCATTTTGTGGTCCACCAGCTGCACAATGTTGTACGGTGTCCAGCAGGTGAAGAAGAGCAGCAGGATGACGAAGATGATGCGCAGGGTCCGGTGCTTGTTGTTGATCTGCGTGGACAAGACGGTGACGATGATCCGCACGTAGCAGTACACCACCACCACCAGTGGCAGGAGGAAGAAGGCGGCAAAGTGAAGGTAGGTGTCCAAGGCTTTCCACGAAGGGTCCCGCTTCTCAGTGCAAAGTGTCTTAGTAGTGTCTTCCCAGTCCAACTCTACATTGTAGCGGAGCAGAGGACCCACCCCGGCCAGGCCACAGATCAGCCAGACACACCCAGACGCCACCACGGCATAGCAGCTCTTCCGGTGCTGGCTGACGGCCAAGGCGTGCACCACGGCCAGGTAGCGGTCGATGGTTAGCAGCGTCAGGAAGAGCACGGAGCTGTAGAAGCTGACGTAGTTGGCCGTGCCGACCAGCTTGCACAGCGGCAGGCCGAAGGTCCACCCGTCCTGGTGGTACATGGCCCAAAAGGGCAGGCCGAAGGTGAGGATGAGGTTGGAGCCTACCAAGTTGAGGAGGAAGATATTGGTGACCGTCCTGATACGCTCAAACTTGATGACGACGAACAGGACCAGGCCATTGCCCAGTAGGCTGAGGGAGAAGATCACATAGTAGAATCGAGGCAAGAACATGGCCGCAAATTCGTGAACTCTCTTCTTATCGCAGGCCGGCACATGCGTCCAACCACTGTAGTCACAAGTGACTGTCGGCCATTCGTACTCGTCTTCCATCTTGCTTTTTTGTATTAATGCCTATTGTGCCTAACAAAGTCTGTGGGACACAACAAAAGCTCAAAAGAAGTCCATACCTCATAGCATTAGATTAGATTAAATAATCAAGTTTCCCAGTCTATCGAGACCATTAAAGTGAGACAACAGACATATTATCTTTAACATTACTTACAGCAGTGCAGCAATCACGAGAGAGTATCAGCCAGTCTTGATGATCGACCTGTGAAGTTTGATGTGAGAAGCTGAACTAGGGGAAGATGAGTGGGAGGCAGAGAGGGAGGGAGGCAGGGAAACTAACAGTTACTCATCCACCCATCCCTCATGGTGGGAGTTCTTTGGTGTCATCTGAGTTCAAACAACTTCAGAGTGAGAAGAACTTCAGTTTGTCTTTATCAGTTCAGGGTCTTTGTCTACAGTTATTTCTAAGATGAGAAACAATTCGTTTTTTTTTTCTTTACAGTGAACAGTGAGGTCATTCATTTGTCCAATAAGATGACAATTCTTATAACATTAATGATGTTTGATCTTTATTTATCTCTCTCTCTCTACAAGTGTACTGTACTGGCTACAAGCCGCATACTTCAGAGAGCTCTAAGGCAGGGGCGCAGATAGCACTGGGGACGGGGGGGACATGTCCCCCCCAGATTCATAGTGACCCTGATCCGTCCCCACCACTCTCCCTACGTAAGGCGACAATCATCAGTAAATAACGTTTAAAAAATGTTAGCGTCCCCCCCAGTTCAAAAATCCCATCTGCACCGCTGCTCTAAGGGGAAAAAAATAAAAATCAGGAACAGAAACAAGGAACTTTTGAAATAAATCCCACATTGTAGTGAAAAGAGGAACAACCCAATTTTAATATTTGCTGGATTTTGCATTTGTATTGGGTTATACAAGTCTTCTTTAATTAACGGCACCTAAAGAATGCACATAATAGACGTTTGACAAACTCAAATTGAATGGTTCAAATATTTTTAATTCAACTGTAAACAACAACAAAAACGTTACATCGACAATAAAGCACCATTTTATAGATGAATCTCATTTAAACCAATTTGTTCCTATGTTATACAAAAGAAAGTTATAATGAAAAGATTGTGTATATCATTCTTTATTTCTTACTTTAAGGATCTCTTGACAAGTTACTTCAAGTAAAATAGGGAATTCTATGTCCCCTCCTGAAATTAAGAACAACATAATCCAAAATGAAACAATACATATCTCATCAACAATATATAAACATATGTAGTGTTGTTTTGGTACAATTTTAGGGGAAATATAAACACTTTCTACCTCATATCTGTTCTTACATATACAAAGAAGACATATTTAAAAACCTACTTGTTGCAAGCATGAGAAGAACATTTATAACAGAAGTACAAAACTATTTATATTTTCATATTTTTTAGAAAAGGTTGTTCTAAACCAATGCAACATGTCTTAAAGTATTAAAATTTTGACCGCAGGGAATCTATAGAACACAGAGATGACAAAAAAACATGCTCACACACATACACAG
This sequence comes from Sprattus sprattus, assembly GCF_963457725.1. Classification (NCBI taxonomy): domain Eukaryota; kingdom Metazoa; phylum Chordata; class Actinopteri; order Clupeiformes; family Clupeidae; genus Sprattus; species Sprattus sprattus. Next base: position 19,327,166 of record NC_137915.1, on the reverse strand, counting down.
ACATACACACCACATACGTCCATCTGCGCACGTCCAGACACACTGATACAAACGTAAACAGGAAGAGACAGACACTCCAATGAACACACACACACAAATACAAACATACAATGCATTGGTTGCTTTCATTCCACTCCCCCGTACTCTCACCGCTGTTGCAATACATACTCTAATGCAATAACACAGAAGCACAGCACTCAAGCCATCACAGTGTTATGGAGGTCCCGATTAGTCTTTTCATTACATCTATGCTGTAGTGCTTTTAGAACTGTCATAAAACATTTGACACGTTTTTATATAGGCCACGATAAATGCAACAGGAGAGCCAGAGCCATGATTTGGTTTGATGCTAATTTTTCAATACATCTCCATTCAAAATCACCCCCTCAACTATCAGTTAACACCATCATCAACTGAGTCGCAAAAGTGAAAAGTGTGAGAATGCAAAATGCCAATACAGAGGCCATCTCACCGTTTTAGTATACTGTAATATCATACCAGGGAGCTCACAGTACAGCTATATACAGTTTCTAATAATACCAGCCAAAATAATATAAAAATAACTATAACTAATGATTAAATAACAAAATAATCAACTCTGCAGGGTATAGATGAACAAGGATGAAGTTCCCAAAACATGTTGTAGGTAACTTGGGTATGACCGTGTCAAACAGCATAAAAAGAAGTTCCTGAGTGTTATAGCTCCATAGTGGCCTATGCATCCACCTAATTTATTCCTTGCATACCTCTGTTCTGACATCCATGCCGTTTACATACAGGTCTTATTTACATAATTTGCTTTTAGGTTGTTTATATTGCTACACACCATATGCCTTTTAATATCATCCTCAGCAGGTAAAAACATAGGCTATTTTAGGTATGGTCAATGGCTTATACTATAAAAAAGGGATTGATAACACGCTGTCAAAATATCTAGGACCGCTGTGACCTATTTACAATGAACAAACATGACTGTAAAATCAGACAAAGTTTTGTGATAGGGATATGAATGTGATCTAAGTGATCTGACACCTGCTAGTGAAACTACTGAATTCCACAAGTATGCCTCGTGCCCAGCATGGAGGTAGCTTAACTAAGGCAGTGCAAATTATGTACAAGATCCCAAATTTCTGTTCAAATGCTATTGCTATTCAGCGCTATCCTTTTGTACACTGAACTTGACCAAAGGTTATACTATAATTATAGACATCCTTATTGATCATTATCTTCAAATGCTAAGGGGGTTGCAGAATTATCATGATGTGATGACAGGGTGTCCTCAGTCTGGAGGAAAGGCATGTGGAGGCTGATGCGGGCATCTTTTTACAGTCACACTGAGGCCAGCGCCTGCCTTTCTGCTCGGTCAGTCTGGCCGTGGCTGTGAGACTGTGTGACTCGGAGCAGCCTGACGTCCAATGAGATGACATGTCTCCTCTTCTGTCCCCCTGGGTCACCGTGATCACGTCAAAGCCCTGCCTCGGAGGCAGAGGTGTGTGTATGTGTGTGTGTGTGTTTGTGGGCTGGTGTGGAGGGGGGCGTCGATTAGAAGTTGGGCCCTTTGCTGAAGCGGTCCTCCCGGTGGCTGAAGGCCTGGTAGCAGATGGACATGTCACACACGCCAGCCAGCCCCTGGGGCCCCCGCTTCCCCGGGAGCCCGGGGAACCCGGATTTCCCCGGCATGCCTTGTGAGCCTGGAAGGCCGATCCCGTCACCTCCGCGCGGTCCCTGGGCACCTGTCACCCCAAGCAGGACAAATGCAGAGAGTCAAGTCTCCAGCAGTGTGGCACGGACAAGCCAAACAGAGCCAGCCCAGCAGAGACCCTTATTCTCCCAGACAGGGAGGGTGTTTGGGAAAAGAAAACATTCCCCTTCTAAATCTACCATCATTTGTTGATTAATGATAATAATGCACGTAAGTTATTGCCTAATCGTGAACAGACACTTAGACTCTACCCTTACACTGTTGTTTTAGGGTAGACTCTACCCTTGAACTGTACCACTGCACCTACTGGGGTGCTGAATACACCAAGGGAGATGCAACGGATGAAAGCTAAGATATTACCCTGTTTTTGTCAATATATGAAGCAAAGCCTGAATCCTGATAAGATAATTGTGTAAGATAAGATAAAATGATAAGATACACCCCCTCCTAAAGAACACATTAGCAATGAAGTTCATATGCATGGCTATGTGGGGTAGCATTCTGTTTACAGCTCAGTGAATGATCTATGTCTGATGCATACAAAAATAAATTATAAAATATACAGCCTTTTGTCTCTGTGGCTGAAAATTCCAGTTGACAATTTGTTTCACCATCAGTACTTTTTGTCAGTTAACAGGATTAGCTAAGAAGTGTAGTGAATGAACCAGGTGGCCGGTTATTGAGAAGTGGCTGGTTTGGCACACTGGGGGAAGTAGAGAATGCTAGTATTTTCACTTCCTGAAAACTTGTGACAGCTTTTAATACATGTGGTTGTAATTCTAGTGTGTGGTGCAACGAGCTTCTAATGTCTTTTCAGTTATCAATGACACACCCTCAAAGCATTTTAGGTGGTCGTTTTCAATCACCATGTCACTGGCTACTGAGTGTGTTTGTCCTTGCAAGTATGCTGGAATTTGTTCGTCAGATTGCTGTCAGATGTGGCTTTTCAGATTGTCCCTTTTCACAAAAAGCTCCTTAGAAATTATGGAGTTATTTTCGCCGCAATTATTTGCTCAACATGCCATTTCACTCCAACTTCTCAGAGACATCGACCATTTTCCCTCCTTTATTTAGGTGAGATTATTTGATTAGAATCTGACAACTTGATGGGCTTATGCTCTCCAGATGCTCATCGTACTGCCTTGGGACTCCCTTGATGGGATGAACTGTCAGAGCGCTTACCCATTGGTCCAGGGAGTCCTGAGTGGCCTGGTCTCCCTTCTCCCTTGTTTCCTTTAAGTCCCTTTGCTCCCGTATCACCTGGTAAATAACAACACATTTTACTTTCAACTCGCTTGGAAAACTATCTCAGTCTGTTGCATGATATTTTACTGTCATAATTAACCAGGCAGTCTCAGCGATGGTCAGAAATCCCATCTGCATAAGAAATGTGGCCAAAATACAATCAGAAATAGCTACAGTGCATATAGTGTATGTACATATGATATACTGTATAAATATGTATAATTAAGCAATATAGTACGAGTGGGAGTGGGGTAGGTAAGGGATAATCCCACGGGTGGTGTTCGGCCGTAGCCACCGAGGCCGCTAGGCCGAGTGGCGTAGGCAACAACACCCGTGGGATTATCCCTTACCTACCCCACTCCGACGAGTGCTATATTGCTTTTATAAAACAATTCTACAGTCAACAAATTAACATTTCAACACGAAGTTATTGATTAAAAATGGTTTATTTCGCCATTGTCAACGTCTTGGTTTGGAATTTTAAGAACTTTGAATTAACGGTTATCATCAATGCGCTAAACAATGTCTCCAGTAAATGTTTCATCGCAGAGTGATTTATTATTAGCTGTGAAAAGTCCCAGACAGTTGGTATGTTGACGGATAATCCAACTCATGGAACGTCTCTCTTCCAATCAGAAACAGCTAAATAACGCGATAGAACCCAATTGTTTTATAAATGTATATATGATATAGATTCAGTCAGTTCAAACAGGCCTGTGAATGGTTTAGCGCAGACCATGATAAGTCTTTGACAAGAATACAATAAAAACGAAATATAAGAGAGTCTGTAGGAACACCTGCAATATGAAATTAAATCCAAATCTTACATATCCACAGCAGTAGGGCTGGTTCTTGCTCTAACTTTATGTACTCCCTGTGAACTCTCCTTATTATTACTTATTAATGTTGTTGTTGTTGTTTTTCTCTCATCCCAGGCACTAATAACAAAGCTGGTGAAAATTAATATGGTGTATAAAGTCCCGTCTCTGACCTTTAACCCCATGGGGTCCTTGCATGCCTGGGGGTCCGGGGTAGCCCTGCGAGCCGGGCCTGCCTGGGTAGCCCGGGGTGCCCATGGAGCCTTTGAGGCCTGGTGTTCCTGGATGACCCGGGGGGCCTTTGACCGTCTCGCACGGCTCACAGCTCCTGGGGACCATGGACTGGAGAAGCTGGGGAAGCTGGTCTGGGGCAGGGACAGGGTGGAAGGGGGATAATAATGGCAGTCATGACATATGGCTGGGTAAAGTGTATTTGTTTCATCAGTAAACCATTCATACATTCATTCAACCGCTTATTGCTTATAGTCTCACTCCCCCACTTACAAACTCAATCACTTTTTTGGTGATTGATTGATCGATTGACTGATTGATTGTAGGGTTGGTTTGGTAAACAAATATTTAAAGATTCATTGACAGACAGGACACAAATTTTGAGAAATGGATTGAAAAATGAATTCCGTCAACCTCTCAATCAATATGTCAATCAATAATATGTCGATACATGGAAGGACAGTCTTTAAACAGGACTGTGCTGAGGTGTCTTAAAAATAGCTCACTCCAGAGATTTGGATGGATACAGAATCACCCCTGCTGCAAGTGCGTTAGATCAGAGACTACACACACATTTCAGACTGAATAACGGACTGGGAATCTTCAAAGCTGGGGTAAGAAACACCAAGGTTCACCTGCCAGGCCTGAGTACCCTCTTAAATATTACATGCTCAGCTATCACTCATTCAGAATAGCCGTTCTCAGTCAATTAAATGATGCACTGTAATGCCAATCTTGACTCTAAAGGATCCACTAGGCAGAAATGTGACACTTTTAGCGCTGAATACTGTATGAAGTTTAAGGTTGCCCTGCTAACAAATCAGAAACTCCACTCTTGCAATGTAATTTTGTAAAAGGCCGTCGTGTTCTGGCTACGTGGTTACTGTAGTTTCTCAGTTTGACAGCTGACTCAAATGTACAGTAAAAGGCAGTGAAGAAATACTTACTCCTCAGCATATCTCCACACAGTTTCAGTAAGTGCTCATCCGAGGGAGGCTTTCCCTGAAACAGAACAAGAAGGAAAGAAAAGGTCAACGTCAGGACAGGAAGGCCTCAAACAAGACTCAACAGGTTCAGGAAGGCAGGGGTATGGCTCAGCACTGCTATAAGGCAAAACGAAAATCCACCCTTATGGACTACACAACTCTTAGAACATACTGGGTTGTGTTTGGATTATCTTGTCTTATCTTAAGAGTCACTATTCATCAATGATTTAATTACACTCCTGTGCACTGCAGTGATATGAATGTACCCACAGGCTTTCCAGGGTATCCAGGGACGCCGGGTTGACCTGGTAAACCATCTTGTCCTGGAGACCCTCGTGCTCCGACGACTCCCATGTGTCCCGTGTCTCCCTTCTTCCCCTCCAGGCCTTTGGACCCTGGGTCGCCCGATACTCCTCTCTGAGATGGTGCAAGAGAGCAGCAGTTAGTCTGTCGACAGCTGTTAGCTGTCACACACACGCAGTGTCTGACGAGGCAGATTTTGACCTCAAAAGTCCTTTTTTTTTGTCTCTGGAGGCTAGCAGGCTAGCATGGTACTATCAAAACGAATGAATATGAAACACAGTCACACAGCTCGCTGCACTGGTTACGCTATGTTAGCTTGTTATCACAATCATTTCACAACTGCATTGGTTCATTTTCACAAGAAATGACACTGCATTTGACGCAAATGTCTGAAGTGACACATGTGTATGGACTGGTGATAAGTACAACAATAATGTCATCCGGGTCTCTAAATGTTCCCACAGTCCTAGTCCTACAGCAGCCACTCCTGAGAGCCTTCCTGTACTTGGCTTTGTAACAGTTCATCTTCACTTTATTTCAAAAGTGTACAGTCTGCCAAACTGACAAAAAAAAGTGGAACGGCGATAATTAGAGGGAAATCAATTCGGAAGAGCTCGATACAATTTGGCTCCTAAACTGGTTGAACTAATTCCTCCTTTAAATTGTAAACAGGACCAGTGATTCGGCTGAAAACATCTCTCTGGCTCGATGCATTTGTCTCAGTCACCTGAGTCTTTCAAAACTGTCAAACGTATGGACCCCTCAAGGGGAGTAAAAGTTTTAAAAGGGGTCAATGCATTGTTTTTCCATCTTGTGTGGTGGAGGGCATCCTGCAATGGGCTGAAATGAGGTTGCGATGCAGCAGTTTAATTCCACATACCTCTCCTTTGCTTCCCCTGGGCCCTGTTTCACCCTGCCAAGAGGAGGAGAGAGAAAAGCCTGTTAAAACTTTTTACTCAGATATCAAAGGGTTAGTCTGTCTTATTAAGAAGGCTGCTCCAGTCTTCACCGGAGAGTGAGGGAGAAGGAGAGGAAGAGAGTGGGAGGGAAGGAGAAAAAGAGACTTTTGTAGTGGTCAGTGCTGCAGTGTGGTTTTGAGTCGGCATAAAAGTTTTCATCCTCTAACTCTTTGAAGACCATGAATATTCGTTTCATTAAATGGCCTACACAGTCATGTAGATACATCCTCTGTAATTTGAATACAACAGTGAAACAGGCACAAAGCAAGGTGCCTTCCTCTAACAATTTTTCACATAATAAAAAGATTGAATGATTAAGTATCCAGTCATATTCTCCAATAACACCAACCACCAACACCAGTTTCGTAATAAGTAGCATTAGGATCTGAATAGTTAGTTCAGTCCAGATCTATCTTCTGCAGTGTGGGTTTGACACAAGCCTTCTGCTTTGCTGTTCAAATGATCTCTGCTGACTCCTGGTGGTGGGATCGCAACATTGCCCTCCCGTTTCACTCACCGGTGTGCCTGGGATCCCGGGGGTTCCTTCGCTGCCTCGCTCTCCCTGAAAATTGACAGAATTCAGTCGGGGGTAAGGGGATTGGTAGGGGGTAGGGTAGGTTCATGTAGAGATGTATGAGAGAGAGAGAGAGAGAGATGTTGAGTTGGCATCAGGGGCCTCGTAGGCAGTAAAAGGTTATAATTTGCATCGCCAGCCCCAGGGAGGCACTAGGCTCTACTTGACCTTTTCCCTGTCTGTGGTACTGAGTAAGGCAGCCTCTCCTGGTATGTAAGAACACTGCTCTCTGAACTGGGCCTATGCTGAGACTACCCTGCTGCCACCACTGCTCTGTCAATTCTCCAGGCTGAAAAATAAAGTTAAAAGCTACAAAAGCCTCTCCGCTGGTTTCTTTCGCTCTTGCCCAGACGTCAAGTCTTTTTAAACGGCCCTCTGAAGCTCTCCGGGCGCTCGCTCCAAAAACAGGATAAGAGGTAGGAGACAGCGCCAATTACCATAAAAGTCACACATTGCTAAACACGCATGGTCAATTTGCGAATTCTTTCAGTCAGAGCGGAGAATAATACAGAGGCACTCAACGAGAGGAAACAACGAAAAGGGAGAGAAGAAGAAGCTCTTAGTAGACATTCACCTCATCTGAGAAATACTCTAAATGAGAAAGGCAGCAAGAATGTAGAGGCGTTCGGTTTAATGACATTAAGGAGAATTGGTTCATGCCAGAAATAATGTGAAAGATTTCATGAGCAATGAGCAATATCTTGCTAGCTCTGTGTGTAAAGAGGCCGTGCATGCGTCGACTACCATGCCTCTTGCCATGATTCTTGTCGAGGCATTGTTTGAATTGTCAGTTCTCATGTATAACTGTAGATGCAGCACCTTGAAACTAGAGGTGCATATCCGCAGGGAAATGCAAAGTGTTATTTGCATTTCAACACTAAAACTAACTCTAACACTGCCTCTAACACTAACACTATCACTAACACTAACTCTAACACTAAAACACTAAATCTAACAGGAAATTGCACCGCTTTGCACATTTCACACCTTGAGATTAATAATGAGGAATATACCTGACTTCCTCTTGGGCCCTCTTCACCGTTGTCCCCCTGTAACAAGGGAGCACATTTTCACTGATGACAACAAACTAATTGGTCTCAATGACTGACGGGGTCCCAGTCAACAAGAACTCCAAGGGTAATTATAAACATTTCACAAGGCATTTATGTAAATTGTGAACTGGTCTAAGGTACATAATAGGCCGAGTACAATGCCGGAAGCAAGAATATGACTCTATGGCACAATGACATGCACTGACTGATGCTTAAATGATATATTAATGAGCCAGTGAATGTGTGTATGTACTGCACGTGTGTGTGGGTGTTTGCATGTACTGTATGTATGTACTGCACATGTGTATGTGTGCGTGTGTGTATGTATGTTTGTATGTCCCAACCCTACCTTATGACCTTTGAACCCTGGCAGTCCCATTGGTCCTTGTAAACCTGTAAACCCTGACTCTCCGTTTATACCCTAGGGGGTAGGAGAGAGAAAAGGAGGTGAATGTTATGTGTGTAACTGGATGTGACCAGTATGGAACTTGACCATGTTTACAGCTGTCATTGTCATGAGAACAGAAGAACACGCAAAAGAGCAGGGGCTTTGGGAAGCTACAGAGGAAGAAAGGAGGGAGATGAAGGCATGCTAGGATGTTGATGCTGGGTGGAAAGGAAAGGACACTGCTCACCTTCAGACCTGGCTCTCCAGGAGACCCAGCAGCACCAGGATCCCCAGGACTGCCCTGCACGTGCACAGATACACACACACACACACACAAACATGTGTACCCACATATATACATGACTGCATGAATGAATGAATGAATTAATGCATGAAAGAACAAATGAATGAATGAATAAATGAATGAACAAATGCATGAATGAATGAATGGATGAATGGATGAAAGGATGGATGAATGGATGGATTTGCAACTGTAGCTCCTGTCTCCCAGAATAAAACTCCCAGAATAAATCCCGTCCATGGAGCTAAAGACAACCAACACATCCCTGAGATATCCCCCTGCAGATCATCTGTCTTTAGTTTTGCCCTGATTGTCCTCAACACCTCAACTGAGCAAATTACCTCATACGTATTACAGAACAGACACAGAAAAACACACAGTAAGACAATGAATATCAGGCTGTGCTTGCAGACTTGGCCAGAGTGCAGTGCGACAAAAACACTAACTAATTAAAGTTCCTAACGAGGAAGCCCTAACGAGCCTGACAAGGGAAAAAAGGAGCTGTGTTCATTTCAGAACACACTCTCATTGGACTTGGCTGGAGCATTAGTGAAATTGCGGATGGTGGGGGTGTATTTTTTTTTTGGTCCAACATCAGACAGACCTTTGGGCCTGCAAGGCCGTCCCCTCCAGGTGTTCCTGCTGGGCCCTGGATTCCCTGTGGGAAAGACAGAAAAAAAAGTTTCTGGAAAAGATGATAACTCACTCACATAGTCCTGTGACATATGCTGATTTTAGTCTTGACAATGTGCTGATAGAGTACGTTCTACACAGAAACGGCTAAGTCTAAGATGCTGGCCAATACTGTGGTAACGATACATAAATGGCCGTCAGTGTTTGAGAAGGCACCATCTAAGCACAATTTAATGTAATCTATTTTATAAGTTGCAAGAGAGACTCACACTGACATTGGACATGGACATCACTGCAGAAAACATTTATGAGGTTTTTATGGACAGAAATTGCATTTCATGTGAACAGCATACTTGGTTGAATATCGGAAGACCTCAGTCTTTGTTTGGTACACCAAGGTGTCGATAGGCCTGTAAAGTCTGGAGATCAATTTAAAACTGGGAGACAATAAAGTCTGAACAGTTTTACTAATGCCATTCCCTTTTACCTTGTACTCGGCCAAACGCTCAGCAACAGGAGATTACTCTTCCCCGTCTCCTCTAGCCTACGCCTACACCTTGTTGCCTTCATCCTTTTTTCTTTTTGAAAAAGCTTCTTATATCAATAGCCTTCAAGGCTTGCCTTTGTGAATTAGCTAGCTACCTACCACCAGAGATGCCAACAATGACACACTCTATAGCTGTGCTCTCTCTCATGCTCACACAAAAGGCGTACATCCTGAGTAGTGTGAAGTATGTCTGCTGCTTGGATGTTTCCATTTTTGATCAGTGATACCATATTATTTTCAAAGGCTTTAATGCATTATTGTAATGACAGAGTAACAGATCAGGGGCTATTTTTTAATTGTTCTTATTTTTGCAAAAAGAAAATAATAATAATTGAGATTTGGGACTATTGAAACATCAGAGTCCAGACTCCCAAGCCTAACAATGACCAGTGTGCTGAATGTTTAATTCTTGTTGAGTAACTAATGGTTGAGGATTTTGCACCCTTGTGCACATTTTACAACAAAACACTGTAAAGTGTTCATATCTTTGAGGTGAGTTATATTGTGTGTTGATGGCCTGAAGCAAAAGCTGGTTCAATGTAAGTGTTCAGAGCATAGATTTGACTCTATGTAGGGTCATGTAGTATGCTGTTATATACCTGCTGACTAATATGTAGGGTCATGTAGTATGCTTTCAGTATATACCTGCTGACTAATATGTAGGGTCATGTAGTATGCTTTCAGTATATACCTGCTGACTAATATGTAGGGTCATGTAGTATGCTTTCAGTATATACCTGCTGACTAGTCAGAAATTGTTGGATTATTTGTTCTCATGACAATAATGAAATCTTCCTCAATCTGGGATTTCATGCTTCATGGACGTGTAGCCTGCACCCACCATGTATACCAAGGGATGGCAGTAACAGAGCATCTTGAGACTCAAGTCAAACTGGATGTTCCTCTGACTGACCAGTAGAGGGCATACTAATGCTCACTTTGGTAGATAAGCAAAGCTGTCACTGACATCTTACTACATGAGTTCCCCCATTTTAGGGGTTTGGCTTGCAAAACGACTATTTTATTTTTCCTCCTTGCAAATATGATCACATCAGTGTAGACAGTGTAGCATTGTCAGAGTAGCTACTAAAGTTAGTTATAGTAAGACATAATTTCCCATACAGCCACATAACCCAAGTGCAATTTGTCAATGCCTGACTTAGCACTGTTGCAGTATATGCACTTCTCTTACCGAAGATCCTTTAGGCCCAAGTGCCCCCTTCTGTCCTGGCGATCCTTTCTCCCCCTGTGGAGAGATGCGTCAACATCAGAACCTTGAACATGAACACTCAATTCATCACATCAGCGTTGCACTTTGTCATCAAACCGGTATTCTTACTCCTCGGTTCACTTCTGTCTAAACTCATGTACTGATTATGCACTATTATTATCATCTCACACTGCATGGCATGTCCAGCATGTCACTTAATCATGTTTCTTTTCTTATTCATGCATATGTCTGACTTCACTATCTCGTTCAACCAGACACTGGCCACAGAATAACAGTGACAGAGTCTGAATGTGTACCCCAGATAACCTGAGTGCGTGTCTGGAGTCTGGAGTCTGTGTGCTGAGGCTCCTGACAGGGCTTACCTGAGGTCCTGCACGCCCCGCCTCTCCAGGAAGTCCCCGGATGCCCTGAATACGATGTAGCAAAAAACAGATGTGCTCCGTTACACCCCTCTCGTGTAACACAGCATGTTGACAGTCAGGATAATAGGGGTACCGGCCCACCCTGGGAGCAGTCTACTGCACAAAACAACCCCCCCCCAACCATTTACCCCCTCCCCAATTAATCACAGACAGCTTCTCTTGTTACTGCTGTTCCGGCATCATTGCAGTGGCACCATACAAATTAATCACATGCTCTGCTAAAGTAATTTTCAGGGAGGAGAGTCTGCCAAGAAAAAGCCCTGACACTGTCAGCAGAGGGCTCTTACTGGTCATCTGAGCTGGACAGCTGTGTCCACATGATTGTTCTCTTCACTAACCCAAAATGGTTTTACGGGAATGAACCCAGGATCCCCCACCCCATCCCCAATCCCACTTCCAATCTACCCATTTCCACTTCAATCTGACGTGCAGTAGTCTCCTCGTTTAATACCAGCTGAGGGACTGGTACAGTTAGTTTGCAGCGGGTTTGTTTGCTCTTCATTATACTCGAAGACTTAAAACACCTGTGAGACGTTCTACCACTATGCTTTCTCTTTCTTTCTTTTCAGATACCCGGGAGCGTATGGAGTAAAACTGTCTGTATAGCAGGCTTGAAATTATGTGGACTGTTATTTTTTATTTAACATCCAAAAAAACAGAGCTAAGAGAAAACAATATGTGGGGCAGCTGTAGAAGAGGGCCTTTAACTGATGCTGGAAGACGCCAGAGAGACATTTCGATTTCTGCCTACACTTGGCTGTAATTGTTCCTGGAGGCATCTTTCACAGAGGGAAAGCCACCGACATGTGAGAGCTACACTACCATCTACGCCTGTCTCACAGGACAGCACTGGAGGGAGCTGATGAGTGCTACTTCAATAGAGTTGTTTTCACAAGAAAATTTCTTGTGAAACTACCTCAGTGGGTTTTGCTTCGTCATTGTAGGCACAACAACATACCTATGGGAACAAAGTAAAATGTTTAGGGCAGCACTTAAAAATAAGTATCACTTTCAATTATAAAAGCACTAACTGGATTGCTGATGTTTCTGTTTGCTACCCATCTCACAGATCTAAATCAGACATACTTTCGTGCTGAGAGGGGAAGTGAGGTATTCAATTATGCCCCAGTGGCGTGCAGAGGAGGCCTTCAGCACCAAGTAACAATATACGGGTGAGATCTTAGAGATCTGCCACATAAATATCAGGAATCATTTTCAAAGAGAAATACAAACTGCATGTAAATGTGATACCTATGACTCAAACTGCAAAACGCATCTGGCGCGGAACTGACGCGTCCGTCCCAGATCAGGGACAAAACAGGACCAGAGTGTGTGTCTGGGTGTGGTGCACACCTTACCACAAAAAAACAACACCCTTCATCCGCCCCAATCCATCAGCACCATACCAGCAGCCACGGATCCAAAACATCAGACAAACGGCACATCGCCCGCTCTTGCTATAAACACACAGGCGATAAATATCCACCCGCTGAAAAGTCTTCTCAAGATAAATGTCACCGGATACACAAGACCCTTTCAGCCCCTATCCTTTATGGATCTGTCTCCAGCCAATTAAACATTTAAAACATTAACCTCCTCTAGGAGAGCTGAAAAATACGGGGACGAAAAAAAAAACATTAAAACTGTGATGCACATCAAGGGCTTCACTGTCCTCCTACACTCAGGAGAGAAAGAGGGAGTGAGAGCGATGGAGTGAAAGAGAGAAAAATGAAGAGAACAAGAGAGAGGGAGAGAATGAGAGAAAATAAATGAGAAAACACAAAAAATGTGTGAGAGAGAGGATGAGAGAGAGAGAGAGAGAGAGAAAGAGAGAGAGAAAATTAGGACAGGTTGGTGGCTTTGAAGTGCAACACTTCGCTACCCTTCTCTCCCCCCAGCACACCATCCAGCATTAATGACTCAGAGGCGAGGCTGCACTGCCTCTGGTTCAAAGCCTCCGCACTACTGGAGACACGTGTGTCACACTGGATCTAATGGCACAGAACAGCACCTCTGGAGGAGATCATCCAAGATGGAGACAGCAGCTGTCAATCCTGCTCATCAGCGCAGGGGCGTCCCTGTTAAAGTGTCACTATAACCATGGTGACTTTGATGTCATAAAGGTTTCTCACAGTGGCCGGTGTCGCTTGAGTCTTTATAATCCTTTACTGGCTGTTATTATGCTCAGATATCTGCTAGATCAACAAGACTGTAACTCCCTTTTGTTTGGGATAGGATCCCGATGCCTTCGTTTGGGGGTGGGTGAATAGAGGCGGAATGTGCCGACAGTGCTGAGCCCCTTGCAAAAAAAAAAAGGTTATGGTGTCTTATAGTTGGTGGTGGGTTTATTGCTACAGTTTGGGTGTTGGGAAGTGTAGAAAATTAAAGCAGACAGCCAAAGCTGAAGAGAAGTTCATAAAATGAGTGGGAGAGTCTGATGAGAATACCAAACTTCTCTTCAAGCACACACACACGCACACACACACACACACACACACACACACACACACACACACACACACAAACACACAGATACTTATGCATGGCTGACAGCTCTAACGCTGACTCCTGAATCCAAGAAGCCTTGCAGAGCTTACACAGCACAGGAAATGAAGTTGTCGCACTGACTATTGTTTTTGCTTCTCTCCGCGGGTCTGTGCATATGATAATAAAAGCTACTCATCACAACCAGTGGTCTGTTTACCAGTTCCCTCTTCCAAGGACTTGTGTGAAAAACAAGGCGAATGCTAACTCGCTGCAGATGTGGCCAGGCCCACATCAAGATCATTGTGATTTTCAAGACACCTGTGGTTAGCACCACCAGTGCAAACAAGCCTGGATACGACCCAAAGCCCCTGCAGTATCTGTTTAAGTAATCTAAAGATTTCTTCCTTTTGCCTGTTCTGCCACTAAAATGGAGAGCACACTCTTAAAAAAAAATCCTCAAAGTTAAAGCCATTTAAAGTAATCACTAAACACCCTGGCACCACGGAAATAATTGGAGGGAGTCTATGAGTTTTGTGACACAGTCCGGATGTTTGGACCAGATAAAATCCCGGTGAGCCTAATTTCTACATCCTTCTGTAAGAGATGGAACAGTGTGGGGAGACGAAGGTATGCTCTCCTCTCGTGTTTATATGGTGGCTCCTGTTTTTGTGTTTTATAAGAGGGCTGCTGTTGGCTTAATGGTCTGAAGGCTGCTGGTGGCTGGTGGGATGCTTTGTAAACATTGCGGTTTTGTAGTGCTCTGTTTGGAGCTCGACCAACACAAACTGGGAGCCTATTTAAAGCCCAAGCTTCCTCACATCCTTTCATGTTCACACAGTATTGCAACTATCCATATTACAGTACAGTGTTATGAAAACAAACAGGAGACAGTTTGAGGACAACAGTTTGAGAAAACGCCAGCATTACGTGTATAACTGTTACCTGAATGTCTTTACAGGGTTATGCTTTCTGATGCTCTGATGCACTGTTACTTGAGACTTGAAGATGCATTGTGTAACAGCGCATCATCTCGTATGAACATGATCCCTTAAAATGGTTAGTTTGAAAAATGCGGCAACCACTGAAAAATATTGGTATACATATTTTTGACACAGTGTGGCATCCAAATCTCTTTCTGCAACTGCATTTCAACATCCTCAGCAGCTCATTGCACAGGAGTCAAGAGTGCTGCACCTGTCGAAGAGTTTTACAGCTGAAGCACTACTGTGAAGTGTCAGGGAAAATGAACAGGGAGAAATGCTAGTCAGAGAGTTTATATTCCTTCTGTGTGGGTTCAGGATCTCTTTGTCAGTTTACACCACATTAAATAGTCCCTGCAGGATAAGATCCTCTAAATGCTTCTTACCGGCACTCCTAGTGTCCCATCGGGACCAGGCAACCCGCGGTCCCCTTTTCCACCCTGTGGAAGATAAAAAACATTCTCAGAACTATCATGGGCATTCTACTAAATCATGACACTGAACACTGAGCTTTGTTTGGTGCAGAACGTTCTGGTCATTTATATTGTCTGCGAGAAGCTTGTTGTATGGAGTTGCAGTGTAAGTAGGAATCAGGTGCTGTGGATGAGCAAAGGCAGTCCAACATACATTAGGGAGCGTATTTCATACTCCCACAGACCACAAGATAACACTGTTTCTTAAAGTGTTTTTTCCAGCTTGAGTCTGAACCAAGATCGTTATGGCTGTTTTGACGACTTTGAAGACTTTGTGGACAGGTTGGAGAGATCATTACACGACCAATCCACGATTCACAGTGACCCGCAGATGGTCAGGAGTGACTGGATGTCACATGAGCTATCCACACCTCAGACAGGAATCTAGAAACGGAACCGTAGAATCTCAGACAAAACAAGGAACAGAACCGTAGCATTTCAGACGGACCACCGAGGACCCGACCAGATGGGAGCCGGATCCGTCCAGATTGGCCCCGGAGATGTCTGGCACATCTGGAGACGTGAAAACAGTCATTATCGCCTCTGCGACGGTCAGGCGTGGAGGTACTTATGGCACGTGCCAAACTCCAACACATATGGCGAAATGGCCACAGAAGACCACAAACTTGACGCTAAATGCATATTGAAACTTCACTTTATCTTAATTATGTGACATTTAGGTTGTTATGCTGCCATAAATTTCCTGCATTATGAGGACACTGCGTTGATTGATTGTTGAGGCCTTTCAATTTCTGAAGAGTTAAGTCTTCATAGTCAGTCATCTTAAAGAGTGGACTAGCTCACGCTTGAAAACGGCTTTGCCGGGACCGAATGTTGGTTAACGGCTAAATGTGTCTGTATTACAAGAGCCAGTGGTGAGGAAAAGAGCTTATTAAACTTTGCCACGAGCGAGCTCTTTTGAAGTGCCCTGCCTCATTTAACATATAAAAAAGCATGCAAGCAGCAGAATCTTTCATTACGCAAGGGGTGGTGAAGAGAAACGCACAAATGTTTTATTTGCTTGTTTCAAAATTGATATTCACTGTGTTTGGCCTGATGACTATCAGTTAATCATGCTGATTGTCAGCTACTGTTGAGGATCACTTCAGTGCACAACCATGGCTCTATTTTTCAAAACCGTTCAACAGTATGTGCTACTGTTATGGACATCTAAGCATTTGCACTGTCAAGACTTGACCGTTGATTTTGAACATTGACTGACTGAAAATACATGTTCAAATCTGAAATGAACACCACTGTTCTGGACATTTGTCAGATGCAAGAGAAATGCACATATGCCAAACATATGCGGTCTGTTTGAGACCAGGTATAAACAGAGGAATGGAAGCTGAATGTAAGAAAACAGTCCTCCGAGCGAGTGAGACCTTGACAAATGCAGCAGCTCTGCTGAACATGCTGTAAGGATCTCAGGACAAAGGTCAATATACAGTACATCACAGCGTGAAAGGGATATGCCTCCACTGTATTCTAAGAATGGATCCGTCTGAGAGTCCTCCTTTAAACTACCTCTGTCTTCCCTCAAAAATTGAGTTGAAGTGAAATGAAAATCTGTTTGTGATGTTAAAGTAAAACAAGAGCATCTGACATTTGTAACAAACTATAAGGCCAAACGTGTTTGTATTAAAACCCTCAGCCAACCCAAAATTTGACATCTTTTTGTTTCTTCTTCTTATCAAGTAGAACGTGACGGGAGTATTCCATCATTCTCTAGGAAAATATGAATGGAGCCTTTCTGGTAAAGAGCCCCATGTTTATTTATTTATTCCCGTGGTTAAACTCTTTTCTAAAAAAAATTTTTTTTTCATCAACGCTTGTCCACTGTGGCTGAAATGTGGTCCATTTACGTTATCGGCCATGGGCATGTCACTGCTTTTTAATGATCTTGGCCCAAACATTGATTTTGGTTGACAAATGGAGCATCACAATCACACTGTGCTTCTGCTTCCATTACAGAACAGAAGGGCTCCACAAAGACCAGCCTATGAGAGAACAGACACGTAGCTGGCAGCACATGGCACAGGCATGGCACGGAAATAAGAGCTAAGGGCTCTTGTCCTGTCTTCCTTTCACTCTCTGAATCTCTTCCAATGCACTTCACTCTCTTGCTCTCTCTCTTTCTCTCTCTCTCTGTTTCACACACACACACAAATAAGATCTCTCCATCTTACTCTCTTTCCTTATATTTCTCTCTTTTACCCTCTCTCTCTCTCTCTCTCTCTCCTCTCTCTCTCTCTCTCTCTCTCTCTCTCTCTCTCTCTCTCTCTCTCTCTCTCTCTCTCTCTCTCTCTCTCTCTCTCTCTCTCTCTCTCTCTCTCTCTCTCTCTCTCTCTCTCTCTCTCTCTCTCTCTCTCTCTCTCTCTCTCTCTCTCTCTCTCTCTCTCTCTCTCTCTCTCTCTCTCTCTCTCTCTCTCACACACACTCCCTCATTCACTCTCTCTCTCTCTCTTTCACACTCCCTCATTCACTCTCATGGTTGATTATCGCATCACATTGCCATTCACACTAGGTTTAGACCTGAAGTGCTTCATGTCATCTCTGCTGTCGGAGCACAACACTGTCTTTATTACACCGTCAAGCCATGTGAGTCCCACTCCTGTTTACACACCCGGCCGTGGAGACTGGCAGCGGAGGTGCCACTCCCCTCCAAATGAGTCCCAAGTAAGGCTGCTTTTTTTCCCTCTTTCACACTGTGCGGAGTGAGTTTAAACATGAAGGCCACATGCAGTCAAGCCAATGTCATCAGACGAGTAGAACAAGCTCAGAGGCTGTGACCGAACTAAGTCTTACTTCTGAAGGATTGCCCTTTTACATCGGTTCTTTTTAGTAAGCTCAAACACACATGTGTTAGACGTACTTTATGAGAGAGTCTGGTAAAGACAAAAGATTCTGCATACCACTGATAAAAGACCCCGACACACACAAAGACACAGACAGATACACACACACGCACGCACGCACGCCGAACGCTCGCACACACACACACACACACACACACACACACACAAAAGCATGGAAGCATGAAAGCATGACTGCATGCACAGTGACATACTGTACATGCTTCTTAGTGACTTATACATTATCATTAGGGCAAGACCCTGTTAAAAGATTGCAACCTCACCCAAGTCCAGCTAGAGTACATGTCCTCTCATTACTACTTTAAATAACATTGCGAGCTGTATGATGAAAGTTATCTCTTAGAGAAATGTGATATGTCTTGAGATGGCCAAATTACAAACCACTTGATTGCGTACATCTGGACCTATTTAAAGGTCAAATAAGCACATATTTTGGGGAACCTTTCTTTCTCTTTTATTTTGAGGGGAGTAGCAGGGTGCTGCTGTCAATTTGCTTTGCTTTATCTAAGCAACTCAAGTGTGTAAGTAGCTGATCTTCTTGAAAAAGAAGCCACAAGAGACGAGACAGAAATATAAAAAGCTTTACATATGCAATCTTAATATTAGAAACATCCAGCTTATTTGTGTGAACAAACCACACAGGATGAGAATATGTAAAAAACATTAACATTTAACCTGCCCTCATTGCGTGTAGTAAAAGGCCTCTCAGTGCAGAACAGTTCAAATCTAAATCAGATAATGATTCCAACACACCTCCAAAAGAGATGCTCTAAAAAGCACTTGGGTTCCTTATTAAGTTAAGCCCTGGGCTTCCTATGGGAGAGAATCACTCTCCCAGTGACGGCAGCGGTGTGGGCGTGAAGTGGGCGTCAGCCGACTAATTATTCTGGTATCAGGTCAGCACTGGGGGCTGTTGCTGCCACCTGAGGTTTGAAAAATGTACAACTCCACTACAAAATAATGAACCTTGGGTATCGTACATCACCTTCAAGAAATGACCTTCTATTTACTAAACACTATTATTTTCCACATTACATATAACTTAACATATAAACTAAAAGTAATTGTACATTTAATTTGATCTTTCTTCTAGAAACTATACTACTTTCGCTTTAAGTTAGACCGGCAAATGTTTCCCAGTTTAGACTAACTAATCATTCCGTTTAATGGCACAATGGTACACTAAACTGTTAACCCAGATGTAGTTGATGAAAACATTGATTACTCTGGTAAGGTATACAAATGTGATGACATCTCTGCTTAAACTTTAGCTTTCAAGTTAATCAGTTAATTGTAATTTATTTTTGTCCACTGACCATCTATCTTGGTTTTTGTGGCTCTTAGATTATTTATGTTATTAAGGTAATGATACCTCCTACCATTAGGGTGAATGGTGTGTGCTATACATAGGGTTTTGTATGTTATGTACATGTATGTATATGCGCATATGAAAGAGCTTGACTTGAGAGGAGGCTGCTCACAAGATGAGTAAAGCCTCTGGAGTGGCTCGGGTACAGTTTGATCATCTAATTGATAGATCTTAGACCGATATATCTGAATTGATTATGGAACAACCAGATAATTGGCTGTTCCATATGACTCATACAAAATGGTTCATTTGATCTAACTTCATTGGATAGTTATAAAATCACCCATGTCTACCCGATTCACCGCCCAGAAGCACATGGTTTTGCTACCACCAAATATAAAATTTGTTTTGTATGGAAGTCATTGTGCGTGTTAGTAATAGTTGGATAATCAAGGCAACCATTTGGCTTATCTTAAAAAATATTGTTGAAAAAATGGTTCAGCTAGAACAAAATAATACAGTTACTTCACATATCAACATGTGTGTGTATAAGTACATTACTTGGTTAACTTAGCTCATGCAGTGAGTTAGAGTTACTTGAGCAAGTTGGTGAGACTTTAAAAACCAATGCAGGCTGTTGTCTTAAGATTTTAAGTTAAGGCAGTGCCTCATTGGTTACAGTGTTGTGGGGTATAGTGTGAATGTGAATCGTGAAGAGAAGAGCTGTTATGTGAATATACAGTATGTTCTCTTTTTTCCGTCTGTAATAAACAGACACACAGACACAAATACACACACACACACACACACACACACACACACACACACACACACACACACACACACACACACACACCTAGACACAAATGCATACACTCAAACCACAGTTTCACAATCTCTAACATATGTATGTCTGTGGATGCAATCAAAAAGAGACATTAATAGTTATTTGTCACTATTCCACACAAACACACACTACTGCAGGTACATGACAAGTGTATATCAACTGTACCTCATCTCCACACACACACACACACACAAACAAGGAGACAGTCCATTAGGCGTGTGGTCCGCTCTTACAGTGAAGTGGTAATTTTTTTCTCACTAGTTTAAAAAACACAGACACACATAAGACGTTTGACATAAAAGCAAAACCAGCAAACCTGCAGGCTTGGAAGAAGAGGGGACCGTAATTGTTCATTTGATCCCTAACTATGAAATTGCGTGTGTGGGAGGGGATTCCCTTCTGTTTTTATTCTTCAAAGCCTTTGGAACGCAAGTCTGAGGGGCCAAATCCAATGAATCAATGAGCAAGCGCAGCAAACTCCTAACTGTGTTTACCAGACACGGCTATGAGAATCAGTTTAAACTTTATATGCATTTAATATGTCTGTCATGACCTAAATATCTTCATATGTTTGTGTGTGTATGTGGGCAGGAGCAATTCTTTCTACAGAGTTGCAAAGCTAACCAGTGAAAGCCATGAGACCACATAAAGAGCACAACTTGCGGTTTTGAGTCACTGCCTATATAACCACCATGGTGTATGAAAGATATAGGTAAAGGGGGTTTGGCTTGAACGTTACACTCAACGAGTCACCCTTTTTTGGTGGTGCTGCGTTTGAACAATACCCCTAATCCGAGCCAGGTGGAGTTGTTGAAAGGGTTAATGTGCATTTAGGTTATCTCAAATGGGAGACTGTTTGGGGGTAGTCCCTTGCCAGTGAGCTTCTGGTACTCCTGTAGGAGTCATAATCATAAAAAAAAAGTCCAAGAAAGCTCTCTTATTTTCTTATCTGCATCCACACACAGGCAAGCACTGCTCTGGCAATGCAAATGGTTCGAAACCGTGACTTTATATTTTAATTTTTAACCAAGCGCGTTTCGTTAGTGATTTACAAGCAAACTGCCTGCACTTTAAGAGGCTCGTAAAGCAATGTGGCCCTTGTGGCCCTGGCCAGAGGATTGAAAGAGAAGGCGGGAAAAGCTTTGCCACTGCGCCAAAGGAGGAAGAAGGGGGGACAGAACAAGGGAAAGAAAGAGAGTGAAAAGAGAAAGAGGGAGAGAGAGGGAGGGAGTGGTAAACAGATGCATTGGAGGCAGATGCGGGGGCTGGAAATAGACAGAAACCGTAACCACACGGTTCCGCCGCCAAAGAGAGGTTTTGCTTGTGCATCCACGTGTGCGTGGTTGTTTGCGGATGTGTGTGGGTCCAGGGGGATGTATGTGTGTCTCTGTATTTGTGTGTGTGTGTGTGTGTATGCATTTATTTAGGACTGTGGTTAGGACTGAGCACCCCTCTCCTGATTGCAATGATATCTAGGTCAAACCAGTCATAACCACATCTCAACATCTCAACCAAGCACTTGTCATCACTCCTCTGCCGTCCCTCTCTCAGCCTTTTCATTTTCTGCTCTTCGCCAGTAATCTCTGGACTGTTTGCCAGGGGAGGGGGGGCTTCTCCGTAAGCAACCCAGGCCATATCTGGACTATGTGTACCAGCTGCCGAGGACCACGAAAGCACGTTCACACAGCCTGTTAAATGACCCTCTAACATGATGACCTTTATGTGACTGGGCACTACACAATAGCACAAGTAAATCAGCCTTTATGTCCAGCAGTGTCATTGGCTGTCCAAGTGGCAACACTGAGTCCATGAGAACAGTGACAGTGAAGATATGACAATAGATGTGTTGTAATGTTGAAGACTGAAGCGTAATGAGCATGTGTAGAAGCTCATCCGTACTACGTCAACTGTACAGATAGTTGAGGGGGAATCACACTTTTGATAAGTGTTTAATAGTTGTTGATAATCTAAATCACCTTTTGTGAAGGATTTTACTTAAGCGAAAGAATTACATGAAAATGTTTACAACAACTGCATCTAACATGCTTTTATTGTACGTACATTCTATTTGACCATTACATTTCTTCAGCAATCGTAAAAAAAACACCAGACGGCATGCAAAAGCTGAATTATATGGAAGAAAACTGCCTTCAGATGACAAAGAAATGTAATGGACAGACACAAAAATGCTTTAACAACCCTACAGCCTACAATTCAGCCCTCAGCTATTTAAGACTACGGGGAATAGAGAGTCCCTTCTCTGACCACAGGAAAAAAATGTAAGAGGGTTTGGTTTTGGCCCAAAACAAATGAGGTAACCTGCTGCCACAGTGCCGAACCTCACTCCCGCCGTGTGCTACCAGAACTAATATTATGCTCCTACTTCTGAGTGTGCTGGAAAATATGGATGGACAGCAAAAAACTCAATTATTTGCTCACTGAATATCTGTGGACATTTCTCCCCATGAGAAAAAAGGTTCACAAGGAAAAGGGAAATTATTGAGTAGTTTCATTATTTGTGAGTATGTTTGCAGGGCGATGTCCAAACCAAGTGTTCCTAAAGCACTTGTAAACATGTTTACGATCGGACAAGAAGTTGTTTAATAAAACCATCACGACAGCTTTAAGGCAGACGCCCCTGAGCTGGGGGCTTAAATGTGTTAAGGTTAACTCAGGCTTATAAATTAACACTAATAATCAAAGGTTTTCTTTAAGGGCAAATTACGGACTTGGTTAGTTTAGGAATGGTTCTACATAAATCCATCTATTTCTGTGCACAAGGATAATCTCTACCCTTGCGGAAGGATGGGAAAACTTAACCTGAGGCACACGCCACTAAGTGACGCTGTAAACACTGTGCCTTATTTCCCCAATTCTGCCCCCTTATGCTTGCATCGTACTTCATATTAATTTCTCTGGCAACCAGGGCAGTGAATTTTGAAGAACTTCTCCGCCCCAAAGGGGTTTTCAAATCATATGTGAGCAAAAAATGACAGTCGTACCGAGTTGTTAAGTGTGCTAGACAGCGACTCATATGTGTTTGTACGAATTAAAAAAATTGCCGCCCACTTACACAGAATGGGGAAGGTGGAAAAAGAAGTTCTTCTTGTGCTCTACTACCACAATTACACATCATTACAACTTAGAACGTGTAAATATGTTCAGGTAGACATAGGTCTCACTGGGTCCTGACATGTTTCCACACCAAGGCAAGGCAAGAGGTCCAAAAGTCCAGTGGGATCAGGATCAAACCTGCAGGGGATGTGATGGCTTCACTGTTCAAATATTGTTTACAGACTACGCCATCACATGTCACTGTACAGATATATGAGGGGGAATTTTAGGCTAATTTTGAATAAGCTTAACCTGAAGAGACCCACACACTTCTCCCACGCCCTGTTAATACAGACCAACACCAAGAAGAACGTGCCTTTGTCAGAAAGTCTATAGCAGGGTGTCGCAAGCACTTACTCTTCTTATATGGCTTGGAACATGGAGAAGTGGTGGACAAACTGTCTGCCAGTAATGTTAAATGGAGCATTGCCTGCTGTGCTGGCAGCCAAGTGAATACAGGTCTTTTTCAAAGTCTTGTGCGAGTAAGGAGACTTCTTATGGTTTTAAAAGTACTAAAATAGATATGTTGTGCTGTGTGTATTTACACAAACACGCGGCAAACGCACACAGCCATAACGTCTCCAAGTGCAAATACTACGCCGTTCCAAGCAAGTACACACAGTTGAGCACACATCCATGCATGCTCACGCACAGTCACCCTTGAATGAGCTACTTCCATTACCATACACACACACACACACACACACACACACACACACACACACACACACACACACACACACACACACAGCATCAAACAACAGGGTTGAGGCGGGGTGGACGGGTTTATGTCAGGGCAGAGAAGAGAGCAGCCCGGGCTAGAACATTGTCAAGCTCTAAGCCCGACTCTAACACCAAGTCTCCCATCATTCCACTGTAGTGTCAGAGCCGTCATGGCAGGACACAATAGGACACGACAGAATGCAACGTTGAATTATATGATATGACGTACCATATCGCGTTACACTCTTGGACATACCTTGTATTAACTATGTGTAATTAACAGTTGCTAAATGTCTTAGGACAGCTGATTAAGTCTCATTTTGTTTGACAGAATGTAATGTGACACGATGTGATTGTTATGCATGTGCACCTCTGGCTGTTAACGGTTCTTTAGCAAACCAAGCTTTTAACTAGGTACTGACGTGCCTCTGCCTTCTTGTGCCATCACAAAATGGGATGGATTCTAACATATTCTATTGTGGGGAAAAAACATGCTGCCTGTACTGACATTGGTACTTTTCACTAATTAGGGAAAAGTTCTGAAAGTTAAATTTACACCTTCATTAAGAAGAAAGCCATGGACATGTAGCCCGAGGGATCAGTTGCAAGAATTCCAGTCTGGGATCTAATGTCTTTCCCAAAAATTACATTCGGGAAGGGAACAAATCGTCCTGACTTTTTCCATGTAAACACAGTCATTGGTTTGACTTGCTAATCCTCTAAACAGAGTTTAATTCAATGGTAATGTAAACTCTGTGCAAAGGAGTTCTGTCTTGGACTGCTGTTAATAATTAGGCAGTGCAATGTTCCCTGAAACTTTATCAAACACTCGCTATTTATTGTTCTTGTGGTATCTGAAAAGGACCGCAAGGAGAAGTCAGGGTTTCCACAGAGACGATTTGGCCTCATCAAGTGGTTGGTGTTTGGGCCGGCCTGGTATCACCGCGAGAAAACATACCTAGAGCGGCCGGTAAGGTGCAAAACCCATTGGATCCACACCAGTCCAGGACTAACACCAAATTTCTGAGTCAAATGGTCAAGTCAGCATTCCACAAAGGTTCAGTAGATGCTGGATCAGTCCTGTTCGAGTTGTAACTAGAAACCATCTGATAAAGGTGTCTTGAAGTGTTGGTGCTAATTTAAGTAATAAGGGCAATGAATAAGTGTGTCCACTACTCATTAAGAATGATAAAATCATGACAGACTGCAGTTGAAATGATGATGGAATATGAATATTTGCATAACTGTACTTCTACAAACATCACTTTTAGAATAGGCCAACAACAATAACATTATCCTCTGTTTGAACATAATAACAGCACAGCATTTAAATGGGACAGCCTATGGCTTTTAAAGACTGTTCACAGAGGCCCCCTCAGTAAGCTGCCACAGGCACGAGGCCTCACTGTTGCTTAATTGAGTCCACTTAACAAGGGGTCGAACAGCACGTCTGCTTTGTCTCAGAGTGGAGCGGCGGTAGCGGGCGCCATATGTTTCCCATTTGCAAACCGGTGTGTGAACACAAGCTCGGCGAAACACGTATTATTACAGCAGAACGGAGTCAGCACCGCGAACAGGGGGATGTGCGTTCCAAAGGCTCTTCCTCAGAGGGCCTCTTTGGTGCTAATGACAGGAAAAGTGCCAAATTGTTCAGGTGCCTGTCACATTGCGCCAAAGTGTCACTGTGACGCATGCACCAGAATGAAACACGCAAAGCCAAAACTTAAATCCTCAAAGCAGAAGTTGGGAATGACATTGAAAAGCTGCATTCCAGGCCACGGCTATCCCTCGTGTTTTCTTGTTTTTGTGTTTCAGTAGTAAATGTACTGCTGTTAGCTCTCAGCATTCTTTGCAGATTAATAATTAATAATTTCATTATCTTATTTCCATACACCTACACATGTCTAAACAATGGACTGCTGTATGTGGCTTTCACACCATCAGAGTGGACAAATGGAATAGATTAGTTCTCAACTGGGAAAGGATGACATTTTGCTTTTGATTATGGTTGGGACTAATAGCATAAGCAAAAAAGCCAACACAGCTTGCTTGGTTAAACGCATACCCCATTTTTGTCCTGATATGACCACAAGCTGAGAGAATTATTGTGTTATTGGTTATATCTGCACTGTGACAAAATGAGAAATGAAAGGCAAACCATGTTGACCAATCAGGGACTGCTTCATTGAACCCTCCACATTTCAGTAGCAAGCCATTTTCCTCTTGTCTTGTTTTGTATCTAAACTGTAGCAATTTGCGAAGTGAAAAGAAAATGGACTCACCTTTGGACCAAGTGAGCCATCCAGCCCATCACTGCCAGGAAGCCCTTGTTCCCCCTGCGTAAAAGACAAAGAAAAGACTAAAAAAACAGAGTAAAACAGAACCCAAAATCGATCCCTCATCCGAGTGCCAACCCAAACACAATTACAGTGATTAGCTCCTACCACCGATTCCAAATTCAACAGAGGGCAAAAGGTAAGGGATGGTAGAATGGAGGAAACAGACCCCTTTTCCACTACATGCCTTCTGCTTGGAGTATTTGACTATTCCTGGAGAGTGCTGGTGTACCGTACTCCCTGCTGTACTTCCAAGGGTTTATCAACATGATTGACATGCACACATGACATCTGACAGACAAGAAAGACATATGCTATGTTCAAGTACTGAAGAACTAACTGGAGTAAATACTGGAATATTGAGTATCATTGGTAGAGTTCACAACGTTTCTCATGAAAATGGAAAAGATGTCCTAGAGGTATCCTCTGATGCACAAACAAACTCTCAAAGGTTCTTCAAAGGTTAATTATGATTAATGTTCCCAAAAATATGAAGAACCCCTAATAACAGAATTCTAAATATAACTCACTGCAAGACCAAATAACCTAAGGTTAAGAATTGTATTACTGTTACAATTCTAACATTTATCTGAGTCAATCTGTATCCATGGAAACATACCATTGGTCCTGTCTCTCCCATGGGTCCCTTTTCTCCCCTTTCACCCGGCAATCCCTAAAGTATAAAAAGCTTATTACAACGTATTTACAACAATATTTCAGGAATACAGAAAAGGATCAGTAAATTTTTTCTCAGTACAATTTTAGATGAATAATAATATTGTGAAAATATCATTACCCTTTTTCCTGGCATCCCAATGGTCCCTATGTTTGATCGTGACATACTTGGACCCTGGAATTACAAAAAGACCACATTGTTACACACAAGGGTGTCTGAACTCTGAGTATTTTTGGCTCGGGCCACTGTAATGTTTACCCTCAGTCTTTCTCCACCCTTCAGCCTTTGAGGTTTTGATAAGCACCAAGCAAAAATAAATCCATCTGCCTCCCATGTGTTTTCAAAATAGAGCTCACCTCCACCAGCGAGGCATTGTGTCGTTTCCATTGCCCTGCGCCATTCTGTTTGAAATATCTCGTCAGAGCCCTACATTACAGCTCAGACAGCCACACAGAGGGCCTTTGTCATGCCCCAGACAGGCCAGCGGTGAACTGTCAAAGTAAAGCCTGAAAGGGGATGGTGGAGGGGTAGCGGTGACGGTTGGTTCTGGTTCGGTTCTTACCTTCGGTCCCGGTGGTCCTGGCATTCCTGGAAGGCCTTGTTCCCCTCGGTCTCCCTGAAAAGAGATGAGAGATACGGTGTTGTGGCGATTGGGAACAAGACGCATACATACTTGAACACATCTAAATATAATGGGACTCCCAAATGTCTGCGGCATCATAAAAACTGCACTGCTATTCTATACTAAGCAGTGTATTAGCGATGCCAGCTTGCCAAAGCACAGAACTTACTTTAAGTCCTATGATCCCCGGGTCTCCTGTCTGGCCGGCTGCTCCTGCTTCACCCTACAGAGTGGAACCGACAGAGCTCAGTGATGGACATTTACACATTTATAATGAATCACTCAGTGGCCATTCCTATGCCCAGTTAAATTAATGGCAGTGAAAGGGGACCGTGAACACCCCTGCCCCCTTCCCTTGTTGCTACTACCAAACTAAATGCTTAAATCACACTCAGCCATCTTCCACAGAGAAACACAGAGTGTTCAGAGTCCATCTTTAAAAGATCCGCTAGTGGTGTATAACAGAGGAGCTCACCTTCTCCCCGGGCACACCTGTCTCTCCTAGCTCTCCCAGTGGACCTGGCCGCCCCTGTGAACAGAAGACAATCAGATGTGAATGGAGGGGATGATAAGAGCTGCGTATTTCATGTCCTTTTTAGCTGTCAGAGTTGTCCGAGTTGACCTGCATCATAACGGCAACAATGCTGGTAGTAATTCATAATGGTTATTAAGTATGAATTATTGGTGTGAACTCACATGCTTGCCATCGGGACCTGGAGGGCCTTCTCTGCCTTGCTCTCCACGGAAGCCCTGCAGTAAAGACAGCAGTGGAAATCAGAGCTGTGTATACACACTGCAAAAATGCTTTTCTAACCTAGTGTTATTACTCTTATATTGAGATGAAAAATCTAACTGGTCTTGTTTCTAGCTAAATTGTCCTTACCTAGTGCTTTCTTGGTAAGGTTATTTTTGCCTATTTCAAGCAAATATTACTTATTTTAAGAAATCTTAACAAGCCAAATTTGCTTAACGCACTGGCAGCCAAGTTTGCTTGTTTTAAGAAGATTTTGCTTAAAACAAGCAAATTTGGCTGCCAGTACGTTAAGCAAATTTGGCTTGTTAAGATTTCTTAAAATAAGTAATATTTGCTTGAAATAGGCAAAAATAACCTTACCAAGAAAGCACTAGGTAAGTACAATTTAGCTAGAAACAAGACCAACTAGATTTTTCATCTCAATATAAGAGTAATAACACTAGGTTAGAAAAGCATTTTTGCAGTGCATAAATTGATTTCTTTATGTTTGAGAGTCACGCTGTGCACTGAATTAAAGGACCATGGTGCATATCTCATTGTTTATGCACACATGTGTGTGTGTGTTTGTGTGTACATGGACTTGCTTGACAGTAGCACCCTGCTTCTCCCCTCAAAATAAAAGAGAAAGAAAGGTTCCCCAAAATATGTGCTTAATTTGACCTTTAGATAGGTCCAGATGTACGCAATCAAGTGGTTTGTAATTTGGCCATCTCAAGACATATCACATTTCTCTAAGAGATAACTTTCATCATACAGCTCGCAATGTTATTTAAAGTAGTAATGAGAGGACATATACTCTAGCTTGACTTAGGTGAGGTTGCAATCTTTTAACAGGGTCTTGCCCTAATGATAATGTACAGTATAAGTCACTAAGAAGCATGTATGCCACTGTGCATGCAGTCTATACATGCTTTCACGCTTCCATGCTTTTGTGTGTGTGTGTGTGTGTGTGTATGTGTATGTGTGTGTGTGTGTGTGTGTGTGTGTTTACCCTTGGTCCAGAAGGTCCTGGTGGTCCTGGGCTACCTTTAGAGCAATCACACTCCTCTTCTGCGGGCTCTTCCACTGAAGGTTCACGATCCAGTGGACACTGCAATGGCAATGAACAACATCAGTGGCTACTAAGGTTAACCATTTTTTATTTATTTCAGAGTGTCAATGCTGTACAATGTGTTTGGTATATTGATCAAATTTGATAAAATACGTCTACCTGTCCAAGGAGATTTCTCTTATCAATGCTTTACATGCCAACTACTGTATATCAGCAGAAATTACAAACTGGTGTACTCACCCTCTCATCATCCTGTTTCAGACAAAGAAACAGATGTTACTGTTGACATAGAGCGCACATTCATCACACATCATATTGTGTGAGTACTGTTAGCTTTAGCTTAGCATAATCAACAGCATTCTTGCTTTGTGTCTATGATGCTGCATTATCACAGAATGTCTGTTTTACCACAGAGTAGATCTCACATGCTGTCTCCCGTTCACTTTGATGTGGGTCACAGTACAGTCTGAGTTTCTGTATTTCTACCTGCATTCATGAAAGATAGAAAAAAAGAAATATTCACATAAACTGTGTTTGTTTGAAAAATACAAAAGGCAGTAAATGCTCAGGATGGAGAGGCTGTTCTCTAAAAACTGCACAGCAGGTGCCTACCACAAAATAGCATGCTTCAAAAACAGCACTTGCTCATCATTGCACCCCTGTGTTCAGACCCAGCCACCCAGCCGAGCAGGGCCTGTGCTATTACATCAGTGTGCGACTTACAGGAACAGTAGCCTCTGAACTGAGTTTCTTGGCGATCTGCGTCTTGCCATTGATGTAGATGGGCACCACGGGCTCCAGGCTCTCGTCCTGGATCTGGACGTCGTCAAGGAAACAGGTGACATGCCTGGGCCTGACCAGCACCTTCAGCTGATGCCAGCCCCCGTCAAAGAGCCTCTGTAATGAGAGGGTCGCATCGACCAATCAGATCACGTGCACCCCACGCACATTCTCACCGTCCAGCAAAAATCATGTGGGAGTGTGGGAGAGAGAGAGAGAGTGTAACTGTCACTTAAAGTTCTAGTAAATAGGCTTATGCACTATGTAGACCCAGCATACATTCACTGCATGCATTCACTGCATGCCTTCAGTGGTGATCTTACAACAGATTTATTTGAATCTGAAATAACTGGGATGAGAGCCCAGAGGAAAAGAATGAGAGAGCCTGGGAAGGAGAAAGCTGTTGCCATGTTATTATATGTCCTGAAACGGACTCTTTTCCCCCATAGAATTCATTTTTCCTGTATAGACTGCATGTATTTTTTCTGTCCTCAATGACAATAAGCACTGTGTGTGACTAGCGCTTTGATCCCATAATGTCAGCCCAAACCATTTAATTACATCTCAATCGAATCAGTCTGTAAGGATGGTTTTAGGCACCCCAGCTCCTAAATACATAGCCCAAGATGCTACTTATGAAAGGGCAGCCATGCCACAAGTTAGGTCCAACCATGTTCCTGTTCCAGTCACTGCCAAGCTTCTCCAAAACAGTGCTTTTCTTTTCTGAGGTGCAGCAAAAGCGAAAAAACGAGGAAGACGGAAAAGTTCTGCTTTCCCTCGTGGCCCCCGGCCCTCAGCTTCAGAGAGGATTACGCATGCACACACACACACTCACACATAGCGTGAACACGCACACACACACACACACACACAGCGTGTACACACACACAGGTCATCAGAATTTTGAGTTAAAGAGGCACTTTGAGCTTGGGGATGTGGGAGGGAGGATGCATCCTCCTGTCTCTCCTCGCTAAATAACATCGGGTTGCATCCATCAAATCATGAATGGGGGGATGAATGTTCATGGAAAATAGAGAAAAAAAAAGAAAGCAAAAAAAAACAAGGCGGGTCAGAGTGGATGCTACTGCTACCGTGGAAACAGTGAGAGCAGCGCCAGGGCTGACATTCCTTGCCTGGCAGTGGGTTTCCACTGCTCCCTGAGCAGACAGAAGAAAACATTCTCTTGGGACAGGCTTGTTCATAAGTCGCTACCCATAATGCTTACATCAGAGCGTACAGTATCAGTGCTCCAGAGAGCTTAGGTGATTGCAGACCAACCACCAGCAACCATGAAGGATGTATGGAGATAAAGCACTGACCCGAAGTAAAAAAGAAAGTGTTGGGTGCCTAGTCTATTCTAAGTTGTTTTGGATAAAAGTATCTTTTGGATAAGGTGTTTTGGATAAAAGTAGGTTTAAGACTATCATTTAAGACTTACACTTGTGGTGAGATGTTATTACACTTGGGATGTGAACTGCCTGCCTACAAATTAACTGTCTGCCCTTCAACTGTGTGTGCAAAATAATTGTTTGGTCACTCCTTAGTAACTCCATTTTTATGGTCTAATATTGTCTGCCATTACAACAGACATTACAAACAATAGCATAATTCTCACATCTCAATGAAAACATGCCCTAGAAGCACCTTAAGTTTTTACTTCAGGCTTTTTTTCTTACCCACCCCCAAAATTGTAAACAAATATAAAAAATGCCCTGGGAAGAGAAACAACAGGAAAATTATATAAAAGTATTTAGGGACACTCTTCCTTCTTATCATTCCAGTGGAGATACATCATTTTGTTGGAGGCAACAAATAGAACTAGAAAATGCATTTCCTGAAGGAAATACCAGTGCATGAAATGCAAAAGTTAGGAAAGGAAGAAGAAAAGAAAGAAGAGTGAAAGAAGAAAGGAAAGAAGAGTGAAGAAAGGAGAGAAGAAAGGAAGAAGAGTGAAAGAAGGAAAGAAGAAAAGAAAGAAGAGTGAAGAAAGGAAAGAAGAGTGAAAGAAGAAAAGAAAGAAGAGTGAAGAAAGGAAAGAACTTGCCTGATATTCAGTGGCTAATTGCAGTAGCGGCTGTTTTTTGGACACTTGTTTATTATGTGTTTATTAGAAACGCGGCTGTGAATTAAGCCTTGTAAGGGGTGTGAGGCAATAAGATTGGTTACAAGACTCTTATTAGTGTCCAGTAAACACTTGGTCACAAGTGCTACAAATGCGCTGTAATGCCACATAATCCTTTAGAAACGGCACCCTTAAACCACAGAGCAGAGAAATGCAGCACCAGTAAGGCGCTTAGGTCTACACCTTGAAGTTACTTCAATGCTAAGAAGAACATGGCAACCTCAAAAGCCCCGGAAAGCAGTAGAGTTTTTTTTACCAACCTCAACCCCCTGAGCGTTGAAGGTGATCTTCTGTTCGCCGTTGGTGAGCTTGGTGGTGGTGAAGGTAACTGATTTGTTGGCACCGTTTAGAGTCACCGCCGCCTGTGTGGCTTTGTCTTTAGACAGCACCCTCCACAGGTCAAACTTCTCTTTGCGCAGGGATGCCCGCAGACGAACAGTCGCCACGAACACGTAGGAGGGGGGCAGACCCTCTGGAAAGATCTCCCTGAATGACACAAATGTCAAAGTCAATCAAACATGACACACCTGTTTTGGACTGTTTTCCTACAGTTAGCTTTAGCATTTTAATTTCCTCTGCAATACTCCAGCAACTCCCTTAACAAAACATTTAAAATAGTAATGAATATTCATTTCATTTCAAGTCATTTGTAAATTAACAGACTTCTCATCACTATTCTTAATTGCTAAAGTTAAAGTCTCTGTTGTGTAAAATCACAGAAATGGCCTTGGTCCAGTTCTTCAGGTCTGCTGGACTAATGTGGTCTCTCTATCGCAGCCCCACCTGGTGTTCTCCGTGATGTCAACTCCATTCTCCAGATGGTAGGCGGCTTCAGATGTGAGGGAGCCCGCAATCTTCTTGGCCTTCAGATGGATGTTCATCCCCACCAACAGTTCAAAGCCCTTTTCATCGCGAGAGGCTACGGGGATACGTGTTGGGCACACCGATTCTGTATTCAGACAAAAAACATACATTTGATGAAAAAAAGACCAGACATAGACAGATATTAAACAGTTCCCCAACCCTACCATATATGCCGCATATGATTTTAGATGGACAAAAGAACTGCTGTTATCCAAATAATGACCAAAATCAACCTCTCTGGAAGTTTGTATGGATACGACTCATCTAATATCTTTGTGTTTAAAATATTGCATTCGATCAAAACGTCAGCTGGGTCTCCTGTGTCACCATACACAGGGAGCTTTGCTGTTTCGACCACATGGGTCCCTTTATGACTTTTCAGGCAAGTTTTTCTATTACGTTTTGGCTGAACACAACACTTCCCCTCACGCATTCAGCTGCGCTGCGGCTAGCCATGAGCACACAGCTACACATGTGTTTCCCCTCAGTAACTCTGCGACTCCGTGCACCACCCAGCCATGGCCTCATGCCGGGGGTTGGCAGTGATACGGTGTGGCTTTCCCTTTCAAAGGGCGTGAATGGAGCATCGGCCTCAAGGTTTGGCCTCCACTTCTTCTTTTTTTCTTTTTTTAAAGGAGGTTTTTTGAAGAGAGAGCACCAGCACAGGACCCACCTCTGGGATTGCGTGACAGATCCGGAGTTATTAGGTTGTAAATGCCAGGACAGTGCCACTGGAAATGAGAAGTGTTATGTTTATGTGCTGAGTTTACTTTACAACTAGAGTTAAACAGCACTCATTTATATCAAGCTGGAATAAACTGCACTCGGTCACGCTATCAGCTTAATGAAACTTTCAGCTCTGTGGATTCACTTACTGTACACTGTATGGCAGACGATACAGAGTTCAGCACTGCAAACTGAATCAGTTTAAGAGCTCTTTTATGCCTGTATCAGACAGAATTTTAAACAGCACTGGTTACATAGGCTGTACTTCAGGACAAAAGCACAAACTGATTGATTCCTCAAGTTGAAGGCTTATTGTGTGTACTCTGTGATGTCTGTGCTGGTGCTATGTGCCCAAATGTGTTGATGGATCTAGCTTTGTAGGGTATACACACAGCTGTGTGTGTGTGTGTGTGTGTGTGTGTATGTGTGCAAGAGAGAAAACGAGTGTGTGTGTGTATGCCTGTGTGATTGAGAGATACAGAAAGAGAGAGAGAGAGAGAGAGAGAGCGTTTGTGTTCATGTAAGGAAGGAGCAGGGACGAAATGCTGTATCCAAGTAAGATGATGCAGACACTTACTACATTCTGTACAAATACACACACACACACACACACACTTAAAAACACATCCTAAAAATGAATACAAACAAAGATACACATATACACCCAAAGCTGCACACAGAGACCTCTTTCCATCGCCCCTGACCTTCACAAAGCTTCTGCTCCATTGAGTCTCGAATGCGGTCGATGGTTGTGTAGTCCTCTGCGTGGAGCACGTAATCATTCGGCGGCTTGTTGGCGATGGCCACCAGCTCGGACGTGGTGATCTCGTCGCCCACCCCGACGGAAAAGAGGATTACGTTCTGCGCCCGAGCCTCCACACTAGCATCCACCACGTCATCCTGTGACTTGCCGTCGGTCACCACCACGGCGATGCGGTTCTTGACCGCCTCGGAGCGCAGCGAGCTGGGGAAGACGTGCTCGATGGTAAACTTGATGGCACGGCCCGTCTGCGTGTTGCCGCCCAGGTAGCTGATGTCCTGGATGGCGGCAACAAGCGCGGCAGTGCTCTGGTGGCGGCCCAGCGGGATCTCCAGCCGTGGCGTATCACTGTACTGCACCACCCCCACCTGCGTGTAGAGCGGGCCAACGTCGAAGCCGCTGGTAATGTTCACCAGCCAGCGCTTGGCCGTCTCGAAGTCTGTGCTGCCCACGCTCCAGGAGCCATCAAGGATGTACACCAGGTCATTCACGGCTGTACTACAGCCTGAAATACCAACAAAAAACTTGATATTCAATTTCAACTCCTAATTAACTGTTATAATGTCTTTAATTAGACCAGACCACACTAGTTCGGACAAAAACAGGTATTACTTTTTTTAATAAGAGCATTAAGGTCCAGAACCATTATCATGCTTCTACTATATTGTTATGTTACAAAATCTCATTGTCCAAATATCTCAGTGCTAGAAAGAGATCCAATATAAAATGACTGCCATACAGCCACTACATAAGCCAAGATGAGGTTGATTAAAAGACCAAGGCTCCATTATACTGGTACTGGATATCTGACAACTACACACTTACAGGAACAAACTGCACGTATTTTGTTGCAACAGAACATAAAAATGTATGTAATCACCTGCTCTAATGTCCTCCTCCTCTATCGCTTGCAGAAATGCCAAGGACAGTAGAGTGGTCAGTACCCTCAGTGTCCACAGCATCATTGCAAGTGTTGTCAGAGGTTGCAATCTAGTGAAGAAATAAAACCACAAATTATTGTCGGGCTCACTTTTGTAACCTCCATTCGCAAAATTGCTTTTACGGCAATGTACATGGAACAGTTTAGACTGTTTGTCACTACATGGTATTGCTACAGTGATGGAATATATTGGTTATGGCCACCAAGCAGAGGTGAGGTGAAAACAGGTGGAGTGTCAGTATGTGGCCATGAGCCAGAGAAACATTCAGTTGAGGGATTATGCCAACTCTCTGTCGTTTGTAAACCCCAACCACGTAACATTTTCCAGGTTAAATCATGCGAAATGTCAGCCGGACCTTAGAGCACCGGAACGGACCTTCACAACGTATCAAATGGATTTAATTTGACTGTTGACGCATCGATTGCTACGGTCCCCACAAAGGGCTCATTCTGTGGCCGGTGGTGGTGTAACCGACCCATCACACACGGATGCCAAGTGAATCACTTCTCAAACAATTCTGCCTGGACTGTCTGATGTGTTACTTTGTTTCGACAGACATGTGCGTCAGTGCTGAATATAATATACATAAAACGACATGAATAAAATTGAATGTGACAGAATATTGCTTCTGTCTCCCTTGGAGGAGGAAAAAAGGAGGTTCTTCTAGTTTGCAAGACCCAACAATCCACTTTTATTCAACCTTGTAAAAAGTGTTCTTGGTAAGAGGGACGTTTTGCGTCGTACCATAACACCGTGTGGTCTTGTTTTTTTGCCATGCTTCAGTGGAATCTACAAGCTTTCATGTAGCCAAACAACATCGCCTTACCAACCACAGGCTGGAGCCAAGGAAAATAACAATGTAAGCAGAAAGCTGGAGGGCACAACACAAAAAAAACATGGCATGTTGGCCAACAATATGTGGAGGACAGCAGGACATCACAGACACATATCCCTTTGTGCATTTGTGTGTGTGTGTGTGTTCGCATTTGTGCTTGTGTGTGAGTGTGCATTTGTGTGTGCATGTGTGTGTGCATTTGTGTGTGTGTGTGTACAGTATATATTCTATATTCAGTATATATTCTTCTACTACTACTACTTCTACTACTAGTCTACTTTCTGTCCATATTCTAATATATAATTTACAGACTGATGCCAGTGGATTGTGACCCCAGATTTTCACATCTGCTTATGAAAAGTCTAGGAGTACATTTTGTATTGATTGATTTTGTTCGCTTATTCTAACAGTGTTGTACACTGGGGCTCTGTATTGATACATCACACATTCTCCATCTTGCCAACACCAACCCCCCCTCCCTACCTCAAAAGAACAACAAAAATAAATACTGAAAATCGCATATTTTGGCATTCTTGCATATTTTTTTTATGATTTTTGATTCTGCACAGAATGCACTGGTCTAAGTAATAGCATCTTCACCATAGGTCATACTGGTGAGCATGGATGACATGTCAGTATATTACAGCCATCTATCACCTTGTGAGAAGCAAGTCTCGTAAAATGAAGTAGTAAAAGGGCTACAGGCTTTTAACTACCGGTTCCTGTAGAGGTCATAAGGCAATCCCTAGGACGTGAGAACTCCATGATCACCTTAACCACTTGTTGACCGGGTTCTTGGGGACAAGTACCCTCCCATAACTACCCAGTGACTGTATTTGAACAGCAAACACCATGTGAGAAATGGATAACATTCCAACTGAAATTCTGTCCTGAGGAAATAGTGAACAGATAGTTAGAACACATGTGTTGCAGAATTGTTTAACCTCGCCTCTGATTCATCACAGGCAAGTTATATTATGATCTTCATTGTTTGTTAAAGTACCATAAGTTTATAACATTGACACTTACAGATACAGTTTATACTGACATACAGTTTGAGAAACTAGTGAGAATACAAGAATATACAGTAGATGTGTAAAGATTCATGCTGCTACTGACATATACTTAAGCAATATAGCACGAGTGGGAGTGGGGTAGGTAAGGGATAATCCCACGGGTGGTGTTCGGCCGTAGCCACCGAGGCCGCCAGGCCGAGTGGCGTAGGCAACAACACCCGTGGGATTATCCCTTACCTACCCCACTCCCACGAGTGCTATATTGCTTTTATAAAACAATTCTACAGTCAACAAATTAACATTTCAACACAAAGTTATTGATTAAAAATGGTTTATTTCGCCATTGTTTCTCCGCAACAAAAAATAGTTCCATTGTCAACGTCTTGGTTTGGAATTTTAAAAACTTTGAATTAACGGTTATCATCAATGCGAATGTTTCATCGCGGAGTGATTCATTTTTAGCTGTGAAAAGTCCCGTAACTGTAGGTATGTTGAAGAATAACCTATAGCATGGAACGTCTCTCGTCCAATCAGAAACAGCTAAATTACGCGCTAGAACCTAATTGTTTTATAATGTATAATAAACCAGTACAATAGGTCAAGGCGTTTTGTGTCCACTTCTGTCAAATATTTCTCTTGTTTCAAAATGAGATACTGTTGTTATATCTTACAGATTTTACATCAAAGACACATTATTGCCAGGAAATACAGACAATTGCCAAACCACATGATGATGATGTAGGGTTGGTGAAATCATCAGTACCCATATTTAAGCAATATAGCACGAGTGGGAGTGGGGTAGGTAAGGGATAATCCCACGGGTGGTGTTCGGCCGTAGCCACCGAGGCCGCCAGGCCGAGTGGCGTAAGCAACAACACCCGTGGGATTATCCCTTACCTACCCCACTCCCACGAGTGCTAAATTGCTTTTATAAAACAATTCTACAGTCAACAAATTAACATTTCAACACAAAGTTATTGATTAAAAATGGTTTATTTCGCCATTGTTTCTCCGCAACAAAAAAATAGTTCCATTGTCAACGTCTTGGTTTGGAATTTTAAAAACTTTGAATTAACGGTTATCATCAATGCGAATGTTTCATCGCGGAGTGATTTATTTTTAGCTGTGAAAAGTCCCGTAACTGTAGGTATGTTGAAGAATAACCTATAGCATGGAACGTCTCTCGTCCAATCAGAAACAGCTAAATTACGCGCTAGAACCCAATTGTTTTATAAAATCCAAATATCTGTGGCTACAGTCCCTGTTCTGTGCCTTTGGGGAACATACATATCACAGCTCAATCGAACCCAGCCCAGATCCTCAGAGATCCTTAGAGTTCTCGTCTAACCTACATACACTATACCTCCATGCTGATGACTCAAAGGGAAGTGTTTGCTTGTCTTACATGTGCACGTGGTGGGATTTCCTGGCCAGGTTGAAGCCCGCTATTGGGAGTGAGGTTGGTGGTTTGGTTCGCTGTGGGGAGCCAGGCACCCTCTAGAACATTTCTCACCAGATGTTGTGTGGTATAATAGTGCCTTTCATGTTCTTAAAGGATTTTGCTTTTCTTTTCAATTTTTTTTGCAATCCATCCAAATCCATGTCTTACAGCAAAGATTTATAGTTATCTTTTCTCAAAATGAATGATTCATTTATAAATGAAGTCGTATTATATATTATTCAGGCTATCGCGACAGATTAATCTTTCGCTAAATGTAAACATCGCTTAATCGCTCAAATAAAATATTCCCATTTACACACAGTGAAAAATGCACTGGCCATTATGTGGTTTTGTTTGGTCACCTATTCAAGACGACACCAAAATAGACATGGGCCTAGGGCTTTCAAAAACTGGGCTGTTTGGAACAAAACATACCAAACACACAGTGAGACGTGCAAACACAACCTATCATTCTGACTTAAAGTTTGACAGAAAGTAGCTAAGAAACTAAGAGCCACTTCTGCATTTAGAAATAAGCCTATGAACTGTGATGTTCCAC
The DNA here is from genome assembly GCF_963457725.1 of Sprattus sprattus. Classification (NCBI taxonomy): domain Eukaryota; kingdom Metazoa; phylum Chordata; class Actinopteri; order Clupeiformes; family Clupeidae; genus Sprattus; species Sprattus sprattus. The sequence goes on along the minus strand of NC_137915.1, from coordinate 19,287,482 downwards.
TTAGAATAAGAGCAATTAGGCTAATACTTGATCACATACACAATGTACCGAGCCATTAGTTTATTTCCCTGTTTGGCAGCACATCGCATCAAGAATGCAAAGCTCGCAAGATCCGGTCCCTTGGAATTGGATTGCTAATTACCCAGGCAATTTACAGCACCTCATCGCTGGTCTGTGAACCTGAAATTCCCGGATTTCGGAGCAGAGGAGAGGCCCCTACTCATGCAGTTAGCCGTGCAGCCCAATTAGCATCCTTCACTTGTTCTTATTAGCTTCGCTCAACTCCAGTGCACCCAATTCCCCCTAAATGGGCCTTAATAGAGCGCGGAGCAAACACTTCAGCATGTATCAGTAGTGAGGTAAACAAGAGCCGATAGCCTGATTCAGTTGCCAGGTTTTGAGTGATTCATTCATTGATGTAGTCTAAGGCTGTGGTCAGTACACTTAAGCAGCCAACTTTTTTCCTAAGGTCACAAGGTGACACTATAAACACCTCTGCACCCATTACATTGACAGTTTGAAGCTACCAATACCAAAGGCTTTTCAAGACTGTGGAATAGCTATGAACTGTGGTAGGTCAAATTGTTCCACATTCTTCCTACAGGCACAAAATGCCACAAGAGAATAATCTGCGACACACTGGTCTGAAAGTTTCACAATACCCTCAGAACTATCTTCCACCATGTTCTCTGGCAGTTTGGGGTCCCTGAAGATGAGAAACATACAAACTCAATCTGGCCTCCATCTCTTGATGCTGCTCGAAGGAGTTAATGTTCCCGCACAGGGGGGTTCCCTTCTAAACATCTTCAATATGCGAAGCAGCAGGGGACTAGAGATGAAACTATGAAAAAGAACAGACAGGGCCAACGTAATTACTGTTGACAAAAATCTGCTGTTGTATAACAAAAGAAACAACTTCTGCTGGATCAGCGAGGAATGTAAACAGAGAGCATCGTTCACTGTCTTCTTTATGAAATAGATGTCTACCATTTCTGCACGTGTGTAAGATGGACCCACACCAGACCTGAGCCACATCCATCCCAGATGTTTCCCTGGGTAACAAGCAGCCAAACGCCAGTACATGATAAGCTACCCTGCAGCAGTCCAGTGACGGATCTTGTGCCACACAAGGACAAACACAAAGCTGTTACAGTAGCTTGCAATCAGCAAATTACAGCTCTCCATTCTGGTCACTGGACTGCCAGTAAACTAAATGTCTTTCGTTGCCTACTACACATTCTTAAAATGTTGGATATACTACTATCCCATACTTGGATCAGTTCAAGAGCTTCTAAGTAGCCATGGTATAGTGGAGCATTATACGCAAATGAAGATGATAGTGTCAAGGCTTTATCCTGCCTTTCGAAGAACATGTAATTTTTCTCCTGAAAATATTTCAGGCAGTGCTCTTTTGACCCTAAACCACTAGAAAAACTTTGTTGGACACTGCAGACATTGTGTCTGGCTTGCCTCGGAGGGTAACATGAGAGTTTGAGAGTGAAACATTTTTTTTTTTAGCTGGTAGGCACTACACGTAAACATTTGCAGATTAAATATTGAAAAGTTAACTGGATTTTGAAACTGGGGGAATACGTTTATACCGTTGTATTAATCTGCCAATGTAGCTTTTCATACTGTTTTTCCTGTAGAAAACAGACCGTTTCATGTGGATAGTTCGAACAGGTGTCTGTAGAGTTCCATCACTCTTGCCACCAGGTGGAAGTTTGGGTGCTAATAGCATTTAGCTTACACCTCAGTTGGCTACACCAGCTGATCTTGATCTTGTAATAATCAACTTAAACTCGCTCAAACCTCTGAGGATGTCTTGCTTATTTTCCACGATAACATGTCGATGTCTACATTTCTGTTCCACTACTAACTTACTTCGCTATTTACGAAAGAGATGCCAACTTTGTCCTATCATGTGTTAATAAATAATGGTTTTATAACATTTTAATAACTTTGATTTCACCTGTTGTACATGCAAACTCATAATCCATTTGAAGTTATACAAATTTCAGTTAAAGATTTCACCAGGACAACAACTATATATAAATGCACAATTAGAATATATTATCATATATGATCAGTCATTATATTTGCAATTTCACGTAAGGTATTTCTATTTAGATAGATAGATACACTTTTATTAATTAGAGCGTGAAACATGCAATGAAAATGTCCAGTCTTACCTCAATTCAAAATTCCAAATGAAAATGAAGTTGTTACCACTAGAGGGAGTGTACGCTGTATGTGAGCATAACGTTCAGTCTGCAAGTACTTATACTGTAGTGATTCGTGACGTAGACGTCATGGAACCGCGTCGATTTCCACCTGTGAATACTTGGACGCCCCTGGATAATTAACACTGGGACATAAACATCGGGATTTTTTTCAACACACATACCCACGAAGCAAAATATATAACTCATACGAATTACAGAAGAAATCTACAATTAAGCTGTCATTTATCCTTAGTTGTCTAAACCAGTTTCAGCTGCTTGTTTTTGTTTTGCTCGTTTGCTTTTTTTCCACATTAGATGAACCAGACCCCTATCTTTATTTTATATTACCAGTGTTTATGGAAAATGGGGCTTTCTGCAGGTTGTGTATCGTCTCATGCACTCAATGCCTCAGACAAAAAGTTATCATGCAAACCGCTCATCAGGGTATGGATGTTTCCAGTAAGACAATCCTTACCAGCTATGGTTTATTCAAATGATGGGTTTTGTTCATCTACAACGCTACATAAATCATTAAGGCTGCTCTTTCACAAATAAAGCAAAAAAGAAGACTATCCTCACACTGCAAAAGCTCTCATGTTCATTTAGTACAACACGTCTTAACACGTTTACCTTGGTATGAAATACTCTCTTTTCAATTCTAATCAGCTTTTGTCATCCAGCATCTGTAACAATGTGTGTGCATGTTTTCTTTCCCCGGAAAAGCACGTTGCTTTGTAGCATCTGTCTTTTGACCTCCTAAAATGAAGCAGGATTTCTTCAGCCAATATAGTTATAGTGATAATTTACCCAAGGCTTTACCAAGACATGCAAGACTATTCATACACTTTTAATTTTCTTTTCACTGCTGTCTGAGACGGTGCAACGTTGTTCTGCGCCACACCAAAAATTTGATTTCCACGAGTCCGAACACCGAAACGTCAGTCAGCCTCCCCGCCCACACGCGCATTCACCAGCTGCTACAAACCCCAAATTAACCCATCTATTTTGGATCCAATCTACCACAAGAAAATGTTCAACCTCTACGGAGACTTTCACTGTGTGGAGTGGACGAAGCACAAACTGTCTCGCTGACGTGCGTCAGAATATTATGTGGCCAAGTGGACATGCAGTGATATAGAAAAAAGGTCCTGTCACCTTTGGTCAGTCAGGATTAATACATGTCTGTGGTGTGTAATGTTTTTTTTTTTTGTAGACTGCTGCACTGTCGGTTGTATTTAATCATTTTTCAGGTTTGTAAAATTAGCCTGTAATTACAGTGTATTTGCATTGAGGTTTGTGTGGGTATTTGAGAAGACACTGGAAAGTCCACATAAATAGTTGTCAAAGTCATTTACAGAAATTAGACATGGAATATAATATATAAGAGTACCTGCCTATTTATAATCATTTCACAAATACAGAGTCTTAATAGGAAGATCATCAATCATCAACACAAATTTGCCCTGCCACCTCTAGGAAAAACACATGCAGTCACCTCCGTAGCTACCACGAGGAAGGGTTCTGCAATGCCCTCTACAGGACGTTTTTGGAACAACATAACCCTACATAACTTAAAAAACACAATTGTACCCATATATATGAACCTAACACTTGATTCATTTCTCAGCCCTTCCCAAAAACATATTTGATATTCAGTTTTTGACAAAAAATAAAACACAATCAAAGACAAAGATGACTAAATGAAAGACAAATGTTTGGTAGTCCAGTAACACAGGACACCTTCTCTTTTAAAGACTTACTGCAGCAATGTTGAGTATACACGTCACATAATTTATCACAATTAATCAGTTGAGGAGATAAGAAACTGGACTATCAGGTGTGGTAAGACGATCATTGTACACATGATGGTGTATGTAATCAGTGCAAACTACTGTTCCTGAATTTCATGAGGACAAAATGACCACTGTTTCTAATTGTGCCATGATGTACAGTACATCCTCTTAAAGGAATGTATAATAAGCTGTCAGTATGATATATTAAGGCAGAACACACATCATAGCATCTGGATATTTGTCTCCTAATTATGCACAGCTTCAGCATAACAGAAGTACACCATGACTATGTGTACACTTTTGAAGGAACATGCACAATACCTTTAGCATAAAAATGGTCTTACTCTTACTTGCTAAAATTTGACCTAATATGACCACCACCACCCAACAACAAGGATCAAGTGTTACCACATTACTACAGCAAAAGGTTATCTATAATAATATCGAACACATTTCTTCCAACATCCAATCAGTGACATTGCATGTCAAGAAAAGTGTAAGAGAGTAAAAAGGCCTGACTCAAGTATGGAATAATTCTCCGTAGGTGAGATACACAGAGTGACCCACTTGTCTGGTTACTGGGTCGGTCATGAAGGTGAGGGAATGCCCTAAGAATGTCCCTGTCCCAGAACACATTCTGACTAGGCTGTGTTTAAGTTATCTGTTGCTATAGAGTGAATAAAATGGTTTGCTAAATACATGTTTGAAATTTAACTAAGTAATGAGTGTTCAAATCTACAACATTATTCTGTCTCTACACCTGAACTTCACACCACACAAAGACACGTTACAACACATTAAACCTGAGCCTAACACCAACGTAAACGAATTCCGACTACTGTGAACTGAATTGGGCTAGCTTTCTCTTCAGACAAGCACGTTTATGTCGGTTGAAGTTGCTTGGAGCGTTGAATTTCTTCAGACAGAATTTGCAGGTGTATGGTTTGAGTCCTGTGTGGATGTTCTGGTGCACTTTGAGGTTCTCGAGTCTAGAAAACCTCTTGCCGCACTGGTTGCACTGATGTGGTGCAAATCCTGTGTGAATCTTCTGGTGAGATTTCAGGGTCTGCTCGGACAGGAGTCTCTTACCACATAACAGACAGGTGAATCTCTTTTCCTGGTCTGCTGTAAAGGACATGTTAAGTTGATTCCCAGAACCGCCTGCCCTCATGTCTAAGGACACAGCGCCTGAGAGACTCATATTGAAGACACTCACAGACCCAGGTGATTTTCTGTGTCTGGACCACTGCCTGTGCAGATATGACTGACTCCTTAGTGGAGACGCTGTCCAGTGTGTGAAGTGTGCATTCCCAAGCTCCACTTCCTCTCTCTGTACCTCTTCGTGTCCAACTCTACTACAGTCTCTGTGTTGCATGGGATTTGACTGGGGTGCTTGGTATAAACCAGCTGCCATGTCACTGTTCCACGTGCTCTGCTGTTCGTGGTAATAGTCTACAATGTCCTGTCCGCTGTTTTCACTTCCTTCGTCTCTGTTTGTAGAACTGGAATGGCCAGTCTCTGACTCAATCTTAGGGTCACAGTTGGTGTCTGAATGGGTAAATGTTTCAGGAGGGGCCCATTCTAGTCCTGTATGGGGGGACAGTGATGTGCTCAAATCCAGATTAGGATCAGGCAGGGCAATATCTGAACTAGTAATTTCTGTAAAGGAGGAATTAAGATGACATTGAATCAATATAAGTCAGTGAAAACAGCAATAAGGAGTTTTGATCAAAACTATCAATCTAACTTCTGATAAAATCATGCAAAAACCTTACAAACAATAACAACAGCACAGTGGGCACTGATAAAAGGCTTGCTAGTATAATAACTCTTGTCTTTGGCGACAAAGTTGGTGAGGTCATGATGTGAAAGCATTTTTTTCTCATTTTTGTATGAGAAACATGATATGGTGAATTACAACATGCTGCAGTTTTTTACCTTCTTGTTCATCCTGCTCTTCTCTCTGAAGTTCAAACTCTTCAATGACTTCCTGTTTCACAGACACCAATTCCATCTTTGTACCCTGAAGAGGAATACACAAAATCAAACAGACTCTGTGTTTTGGGCATATCAAATTCTTTAAAAATACTTACAGTGCGTCTGTGTGGTGTGTTTATTCGTAACGTATACCATATCTTGACTGGCATGTTCGGATTCTTCGTTGCTAGCGCTGATGTCCCTCTGGCTGCACTGAGGTATGGAGTGATGAGTTCCTGACAACCCTATATATAGGCCTACATTTCAAAATACAAGTAATTCAAAATATGTATTCATCTTTAATTGTCCTTAATGTACATTTCAGTACTACCCATAAAGAAACCGAGACCTTCATTCCTCCAAATTATTACCAAAAATACAGGTACAGGCCAGAGTATCAAATAAGTTGTTTTCGACTCAGGAAACAGGTGCGAAAAAGAATACATAACACCACACAACAAAGCAGTTTTATCTGAAATAGGCCTAATGCCTTTAGGAATTGCAATGACATTCCTTGCAACGGGGGTTGGTGATAACTTACCCACGTCTCCATCTTTATCCCGTTCAACTTCTCCTCGACTGATACCTCTCGGTGGATCATTGTCTTTAGTAGTGAACCGCTGCACATTCTTAGAAGAACTGTTACGATGTGGTGTCGACTGTGTTCTCCTTTCGACTTCCCTTGAGTGCTTGCATCTTGGACATTCAGCACGTAAACTAGCAAATTCATTATCAAATAGCTCGCAGATCTCTGTCACTGCAGCTGCCAACAAGTCCTCTAATAGAGAATAAATTTTACCCCTAAAGTGTGGTTTAGACGGCGTAATCATTTTGTGCGGCATATGCATTCGGGATAATCAGCCTGACACTGTTAATCCTGGAATGTTTTTTTATTATTATTTCTTCCTGGCCGGAGGTAAAGGCACAACTTATAGTGTAATACTATAGCGCCGTCTATCGCACTGGAATAGACTTCTTGGTAATACAATGTAAAAAACCTTCTAAACCTTCTAGTAATTCGTCTTCCATAGCCATAGGTGGCGATGTGTAGTTTATGTCCAGTTGTCCAGTTGTTTTCACCTAAAATCAGGAGTAAGAAAAATCGACCAGGTAGTGGACAAATCTGAGTCAACAACAACCTTAAGTGGGCTCGTGCATCATGATCACACGATCTGAGTCTCAGTTTAGCGGTAGAATTTCGTCGATACTTCAGGTGTTTGTGGAAGCAGCAGTGACAGAAATATGTGAGATCATTGACCTGGAAGTTGCTACTTTACGTGCTGAGTTGTCGATGTGCCGCTCCGAGAAGGGCTCTGCAAGAGGAAAGTTACAGTCTACGGAAGAGGACAGATCTTTTGGAAATGAACGTGGATTTGCAACACAAGATTTTGATGCTGGACCACACGAAAATACTGGTCGTGTACAGGCTGAGAGGAAACTATTCAGAAACCAGGGTAGGTTACGGTGATGTGTATGTTGACAGTAATCTCTCCCCCCCTCTCTTTTGTCCCCCATCCCTCGGCTGACAAAAACAGCACAGTCCAGACCGCTGTATCTGCTTTGCTGGTGTAAGCTGCTTGTTGCTGGATCACGCTGGTTTTACGTTGGGAAAGTGGAGGGATATCACACGAAGCAGAGGCATGGAATAAAGCTTTGTTTGGCCTTGAGTAAACAACGGCTTGTCCAATGCTATTATAACCATTAGCTATTAATTATAACCGCTGTATAATGCGAAGCATGCTCACTTAGTGAGCCACCTAATATCCACATGCTCTTGATGTGGTCCTGGGGTCATGACCGCTAGGCTATGCATATACGATATTAACGATACGTATCGTCTTGAAATGACCCTCATCACTCATGGCTAGGTACATTTTGAGCACCCCTGGAAATTATCCACAGACTGTGCGCCACTAAGAGGTCAAAAAGAAGACATGCTGGTCTGTGGTTATTTCGCCTAGCTTTTGGCCATCGTGAGCACATTTGGCAATTGTGAGCACATTTTCTCTCAACATGAAACCAGCATTGTTGACCTTCCAGCAGGGTCTCTCTCCCTAGGTTATTTTTCAAATATTCGCTTATATGGAAATACGCCTCCGCGCGTGCGCAACCACAAGTCTACGGTCGGATAGTCAACAAATGACGTCCTATGTCCTTTGCTAACCACTTTTCCTTGACCTCGTTGGAAAACATCATGAGGTCAATGAAAAATGAGGAGGATCATTCATAAGGGCTTAGGAGAAGACAATAGCTAGGAGAATCCGACTGCACTTACACTAGGCTAGGTATTTATGCAACAGCAAAAGGACAATCCATGGTCCTGCATAACCGTGGGGGAAAGTATTCATCCTGGGCTGCGGCGCCTCCAGCAAAGAAGCCTCAGCTCCCCAAGTGGAAATGTATTCCCTTTTAAACCAGGGTGCGAGTGTCCCACATAATTATAACAATCATTGCTATTACTCTTGTTACTTCAGTACTCCAAAGAAAGATGGCCTGCTTTGGCCTGTCATGGGTTCTAAGGGGTTTAAACAGCTATCTGAGAAGAAAAGAACACATGATGTTCTGTCACGTTCAATTTGGAGAAATGATTAGCTCACATCAATCTCTCTGAAGGATGCTAATTTCCACATAAGAGACAGACTTAATGTCATTGGAGCTTTTGTGATTGGTGCAAGGTGCATTCCCATATGTGAGGTAACTCATATAATCCCAAAGAACTGGGGTTAAAAAAACCCAAGTGATAATGGACTCCTCAGTAGTCATATCTTGCTATGCCATAGGTCCTGAGTGTGAAGTTGATTTTAACTTGTGTAATTGATTTTAACTCTTGTAATTGTTGACTGCATAGGAACTCCCAAAACATCACAGCCTTGTGTCCTATGGAACCAGCAGTGTGGCAGTGAAGAAACCAAAAATGCCACTGTTAAAGGGGTATGAACAAACCACACACATTTAAGACAGATTTATAAAAATGCTCTGGAAAAATCTGTTTTAGTCAACGTCTTCCTGCATGATATTAAGATTGTAAGAATATATGAACATGCTCTAATTTTGTAATTTCGGTTGTTTTGTGTGCAATTCAACCTGTTATTCAGATACAAGGCTCATACACATTAACCCATTAAAATGAAGTTACTGACAAGGTGACAAGGTGACCTCACACAAAGATGAACAAGTGTGACTTTAATTAATGGTCTTCTTTTTATGAAAATCATATCTTAAAACATGATCAGTATGTGCTTTGCCTCGCTCCATAGTGCACAAGGATGGATGCTGTTTCAGTCAAAAAGGAAATGCTGGAGGAGTCTGAGCAGCCGAACGAAGTGAAAGACAAACATGAAGGTAAAATGAGAGGACCCCACAAATTATCATGTAAATAGAAATTGCATCTGCAAGTTGCATCTGATTGCAAATATAGTTGCTCTCACAATTCACTGTATTACACTGAATGACACGCAATATGTGAATGTTATATTTATTTAATTCTTGCTTGAGATTTTCCAGGACATATAAAAACTAACAGAAATCCAGCATTTATGTAAATGTAGGAACATTCATAAAAAAATAGTTGCAAAATACAATAGAATCATAGTCCTGTAAGTATTGAGTAAATATAATCTTGAGGTCCAAGGTGCAGGAAAGAGAATGCATTTAAGGTGGATATGAAATAGCAAAAAGGTACTTTGTCCAACATATTATGTAAAACCATCTTTAAAAGCCATATTACTCTGTCCCTCTGCAGAGATCACTGGTGAGGGTATTTCCCTTACTGATCCAAATGAGGGCATGAGCACTTCACCAACCCCTCATACTGGGCTGGAATGGCCTAATTCTGAAGCCTGTGTCCATGCCAGCACTAAAAGTGGCTCCAAGTCTGAACCAGCGAACGTCTGTGCTGTGTCCACACTGTCTACTGCCGAGACTACCGACAGCAGACACAGCTGTTTGGACCGTAGCCATCAATGTGAGAACCTGCATATGTGGACCAGTGCTATGTCTGAGAAGCATTACGCTCAGTCAGGAGAGCTCGTGGAAGACACGGACCTCCAACATGAACAAGAGGAAGATGAAGAGGAAGAGGAGCAGGATGTCAGGCATTTGACACACTGGACTAACCCAGCATCTCCACTGAGAGGTCAAGCCCATCATTCGGTGCAGTACTTACACGAAGAACCGCCCGAGTCTGTGGGTGTTTTTGGCCTGAATCTTCCCCCAGGCAGTGACCCCCTCAGTATGAGAGGAGACCTCTCTGGCAGTCACCTTGGCATGTCTTTAAACCACCTCGCAGACCTCGAGGGGAGGTTCATCTGTCCCATGTGTGGCAAAATCCTACGAACTGACAGGGCGCTGCGGGCTCACATGAAGGACCACACAACGTTGCACATTTGTAATCACTGTGGGAAGAGCTTTGCCAGGCTGACAAATCTTCGAGTACACCAGAACATCCACATGGGAGTCAAGCCATACACCTGTAAATTTTGCTCAAAGAAGTTCAGCGACCCAAGCAACTACAACCGCCATAAACATCGCTGCCCAAAGTCAGACTGTAGCGAAGGGAGAGCGTGGTCACCCCACCCAGACTCGAACCCAGGTCTACAGGGTGCCAAAAATGCGCTCTGACCGCCACACCTAATGCCCCGGCTCGATGGCATGGCAGTCAGAGCACATACTCATCTGTAGGGACGATTACATCGTCACACTGCCCTCACCTTCGGGAAGCGCACCTATGCGCTTAACGCACACAGGCATCCCTCACGCATACACAAACATACTTCTCCCATCCAGAGCACCCCACACACAAGTGCTTCACCCAACTATGGGGTCCTTCACACAGGGTCAACTTCCTGGGGGTCCCTCACACAATGTTCACGGGTGCGCCTCCGATGACCTCACAGCAAGGCATCCCACTTCTGATACCATTTTTAGCGAAGGGAGAGCGTGGTCACACCACCCGGACTCGAACCCGGGTCTACGGGGTGCCAAACATGCGCTCTGACCACCACACCAAACTTCTTAAAAAAACCTATGCCTGGATGAAGTGACTCATTGTGCCTACTTACACACTTCTGGAATTCCAACATAAGCTTGTGGTCCAGTATCATATCTGTAGAACCTGAACTTCCTACAAGTAGAAAGAGAGCGTCTGCCTATTACACAGTGACTTAGATATTCCAGAAACTACACAAACACTGATTATGTGTTCAAAACTGGGGTGGAATGCCTGACATCATGCTCCTACACACTGTTAAATATTATTTATTGTCAGGTTGACAAGAGTGGATAATCAACCTTGATATTTATTCAAATACAATAAGGAGTTTGCAGAGCAGCATTTCATTGTTAATATGTTGACATGTATTTGGGGTTGGCATCATTGTATTTTGAAAAGTTTTGAAACATGATCTCAGTCCCTCCAGGATCTTTAAATCTTGCTATTTCACATATTGCACACAAATTCTAGGATTTCCGGGTTGTACATTTCTGTCATTATTACAATATTTTTGCAAAAACACGCAAGACCCAACAGCAAATTCAGTCACTTTTGATGGCAACAATCACAAGAAACCCTTTAAGTGTCTTTAAGAACTGTGAAAAGCGATATATAAATGTGGTGTATTATTATTATTATTATTATTATTAAAAGATCCTGGAGGGACTGATTTTTATGTTATGAGGATCTGCCGCCTGTTGCTTAGATACTGTTTTGTAGAAGTAAACACCCTGTGCCATGGTCTCAGAACTACACTTGTCAAAAATTGTCCCACTGTCATTTTAATAAATAATTGAAATGTTCTGACCATCATTGAACCATTTGTGCATCAGATTCAATAAACGTAAATGTTTGTCTGCACTGATTAGAATGTGTCATGCATGTGGGCAGAGGAGGGAGCTCAACTACAATTAAATGAATTCATTTAAGCACATGCTCTTATCTAATATGATGTTCAGGTGATGTAAGGTATACTTTTTATGCTCCCTAGGAATTGACTCCTTGAATTGGTATGACTGGTATTGTTACAGTCTTACTTGGTTGCTAGGGGATCATAGCATAACCATCATATTTATTTTATTATAGCTGGCTTTATCTCAGAGTGGATGCATGTGATGCTCTTGGGCAGACTGCCTGGTACAGTTAGTACGTACAACAGTCAGTCAGAGCAATTTTAAAAGGAAATGATGACTTGTTTTCATTGGTTTCCTGTTTTAAAATAAGACTGATAATACAGCACAGAATTAGAAGCAACCTATGCAGACCCAATGGTCTCTGAAGATAAAAAGTAGGACTCAGATGAGTAGTGATTCATCCTAGGTGTTGTGACACATTACTGCAGCCTTTCAGCTGTTGGCTGTGGATCCAGTGAGACATCCATCTCTTCCTTAGTCTTGTTTATCCCTCAGTTTTGCTGAACTGAAAATTATTCTACACTGTTATCAGACCTCCACAAAACATTTCAAGTTTTTCTCAGGTTCAGTCGACTGATTTTACATTATCTTGTCCAACCCTGCTTCATTCTGTAAAGGCTGTAGCCATCTCAATATGTGTATGATACTTCACATAACACTTTACTGGGGGATTAAAGGAGTTTCCAATATGATATGGAAGATAAGGTGTATCAAATGCCAGAGGAATTACTCGTTGCCAGATTAAATATGCTTTACTTTCCCCACCCGTAAACGTGTTTTAGCCGCATGGGGGCACTGTTGCCTCATGAGAACAGGGATTTCAGTGCATATTTATGTGATCCTCAAAGAAACAAAGGATGAAATGTTTAGAGCGTTCACTGAGAAAAAAACAGCAGTCCTCTTAAAATAATTTCTTGACATGTTGATAATTTATGGGTTAATGAGCAATCAAAAGTTACTAGCCTACAACGTGTTGTTTGCTATCCGCGTGAGCTTATACAGGGGTTGTTTAGGACCAAGCTGAGTCACTAGAGCCGACAGCGGAATGGGGGAGGAGTCAGTGAATGATTGACGGGACTTCTCAGGGCAGAGTGGAGTGGTTGAGTAAACGGTAAACTCTTTAGCGAGCTACAGCTAAACTAACGAGTGTCACTGTGACTATTCCAGAAATACATTTATCTTGGGGGTTTCTTGTCGTTTGGACATCTTTAATAGTGAGTGCGACGGGGAAACAATGCATTTTGATCCTTAATTTTTCGCATCCTTATCGTTCGACCAGAGCTGATAATGCTTAAAATGAAGCTGCCCATAAGAACGGCGGAGGAGGGCGACGATACGGCCGAGGACGAGCAAGAGCAAACTAAACATATTCCAAGGTCTGGCTCTCCTTCGGCTTCTGAGAGACATCACGGATGTTCTGGAGAAGGATATCCTTTTCGACTGAGCAAGGAAACTGTGTTCGAATGGTTTGGCTTACATCTCAACTCTGCTAAGCGTATTGAGTTCATGTATGGATTGCTACATATGTGCCAGCCTCTGGAGCTCCGCTTTTTGGGATCCTGCTTAGAAGACTTGGCAAGGAAAGACTTTTACGTTCTTCGGGACTGCGAGATAAGAGCAAACAGTCAAAGTGATATGGGGCTTTTGTCAGATGTGATCGACCCTGTCGTGAGGTCCAAACTGCTGGTCTGCTTGTCTCTCTTGGGATCTGACAATAGGGAATGTGCGGGGATACTATTTCGCATTTTGAGCCATGTGGATCCCACCTTGTACTACAAAAACTATGGCCTTCCCATTTCTTCCTTTAGGGACCCACCGTTTTTACCCTTCAATCCTCAGTGTGGGGATGGGGATGAGTACGGGAGATTGGAGCAGGGTTGCAGGCCGCTTATGGAGACCGGGGCCGGACTGTTAGAGCAACTGGCATTGCTTTTCACTATGGCTTCGTTACACCCTGCTTTTCCTTTTCACCAGAGGGAGACACTCCGCGAGCAACTGGAAAAAGTGGAACTTACGATTGAAGAGCAAACTAAACTTCATACTAAACCATCCTCCAGTACACAGGTAAATTACACAGATTAAAGAAAATCTATCTGATATTACCATAAAATGCATTTACAGGTTGTTCTGTATGTTTTCGCACAAGCAGGTTGTTCTCATATGAACTTGACATATGAGTCAGTAGCCAACTAACTTTTTTTTAGTTAGTAACGTTTACATCAACCAACCTTGCTACCTACAGGTTAGCATAACATGCTTTTGGTTAGCTTTTGTGCAAGGTTTTACATCTGATATTATCGGTTTCGTTTCACTTAAAACTTGTCACTTCGCCAAACTTCCTGTAGCCATCTGTAATGTCATACTTTTTTGCGAACTCAAAACGTATCGATAGTTTACTAAGATTTGTTTTCGATATGGTTATCCACCGACACTACTTTGAATATTGTCATACATGATGTGATTTATCTTGCCACTCCCCACACGCTAGCGAAAGTTGTATTGCTACTGAAATCTAACGTTATTCGTGGTAGCCGGTAATTACATTAGTTAGCTGCAATCGAGGCGATATTGATTAAATGTTAGTCATATGGTAATGCTCCTGCTTGCTGGCCACAGTAGGTTAACCATGGTTACTATCGGCTGTCATCTCACGTTAAATTAAATAGGCTATTCTAGCTAGTGTGAGTACCGTTAAATCCTGTTTGAATAAGCAACGCAAGTAGCCCACTTGGCTTGTAGATAGCGGTATAATATTTTTCCCGTGTAATTTTTTTTGCACCGTGGCCTAGTTACTCAATGTTTGAGGCTATATAAATACATACATTATATATATGGTAACACTGCCTCCCTTGCATAACGCGGAATTAACTTGGCCAACTTGGACTATAGGCGGCTAGGTTAGCATAGTCAGCTAGCTAATTTCTCCACCATTCCCAGTAAGAGATGGGCCACTCACATTGCTGCGTTACCTAATCTGTTTCATGTATCCTAATTTGGCAAGCTATTGCTAACGTTATTCAACCCTGGGATACAGCTTTGTGAGGAAGTTAAAGAAGGTCCAATGTTCAAACTTTTTACTAAACGTAGTTCAGCTGAAGAATGCATCACTGACAGTTATGCTTTTCCAGACTTTCCTGGTTAACATTTGATAAGCTTAAGCCGTAGAATGGAGCTGCTGTATTTTGCTCAATTAATTTGGCTTATACCCCTATTTACATGCTTGCACTTGTCCGTGCCAAGCACATACAGCCAAGTCGTTTTTAATGACATGTGGTGCCTACATAATATAAAACTTTTTATGGCGTCCTTAATGTTACACTTGCTCTGCCCATCGACTTGATCCTGTCGCTTGCGCCATGAGTGCATCCTAACTGAAACACAGAGTGGCCATGGTTTGCTGAAATAAACAGATAGCTAGATCTCCATTTGCGTTATTCTTGTTGAATGTCAGAGACTGCATTTCAAATGCCGTGCTCCTGCCCAATATATGAGCCAGTAGGTGCGGTTAGTTGCTAATATGCGTTGTCATAATAGAATAACCTCTTACATCTCAGATGCATACCTCAATTCCCAAGGCCGTAGTGCTCGCTTGTGTTTGCTCACAAATCAGAAGAACAATCAGCAACTGTTCGAAGTGGCATCCAGCTTACATGTCACTTCTGATTAATTAATTTTCTTAAACTCCACCATTCTTAGTTGTATTTTGGAGCCAGTGTAGAAGCAAAGCCTGAGATATTCACCCCTGCATATTTAGTGCCTCCACTGTCAAGAGTTATGCAAGTGGTCTTCTGTGGTGTTGCCACTGAAAAGTAGGAATGAGAACGAAGGCCTCAGAGTAAGCAGGAGCTGAAAAGGGTTAGCCAGGCGAAGGCCACTTCCTTTGGGACACATGGTGGGGCAAAAGTTTGACTTCCGCATTGCATGATTTGTTATTCTCCTAAACTAGTCTTAGGCCGAAGTGATTTACTGTAATGGTTAGTGCTTGCAGTGAGAGCCTACACTGTCACACACAAACACCTATATTTGTCCTCACACAAAACCACCTGGTACTTGCTCCACGGGACAAATGAGGGTCAGTCTCACGTTGTGTCAACAAATGAACTCCAGGATAGGCACATAAACATCTCCCATATATAGAGGTAAGAGCTGTTGTGCCTGCCATAACCCTTATGGCTCAAAGACACTCTGCCTTCAAAAACTGTTTTAATTTAATGGAAATTTAGTGAAGGATCATACAAAATCAGATGTTAAAGTTATTGATGGCAGGATAGTTGTCCTGATTCGAAAGGATCATAAAAGACAACACAAGCACGTTGGTGTAACATTTCTGCTTTACAAGGGCTTTGGCATCAGTTTGTCAACTGTTATTTTTTTCAAGTCATCATATTTTTGTCTGCGTCCTAAAACTGTGACAACTGCATCATTTTGGTTTCTTATTAACTACGAGTGAATATCCCACACCATGTGCAGTGCCTCTTTATGCAGCTTTGAGGTTTTGATCCCACAGAAGTACGTACTGTTATTAAACCCAGTGACAACAGTGAATTTAATGCTCCCCCTCTCCCCCCCCCCCCCCCCGAGACTTAAGCATAAAGTTCTTCCTGAGTCACTAACCCACTGACTGACCAACTGAAAGCCAAACAAGATGTATTTTTTGTCTTATTTCTTTCTGAATCTTAATCTGTAGTTTAACTCCTGACAAGACTGTAAGCTAGTAAACCCTGCCAAAATGTCCTCCCTGAGGTGTAAACAGATCATCGGAAATGTCAGTAGTCACAGCAACCATAACATCCACTAGGGAGAAGAAAAGAAAGGAGGAGGCAAGCTCTTTGACTGTGTAACAAGGCAGGTTTTCTGTTTGTCAGTGAGGGGGGAAAAGAAGTCTATCTGCAGACAGCGGCCCCTTTCAGCTATACCTTTGTCGCGCTGCAAATACCTTGTCTCATAAAACATGAAAGGGTGCCCATTAAGGTTGTCGACTGACACACAACCCCATCCATGAGAATTAGATTACAGCCCCCATTCCACCCCACCCCTCTCCCAACAGTTGTTGGTTCATTGCGTAAGGCTCAGGCTACTGTGGCTATGAAGGAGTCTAGGACTGCCACTAACGACTATTTTTCTATCGATTAATCTATAGACTATTTTATCGATTAGTCGATTAATCTAAACGATTAATTTTCCCCAAAAAAAAAAAAAAAATTCACCATTTCAGCTCAGTTCATTCATTTTATTTTTACATAATGCAGCACAAAACAAAATGTAAACAAAGGCTGACATATTTAAGTGCTAAACTGCAAGTTTAAACTAGCAACTCCCAACGTGATAAAAAATAAAATAAAAAAGAGGACTTGTTATAAGTCAGCAGCGCAGTAATATGTCCTGTGTTCCTTTGACTTACACCTTTTAACTTTATTGATCACAATTATTCAAATGTTATCTATTGTATTAAAGGCATCCCCCACACAAATGTGCTTCAAATAATGGCAAAAATAAAATATTTCGATAGGGTACATTCTCAACAAGCACGAACAAACACTGGCACCGTCAATCAACGTAGAATAAGCCCAGATCTAGCCTGCACATTTTCTGTTATTTAAAACGTAAAAACGTATTCAATGGAAATTCTAAGGTCACAGGCAGACAACTTTATGGCTTTAATAATGCGTGTATTTAGCAGCTACAATGACAAAAGATATTTAAACGTACAGCAATTTAATAAACATGAATAGACAATACTTCCACAATGGCGCCTGTATGTTTTCGTTTGAGGTTTTCGCGCATAGCGGTGGTGCTGCTGTGATAAGCCATTGACACTTTGCAGAGTGCACAAACCACCCTTTTGTTAGGTGCTTGTTTGAAAAACTCCCATACTTTTGACGCCTTTGGTCTTTGGAAACGTGTAGATTCCGTCTCTTTAGCCCACCAGGTCGGACTCCGCTGCCGCCGCCCGCCATGATTTTTCTAAAACTGAAGCATTGACTGAAGGCGACCAATGACTGGTGCCAAAAAAGACTGACGTCAGGCACGCAGCAATTACGTAGTGATACGGAAGACGCACATTCGTTATACTGAACTGAAGCGTTTTAGAAATTGAAAAGGTAAATTCATAAAATAAAAAAAAGATGCATCGACGTAAATTATTGATGCCGACGCATTTTTATCGTCGACTTCGTCGACCACACCGACTAATCGCGGCAGCCCTAAAGGAGTCCCATACTGCCAAAACTGGATGCATAGTGCACCATTATAGAACATGACGCAGTTCTGGCATTCACCCTTCCATTATTGGATACGTGTCAAAAATCAAGTTTGAAGAAAAACAGTGGCTAAATTTTCAAGGGGCATGTGTAATGTTAAAGGTGTCTCTAATGCTTGTAGGAGAGAATGTATGTATGGAGGGAGTATGATCTAGTTCCCGTCAACTTTTGACCTCACACTGGATTCCAAAAGCAAGTCCAGTAAGGCACAAGAATATTTGCCACTCAAGCCGGCATCTAAAGTGACCACCCACTGCTGAATGCTACTACTGGGTCCATTACTCCCGCTGCCATTTTGTTCCATAGTCACTAATGCACTAATGGGGTTTTCTTTTCTGACTGACTTATTCTGCCCCTCTTTGTCAATCTTTCTCCCAGAACAAGACACTAAAGTCAGAGTACCTTTCCCCAATCACAGAAGCTGGCGGGAGTGAGCGGGGGCAACCGCACCTAACCCCCCAGTCACCACCCAGGACAACACAGAGAGAAGGTAAGAGTGTAGATGTGGGGTGTTTTGGGTACTTTCTGGTTGTCTTATTTTGCAGAAACCTTTGCTGTTGAGTAGGTCACTAAACGTAGGTATTGTAATGGTATAGTCATTACTCATTGTGTGTGTGTGTGTGTGTGTGTGTGTGTGTGTGTGTGTGTGTGTACATGCAAGAGCTGTTTCCCTTTTGAAAATGTATTTTGATACCTCCTGCAGCAAGCATGACCTTCCATAAACTTAAGCTGTTGGTCTGTTCAGTTTCAGAATATTAGTCTTATATCTTAGTAGTATGTTGCAGGAAGTTCACACAATTTAAGATTAGCCCCCTGTCCACTGCATGCATTATATCGTACAGCAACATCTTGCTCTATGCCGTATCTGATGTGCCATATCTGAAAGGATATGAAAGGATTGTGATGTAGTCAACAGTGTGCTAAAGTACATTATGTGTAAATAAATACCACCTCTATTTCTGTAGCTGTTCATATAGAGAAAATCGTACTGAAAGGCATCTCACGGACTAAGACTGACAGGGAATACAATTTTGAGGTAAGCAGTCTTTCTTAAAGCATGCTTAATACACAGTTTAGTTAGATATGGATATCAATGTCTGGTGGCTGGCGTAAGGTAAATACACAACAGTTGACGACGAGTGAAGTTGACTTTTATTGTTGCAAGCTGTGTAGCTGTTATCTTGAAGTCTTGCTCAGCTAAGGTTGGAAACTTGTGGCTTACCTCTTGCTGATCACTACCTGTTAACTATATGAGACAAACTTGACTGGTACAAACCTCCACATTGTCCTGGGGGATGTTGATTCTGTGTGAGGCCTGTGTGGTGACCTTGTCAGGCCAGGGTGGTGACATACATGTGCAACAGGCAGGTAGGCCTAGTGTCTTTTGGGATAGCATGGGAAAAGCACAAACCTAGTGTCAGCATCTTGTTACATGCCTCTGGTCCCTGATGTCACACTCGAGGCAGGGAACAGCCATGTAAGTGCATGTTGAGTATCCAGCGATTTGCGGTATTGGTTGGGATTCCAACACAGTGACAGAGTTGGCCAGACTTGCTTTGTTGTCATTGAGATGATGGAATCATGGCACAGATTGATGAGATGCTGAGGAGCTAGGTCTAAATGTAAAGATCCCGTGCTGAGTAGGTCGTTTTACGTAGACGTTGACGTCACCCATCTTTTTTCCCCCCACATCATTTGCGGTGTCGTGTAAGTCTTTTAGCAGCCCCTACATTGGCTCCACTGGGTCGCTCCTCAGAGGACCACAGGACATGTGAACTAAACCATTCCTAACGCTCAATCGCACAATTTCTTTTCTAGGCTTTTAGAGAGCATTCACTTGCTTGCCCTTGACCAAAAGGAATGTTTGTGTTTTCTTTTAGTCTTTCATTCTTTCTTTTCTTTGTATCTTTATTTTAGTCTGGCTCACCTTTCTTTCTTTGGTTCTGGCTCTCCCTTGTTGTCCCTCAATACTTTTTCCGTCTTTCCTTCTATGTGTCTCTTTTGCTATGGATTTCCTTTCATTTTGTCATTCTTTCCTTCTTTCTTTCTTTCTGTCTTTCTTTCTTTCTAATTGGATCAAAATGTCCAACATTCTCAAATTGAATAATTGCTTTCAAGATACAGGTGAAGTTGACTCTTTTTCTGAGTCATACTATAGAACTCCTCACCCTGATGGCTAATCCGATTAAGTGAAACGGTCTTTGTAGTTAAATGTTAATGCGTCGGTGACTAAATGGAGGCCACATGTGCTGGCTTATTTCGGAGTGGAAGTGAAATGACACATCATCAAACTATCAGCAACACAGCCAGGGATTAAATTGGGCCGGGGCTCAGCCTTGCCACATGCACTCTTCAGCTTCACCAGGGGACCGTCGATCTAACTACATCCATCTTTAACAATGTGCATATTACACTTCTCAGTCTTAAAAATTCAACACGTTAACACTACTACTATCTAACCGTTCTGGATTAATTACAGCCACTGGTATGTAGCTGCAGATATAAAAGGCATCAGCAACTTGTGAACATCAGAAGTTTCACAGGGTCTCCCCCTTTGTAGTGTCAGTGGGTTTCCCCACCTTCGGCATCAACTATTTTTTTGATAAGATGGCACAGATGGCAGGCAGATAAATGGATGGCATGGCAATGTAGGGAGAGAAATTGGTCAAAAACGGACCCAATTGTTTCATAACTGAATGTAAATTGGTCTGATATTTTGCAAAAAAAATCTTTCTTATCGTTTTTGCTAAATACTATTTAACGAGACATATTCAAGATAGTTAGGCACTGGTTGCTTCAAATCTTTGAATGTCTGTGTGTTTTGATATTGTAGGACGTAGATGAATTCCCTTTTGATGTAGTTATTAACAAGACTGGTCCATTTATGTTAAATCATTTGCATTTATATTATCTGCCATTCCTGTATTTGGTACTGATTTTTTATTTACTACAAATACCCAACAGTAAACTATTTTACTTTAATTTAACACCTTCTGGATGTGTGTGTTTGTACGCTACGTGCGTCATGCAGTTTTTTCGGCTGTTGATTTACCCAAGAAACAGAACTATTGTAGTCTGTCTGAACATTTCTTACATGTTGACTGGTCTCTGTCACTGTTCTATTTGTTTACTGTGTGTCATTGTGTGTCATGACATTAGGCCTTATTATTATATTTTATGTTCAATCTGTCGAATTATGTCAATCATCGGCCTACTACATAACATCTATGAAATAGTTTAAATGATACTTTGACTGAAATTTGGACCTTGTAAAAATATTTGTACAATGCTAATGTAAAAATATTTTGCCAGGCTGTCAGTGTTGCTGATGCACACACGTATGTGCACCCGTGGCTGTCCTGAAACCACAGAGCCCCCTCCCCCACCACATTACAGTCCCAATTTAACCCCTGACCACAGCAGATTACTAGCTGTCACTGTTTCCACAGTCACTCGGTGCTGTCCAGGCTACTCACTGCCGCTTTCATTTCAGTAAGAAAAGAAGCGCTGGTTGGAGGAAAAATAAGCGGTTTTGTTGTGAAACCCAAATTACCCACATAATATGAACGTACAATGAGAACAGTATTATTAATTATTATCAATATGTTTGTGCTCTAAGAACTATGACATCTGGTCTTCACATGCCAGCATTGTTTAAATGAGATTGGTTTACTTTTTCTATCATGACCAGTGTATGCCATGTTCTTTGTGCTCCTAAAATGGTGAAACAGAAGGCAACATTAGGTGGAAATGTCTTTCTATAAAGTCTTCAAGCATTCATAACGAATCACAACAACAAAATAAGTACATTTATTTTCATTGTTTTCCATTGGGCAGAAGCTTCATTGCTCAAGGTCAAAAACATGCTCAAAAGAACAAGATCCTTAGAACCAGGCTGGTATTCCATGTATGTATTTTATGACAAACCTTGGTAAGTTAACTGCTAAGTGGTAAACCTCCTAAAAGAAGGGCCTTATGGCTTTTTGCTATTAAGGTTCTTCAATAAGGAGGTTTTCTACTTACTCCAAGTTAAGTATGAGTTAAGTACCACGTACTTGGAATACCCCCCTTGGTCTAGGGTGATGTTATCACTGGAAGCCTAATGCAAGCATAGGCAGGAAGTAACTTGGGGCAAAGTCAGTGTGTTGAGCCTGTGACTGAAAGGGTTTCGACCTTGATGTCTCCCAACTCACTCACACACACACACACACACACACACACACACACCTTACACACACGTGCGCACCCCACACACACAAACGCGCACCCCACACACGCACACCACGCACACACCACGCACGCACACACACACCACGCACGCACACACACCACGCACACCACACACCACCCCACACACACCCCACACACCCCCCACACACACCCCGCGCACACACACACACACACACACACACACACACACTCTACAAAACATGCTGAGTCACATTCAGCTCCCTAACGCTATCCCATCATGCCACAGAACTTTTATCCAACGGGCTCGAAATGGGATGACATGCATGCTGCTAAATCCAGATGCCCCCCAGAGCTAAATCCAGCTTCACAAGTTAAATGGTGGTTTCCAGCCTTGTAATGAGTGGTACCTCTTTCATGATGATTTTATTTTAAAGTCACCTTTCACCATATGAAAGGTTTAAAAAGGAAAATAAAAATTGCAATGTAGAGATCCATTTGTTCCTCCGTTCTATTCGAAGTGTGAAGCCAGCCATTAGGGGATACCCCGCTGGGATGACTTTTCCTTCTGGGTAGGATGTCTCCCTTGTGCTAACAGGGGGTATGTGCAAATATGGTACCTGAAATGACTGGTGCCTGTTGCTCTGTCCTGTTTATTTAAAAAATGAAAAAAAAAACTCCTACTTCTATACATTTTTGTAGATGTAACCAGTGCGTAAGTCTGATAAATGACCAAGTAATTTTTCACCTTGAGAACCTTCTAGAACCATTCACTTTTTCTGTGAAGCAGCAGATATTTTTAAATGGCCGAAGGATGTGATATTAAAATTCCAGGAATTGTCTTAATTGTCTATTTATTTTCTTAATATCCACGCCCGGTTACGCTAAAGATGATTGGGCCCGAGAGCGGACCAGAAGTGGCACATCACCAGGGGGTTGCCGAGCAAAATCCACTGGTGGACCGGCTTGCTATCTGGACTAATTCTAAAATGTAATATATGAATACCTCATCATAACATTAACAATAGGATAATTTATTGGGATTGTTAGCTGTGGAATTAACAAACTTCATTTGATTAACAAGAACCTTAGATAGCGTTGCTTGCGTAACTGGCTATCAACACCAGAACAGCCAGCCAGCAGCATTTGCCTTGCGTCTTGGACTTTATTTCAGTAAATTATAGCTTGCCAACATATGGAACGGATACATTTACAATGACTTTGTCACTAACTTTATTGGTATATTGGATTGTCTAAAAAAAAATAAGTTAATGAAGGAAGAACATGCGAGGCACCAAGGTCATAGTGGCCAACGAACATGCAATATTCAAAGGGGCATCAAGGCCAGAAAGAGAGGCAACCTCAGCCATGCAATTTGTGACCTGGTCTCAACACTACACTTGTTTTCACCAGTCTCTTTGTCAGGCTTCTCTGTGTTGGATTCCTTCCTCTGATACTGAGCCTTAGTAGTGACCCCAGTTGCAAAATCTTTCTCTCTCTCTCTCTGCCTCTGCCTCTGCCTCCTTCTCTCTCTCTCTCTATCTCTGTCTGTCTGTCTGTCTGTCTGTGTCTGTAAGTGGCTTGTGAATATTCCTGGTGGCTTAAACCAAAGTGATTAGATGAGTCACAGGCTTGTCTGTCTGTATCATTAGATACTGATGGACCGTTATATGTCTAAATGCTCTGCAGTTGCTACCGTCTGGTAGCCAAGTAACGAAACAGTGGTTAGGAATTACAGAGTTATTGGATTGAATATCCTATGTAATATCCAAATGGGATTTCCTTAATGATTGTCTGGCTTGAATAGATACTGTGAATCAGGTCACATGAACCTGTATCAGATATTAACAGACCCATGGCATTTGGCCAACTGAAAACATTTTGGTAGTTGGCTTGCTTTATGTACAAGACACCATTGGTCGTGTTGTTATAGTTGCAGTAGTTTAGTTCACACCTGTTCATTCTATGACTTGGGGGCCATCCACAAAACAATGGTGAAAACGGAGAAGTTTTGTTTTGTTGTGTTCCACACAACAACAGTGTTTTCAGGGCCTGAAAATGCAAGCTTTTGAAAACCTGTTCCAGAGTGTAGTCTTTTGAAATTGCAACCCTTACGTCACTGTCAAAACAGGAAATTCTGAACCTTTCTGAACGATGGCGATGGACCCCAACTTTGTCCAATCATGTTTCATTCAAGAAGCTTCAATCTGAGCTTCCCCCTCCAAAGCCTTCACCACGTCCTCAGTGGCAATGAATAGAAAATCTATGTTTGATTGTGAGAAAGATCATGGTAAAGAGCTATTTCTACAACTAGGGTGTAATAATTTAGAAACATCAGCAACCAAAGCCCTTTCTGTCTAAGTGATTCTGAATGCTAGCAACCTTAAGCAAGAAATTCTGTTTGCCCTACCCACGTTTAGCTGATGTTGACAAATAAAAGATTTATTGGATTATCTTATCCCTTAGCACCAGTGCTTTGATAAGAATCGTTTTTAGTTGTAAGCTATAACTGCAGCATAGGTTATACAAGAAATGTGATTATAAAATGAACAACATAGCAACATTGTTTTCAATGTTGCTTCTAAGTGTTAGTAAGATTGATTAATCGGTTGATTGGCTGAATTCTTTGTTGAATTTAACTGTTCAAGATTTAATAGTGGATTGTAGGGCTGTCAAAATTTTTCAAAAATGACATTCGAATGTTCGTTTGGAAAAAAATCACGAATTCGAACTATTTGAATATCTGGTTGCCTATTTTACGCAGTTGCCGTCAATACGTCAATAATGCGAAAAAAAGCTGTCTCGGACTTTGCCGAGAACATTGCGTTACAGCAGCTTTCACCAACCAGACTACTAGCTCCCCTGCTCTACTTTGGATGCTTATTGAATGGCATAGCCTGTGTAAGTCCAGCTCAGAACAGTCACAGCAAGGGTGTGTTGGCTTTACTTTAATATCATGGAATACCCTTCATGCGCCCTACTAAAGCCTGGTTGCTGCTTATCAGGGTACTTTTGCAGTGTTCATTAGACCTTTACTTATTCGATGATGTTGGTTTTGGTGTGCGTATAGTTTATTTTTTCAAATGACTATTTTGAACATTGTTTAACCAGTGTATTTTCACCAGGAATAATTTCTGCTGTGCAACCGAGTAGCCTCACTTAGTCAACAAAAGAAAACAAATATAAGCTAGCTCAGTAAGTAAGCTAGCCAGGTAGTTATCGCAATAGTTTAAGACTACCAGGTGACCGAACGAGGATGTTTTTAGAAATACTACAGTGGTTAGAAAACATGTTGTATGAATTAAAGAGTACCTTAAAAGTTATTAGTCATAGTTATTAGTCACTAAGTCATTAGAATTTGGGAGGCATCTGTAGAATTAGCTGTAAACTGTAATTAGCTGTAGCTGTAATTTACTCTGGACCAGTTCTCCTACCAACCTCCTGACCAGCTCTGTGTGGGCCGCTGCCACTCTTGCGCTCAAAATTGGGCAGAAAGGCTTTCTTGTTATTACACATGAGTCAAATCTGGCCTGAAATTACGGGTCTGATTCTACACTTGGCACCTCAGCCTTCCGTGTAAATGGAGCCATTAGCCGGATTGAGCTGTGTGAAAGTATAAAACGCACTTACCTGGCATTGCCTGGCACCCCGGTAAGCCACCAAACTGGCACACCCACCAACCCTGCCCTGGCTGACTAGGCTTACTTCCACTCGCTCTGTTACTTTCATTCCACTGTCATGTGGGCGCACACTCACATTTCCGTTTGCTTTCGCTGTTTCCCAGTGTTTTGTTGATGCACACATGGACATTTTCATCAGCAATTTCTTTTAAATCACACACCTGTGTGTGGTGTGTGTGTGTGTGTGTGTGTGTGTTTGTGTGTGTGTGTGGCTAGGTGGTAGAGCAGAGGGAAGTGTGTGTCTGCCACAAAGAAGGAGATTATCCTGCTCTCATACTCACAATGGCTAATTTGACCTTTCAGCTAGCTGTGCACTAATAGTGCACAGTGGTCCATGTTTGTTGCAGTTTTACCCTTACATGTTCCCACTTTTCTCGGACAGCAGTAGTGTCTGCTCAGCTGTCTGTCCTGTGTGTTAGGCTATGCTGAATGTCACAGTGTCAAGCTGTGGCCTATACTGAGTAGCTGCAGAGTGCAAATAAATCTCTCTTGTGAAGTTGTATTTTTCCCTGTGTTGGAATCTTTAACATAAGAGACAAAGATCTGTCCTTCCAGTCATGTCCTGCTAGAGAGAGCAGAGTCTGCCGGGACGACGTGGACATCTGGGTCAGTCGAGAAGCCTGCTAGCATGAGAGCAGACACTGAATGTCGAGTGTTGATGTCATGACTTGCCTCACACCAAATTACCTGACTGCAGAACACTCACGGTTCTTTGTGCTGTCAGCATGTTCTAAAGAATACAATCGAAAGAAAAGAAATGGCAAAGCAATCAATGCTAAAATTAGGTGGTGTTTATTTCCGTTCAGGAACATTGTGGCATATGGATGGATATTTTTGTTGGTGTTTAGATTTTTAAAACTGTCGCTTTTCCTCCACTTTTGTGAGGAACACCAAGGAACTTCAAGAGAAAAAAGGCTCTAAAGAGTCCAGTGTCCTCAAATGTGGGACTTCAGCAAGAGCTGTGTTTGGTTCAGGAACTCTTTTCTGCGAAACACATGCCAGGCGGTGCCCCCTGTGAAAAGACCAAGCAAACAGGCATGGAATGCAGGCAGGGATGCGCTGCCATTGTACTCTTTGCTCGTGAGGAGATGGAATTTGACAGGCATCCTTCTCGTTGGGCGGCCAATACACACCAACACATCTATACACAACCCAGACAGGCTCCTGATTGCACTTAGAAGCATAACGTTTACGATTTCTAAACATTAGGCATACTGTTTGATTTTGGTAATGAACAATTCAAATTAAATACCAGCCAGATCAATGCAGGAAATCTTGAAATTATGCTTCAGTAGAGAATGCAGTAGAATTCACATTCAGCATATTAACCGGTCCAGTTTGTTCGATCTAGTCTAGAAGTCTTCCCGTGCCTTTTCTTTAGGTTCAGTTAAATCCTGTTGTTCAATAAGTGACCTGTCACAATACTTGTCACCCGATCTACTGGAAAACGTGTGTGTTGAAACTCGGTTCTAGTTGAACATTGTGAGTGGTTGTGCACTGTGGGTGTCATGGGGCATTACCTTCTCACAATTCTGTAAAAAGAAAATCGAAATCCGTCTGTGTGAATCATACTGATTATTTGTCTCCCATCAGAAATGCCCTGAAAAAGCCGGGGTTTTTTTCTCTCCTTTTTTTCCCACTCATATTCTGCTATTTTAGATGTATGAAATTATAGGGCCCACGCCTCTAAGCATACATCATGCGTTGTTATGAACTGTAATGGTACCATCCATGCTTGCCTTACAGGTCTGCCTCAGTTGGTGTTTTTTGAAGTTTCCAGTTTGTGGTTCCTGTGCCCTGGTTTGACCCTCTCCAGTAGATTGTTTTTGGTGTGCGAGGTAGAAGTGGAGGAGAAACTAAAAGAACTGGACTCTGAGCAAAGTATCTAGAAATGCTCTGCATTCAGATGTGCCGTACGCAGCACAACCTCACTCAATCTCACTTACTTATTCTGTATTTCTCCCTCTTGCTCTCTCTCTCTCCCATCTGTTTTCCCATCATCTGTTCACATTCTCTCTCTCTCTCTCTCTCTGTTCCGCCACAGCACCCTGTTTCCTAATGACATGATTTAATCATTTGGCGACTGAAAGAGCTGCTTGTTTGCCTCCCCTGCTAGTCGTGTAGTTGAGACGCCTCACTGGGGCAGATTAGAGTGCTGGGCTGGAGCCGTGCTCTCCACAAAGAGAGAGAGAGACTGAGGGAGGGGGGCATGACGTGTGTGAATGAAGTGGGACAGGCAGAGAGAAGGCGGCTGTATGTGTGTGTGTTTGTGTGTGTGTGTGTGTGTGTGTGTGTGTGTGTGTGTGTGAGGGAGATACTGGGTGTCTGCGTGAAAGGGAGGCAGAGAAAGTTTTTGCCCTACAACAAGCTTGTGACAGACACAATCACATCGTAGAACTCCCAATAACACACACGCATACACCTCTTCCTGGTGGTTTACTTGGTGTTTCACAAAAGAGAGACTCTACCAGGATAGACGATGCCCAGCTTAGCACTGCCAGCTTGCTTCCGGATGCAGTCCAGTAGGTTGGCATGACACCCCCCCCCCCCCCCCCGTTTGTGTCAATGCGAGCGAACAGAATTCTGTTGGACTGCTAAGCTGAGCGGTGTTGTTTTTGCCCCCTTTTTCTAAAGTCTCTTTCACACTTTCAGACTAGAGGGCATTGGCCCTGGCACAGTGCCCAGTTGGTGACATATTTGTTCTCATTGGCAAAATAGGAAATGTACTAAGGAAGGTTTCTGTGGGGGGGTGCAGTCCAGAGAAGTTGGCAGTGATAACGTCTGACATGATCTTGACATGACATCGGCCTCTTGCTGGAAACAGGAACAGCACCGTTTTGAAAAGAATGTGGGGTTTGTTTCAGTGTACTCCACTTCCGACAGCACTAGGAATTTTCCTGGGGCTCATCTGGTAAAGCAAGGGACAAACAACACCAACGTCATGGGTTTGATACCCAGGGAGCAAACATACTGATGGATACGACTATTTACAGTACATCACTGTGGAGAAAAGCGTCTGTTGGATGAATAAATGTAATGTCATGTAGGCTAATATTACAGCGGAGAAGAATTTCTTTACCATTTGTTTTTCAACGCCACGTTCACTTTACTGGAGGGTCTGTCACACTTGTTGTGGCACAGTGCCAGTTTTGTGTGTGTGTGTGTGTGTGTGTGTGTCTCTCTCTCTCTCTCTACAGCTAATCTAATTCCCACTGATATCAAGCTTTATTTAGCTGCATGACTGATTTTGCTGAAGGCCATACTTTGAAAGAGTTGGGAGTGGGTGGGGCGGGTTGGGGGTGGCTGGGGTGGGCAAAACCTCCTCAGTGCCTCTTCATCAGAGATCTCGTCACGATTAGCATCTGTATTGCTTTTTTGCAAGTGAGGAGAACACTCACTTCAGGAATGGGCTTGCACCGCCCTGTTGTGTGCTTGGTGTGTGTGTGGTGGTGTTGGGTGCATTTGTTTGGAGTATTTCTCCGAATTCCACAGCTCTTCAGTTGTCGACAACGGCAGTGGCTGTGTGTTTATTTTGATTGGAGGCATTTGCCATCCTGGCCCCCTCCACACATTGCAAGTGTTGGCTTTTCATTTTTGTCACGAGTGCGTGAAGTCTACTGCCGCAATCAGTCCACATCTTTCAGCTGTCAGGGGCGCTGTTTCCGGTGTCTCCATTTGGGAAAAGTTCAGATGAATTGGTCACACGTTTTTTGTTTGTTTTGTTGTCAGGAAATGACCAACTTACCAAAATAAGCAATCGTTAGCCTAATCGTCTCTAGTAATCGTGTGTGTGTGTGTGTGTGTGTGTGTTTCCCCTTCTCCCCCTGTTGTGATCCATACTAACTTGCATCCCAGATGTGAACTAAAGATATTTATTTGGTTTCATTTAATTTTATTGAAGCTTTACAGCACAACAGCATCCTAAAGCAACTGGAAAGCAGGTGCTAAAGTTTGTGTTCATTTATCTTTCAGACAAGCCAGACACACACAATGTTCTCTTCAGCTGCAGGACTTCTATGAGCTAGCCTATTTAGCTTGTCTGGGAAGTCCTGCCTCTACTTCCGGCCAATTTGATTTTGCCTCCAGAATCGGTCTGGCAAAGTGTATATGCCAGGTTTGTGGCGAATTGTAAGGCTCCTTGGAGCCAATCACAAACTGGCTATTGGCTACCTGGCTATGACCTGGCGCGCCATTGGCGGATTTAAACTAACCACGACTACGTAACAAAAGCGCGGCAAACAGAGTTTGAAAACATTCGACATGGAGGCATCCGAATCACAGCAAAACTTCGATACTGCTCTCGCAGCTGTCTTGGATGATTTCAAAGGCTAGTTTTCTTTGAAAACAGAACAGAAACTGCAAAGTACGTCACCTGTATCGTTGGTCTGATTGGTTAAAGCAGTGTCCAATTACGTGCCTGAAGTGGACCGCCATTGCGTAGTTCGCCAGACTAACTGAGCAAATGAAATGCAGTGAAGGGGGCGGGGAATTCCCAGACAGCTATGTAGCTGCATTGGAACAGGTCTGGAAAGGTCTACTCTTATATCGGGTGTTTGACTCTCCAAAGTCTAGAATGTTTTGGCGCTTACTCTGAAATGGGTCTTAAATGAGATTTGATTCAGTCTGTATTAAATCAGTCAGAATAAATTGATAAGGGAGGGGGTGTTCGGGGAGGGGGCTCTGAGAGGATGACTTTGGAAAGTAGTGCCCAGTCACAGATGTTATCAGTCACCACCTCTGCTGTGTTGTGGAATGGGTTAACCTCTAGTCCTAGTGTGTCCAGTTGTGTCAGATCTTTGACATATACCAAGAACATGAGATCTTTTCGCAAGGTTCCTAGGGACCTAGAACTCAGGGTTTTGTCAATATAAACAAGATTTGCCCCGATGAAACGCTCTGTTTCAGAGCTTTGTTATTGTTGGTTTCTTATCCCTGCAAATTAAAGCTATTGGCGTTGTGGTTTGATGCTTGAGATGAGTCAGCAATTCATTTATTTCCCACTCTGCGTACAGACATCAAAAGCCCCATAATCAGTCAACAATCTCTCCTCGATTGCTCTCCGACATGTTTAGTCTGAAAACTCCATTTGTTCTCTCTTATGTTTTAATTTTTTTCCCCCTTTCTTTTTCTTCAACAAACACATTATATGGACCACTGGCTAAGGCTTCTCCCTTCTGTCAGTTTTGTGCCCTTGCTGCCTCGGATGCTTTTAGCATATGTGTATTTATGCGCGTCTATGCTCTCTTTGTGTCAGTGCTAGCTCGGACAGGAAACGAACGTTTATTTCTAGTATTTTTCTCTGCGGGCCATATATTTATGCCATGTTCATGTTCAAGCATAAGTGTTTAACTGTATGATGCAGGCTATATAAAGGTTGGGAACCACACGCACCCTGAAATGTTTTAAGTGTTTCAAAATGGAGCAAGCCACCAGACAACCGTTGGTCCGATACTGTCGTGGCATGTTGTATAAATCTCGTATAAAGTGTTTTCTGTCAAAATGGCAAGTTTTTTTAAAACCCTCTTTTCAACCAAGGCCTTTACAGTTTAAAGTATTATCATTACTTCTTGGGGTTTGATCGAATAAAAGTATATGAATAGTGAAAAGTTGAATAGTGAGTCTCAATCGCTGACTTTTTATTTACAGGTCAAGTGGTCAGACTCGACATCAAGCAATGTAACGAAAACTCACCTGGAGCTGGAAAACTTCTTGTTAAAGGTATGTACTTTTGAAAGGTGTGTCACCAGCGATCACACAGTCAGTGGATAAGACACAACCGGCCTTTTTTGTTTTCCTTCTTCCTCTTTTGAAAATGTACTAGTACGTCTAGCACTTTTGTATGTAAAGGAATACAAATAGTGTGTGGATTTTCAAAAAAGTGAAACCGTGAACAGCTTCTAGTAGGTTTAGATATTGGGGCACAGATTGCTCCAATTCAGGGTTAGGGCCAGATATATACTGTTATATATGTATACACTGTTTTGGTAGATGGCTCTGTTGAATGACAATATGATTTTTTGCGTAATGATTCTTGTGGTAGAAGTGGTTGTTTTGACCGCTCATCATACTGTTGCTATTTAGCAGTCAGTCAGTCTTTTTTAGTTGTTGTTTTTCACTCATCAGCTTCCAAAGGAGCAGTCTACTGAGTCCTTCGAGAGGGGCATCCTGCGTCTGCTCAATCGGGGTGAGAAGTACGAGCAGCGGGAGGCGGAGAGGAACCTCAGGTGAGCGACGTGCTTTGTGTCTTCCTCTTTCCAGGCAGCTTGTCCTTTTGTCTTTGTGTCCACCTTCTCTCTGCGAAACAACGAAAGAAAGATTCTAGTGAGTTCTAGGATTAAGAGCCATACAGACATATGTTCCGGTGTTTTAAAAGCTACTAAATACTGAAAACCCTTTCAAATAATTCAGTTTGGAGAGGAGACTGGTTTGCATTGGAAATGGAATTCAAGCGCCTGAGGTGTAGGTCATTGCAGGCTTCAGCTGCATATCACAAATAACACTAGTGATGAAATTAGTGATGGAATCTCGAACGCAATGTTCTTGTCCAGTCATCATGAAGGAATGCTCTCACTCCCTTACCAGTGTAAAGCATAAAGACATCATGACATTGCACCTTGCACCTTGCTACTCACACGCACACATGCACATACACAGGTACACACACACATACACACACACAGGTACACGCACACATACACACACACAGGTACACGCACACACACACAGGTACACGCATGCACACGGAACCTTCTAGCATTGCCGTTGTGTGTTGTGAAGGCAACGATGCCCCCTTCTGGAAAACAGAACTGATTGACTGCATTTCCCTAAGTTTCATTTATGGTGAATTGGCTTAGTCGAGAGGTGTGGCAGCAGCAGAGGGAACTGATTCAATTCTCAACACAGCCAGCCAGACCCATCTGACTGACGAGTGATTGTTGTTGTTGTTGTGATGGAGGTGCAGGTAATGATGTCGCAGCTAAGCCTTATGGTCTCTTATGCATGACGTTTTAGTTGCAGTGCAGACAGGACAACCTTTTTTTTCTTCAGAATGTATCCCCTCCCTCCTGATTTGTCTCACCACTGACTACACTATTTGGGTCACCATCAGATGTCTCACCACTGACTACACTATTTGGGTCACCATCAGATGGGTCGCCAATGACCACACTATTTGGGTCACCATCAGATGGGTTGCCACTGACTGCACTATTTGGTTCACCATCAGATGAGTCACCACGACCACACTATTTGGGTCACCATCAGATGGGTCGCCAATGACCACATATTTGGGTCACCATCAGATGGGTCGCCAATGACCACACTATTTTGGTCACCATCAGATGGGTTGCCACTGACTACACTATTTGGGTCGCTATCAGATGGATCTTGAGATACAGAGTAGTGCTTTCCATCTGGTCTCCGCCTCAGTACTGAACAGAGGCGCTTTTTTCTTTCTTATTGCCATCTCTTTAGAAAGCAGGTGGAATATTAGGTCAGATTATATAATATATTCAGGGGATATCTGTTTTCAAAGTCGTATTCTATTACATGTTTAGACGAAGGAACTATTACCTCGTATCGGTTCAGATGGCGGTATGTCTGTGTGAGATCTGGGCCCTGTTCGGCGTACAACTGAAGCTAAAATAATTAATTTAGCTCGCAACTGGAGATTAACTAGCTCGCTAATTGAGAACAGGCCAAGCCCGTCTGGCGACGGGCGCTAATTTATTTTAACCTCTCGTTAATTTGTCCCAGGCTAAAATCATCAGCTAAATTGCGCGTGCACGTCCCTCTTCAAAAGGCAGGAGAGGTCGATCACCAAAACCATGATATGTATAACGGCACCATAGTCTAAACTCAAAGAAATAGGCTCATTTTTTTTCTCCGCTAAGGCAGGATATGACCATGAACGCGTTATGAAGAATTCAAGACCACAATCATGTCAAAATTCAACACTGCTGTGACTGCGACAGCATTAAAGAAACTGTCTATAGGCTGTCTAAGAAGTGATATCTTTTCAGCTGACTAACATGTGACTCTGGTGCAGCGGGTAGAGCGAATGACTTGCATGGAGCAGATCACCGATTCGACTCCCCTCACCTTCGTAAGAATTGTAGTTTTAAATCGCTTTGAATAAAAACGTCTGCTAAATGACTAAATGTGAATGTATTAATAAGAAATTCAATAAATTGAAGCAATGCAAATAAATTGTGTTTATTTCTCTCTTCTGATCATGCATCCACCTTACCATCCACCATTCACTACTGCACAAAAACTAGACACGTTTGCAAAACTAAACGTTTGCAATGATGTAAGTTAAAGTAGGTAAAACAACTTTAGCCAATATCTCCGTAATGGAGATGGGTTATGTGCTCAAATTTCCTGGGATCAGTAGGCTATCCATGTGCAAACTAAAAATCACGTCTCAGGCTGCGAATTAAAGTTATTTCTGGTTTATCAACTGTACCAATGTCATATAATTATGGGTGCTTTGTTCTCTGCATCGCCGACATTACAAAAATGAAGGCACTCGCAAGCAAGTGAAGACATTCAATGTTCGACGGTGGTTGTATGCAATAAATGACTCGAGAAGGTCTTTTAAATGAATTATTCCTTGTCGGGTGGATCGTAGCGCTCATACAAGAACTCATCATGATGGAGAAATGGAACTTCTTGGCGATCGCAAAGAACTCTTCCTACGCTAATCAAACTATAATATGACTCCTTGTCAATGGGATCCCTCCTTTTGGCGTGGGTGTGGCAAGTTTAGCCAGCTAAACTTTGGTTAGCCTGCCCTGGAGCAGGTTAGTGTTAAGCGATTAATTACCATGGTTATTGAGCAAAAGTTGGTACGCCGAACTCGCTAAAGTGGTGTTGTCTTTTTTTAGCCTGGAATTTAGCTCGCTAAACCGCTTAGCGACCGTCACCGAACAGTACCCAGTGCGGCTCTCTATCTGTATGTATATTTATTGATTTATTTGGAAGAATAATAATGAACACTAAAATGACACTTGCTCTTTCCAGGGAGAAGTTCCTATCTGCGCCTCCTGCCTTCCGTCAGACAGGCAAGGTGTGTGGGTTCTTCCTCACCGACTCGTCTTCTTCCCGCAGCATCAGTTGCAGCAAATGTAAGTGTATTTGTTTTCTGATTTTCTTTTGTATGCGTGTGAGGGAGGTGCTTCTTATGCCGCAGCAGATGATTTGACAAAGAAAAACAAATCGAAGTGTCATAGATTCCTATTACAAGTGCATTCCCCTTTTTTAACCGAACCCTGTGTCCATTCCGAACTGATTAAGAGACAACACTATTTTGGATCCTGTTGGACTGCTCAGAGGCAGCATCTGTGTCATGAGTTATAGTTATATATCCCTCTGGGTGACCGTGATGAACGAGAGTCATTATGAGCTGCCAGTTTATTACGCTTATGCACTCCAGCTGTCTGACTCCTACGAGAGCACGATGATGTGATGCTGATCGCAATAGAATTCAGGTATTTGGAGATGTGTAATATTAATGCTCAGCCGGTTATATCCTAGGAAATGATGCTGTGCGTTTTGTGCAAATCTGTGTCTTCTCAGTTTGCCTGAACAGTCTTAGAACAGCCCAGCTGGAAGTGAGGGGTGAAGCTGTGGTTAGGGAGAGAAGCTACAGCTTGGGGGTGTCTCTGCTCGAGATGAGGTGAAGCAAGAAGCCAGCCAGCGTTTAACCTCATGTCATGGGTCAGGTCACATGGACACTGCCCAGCTGTACAAAAGGAAGGCAGTGAGGCCCTCTCGTGGATTTCTTTCTCTCTCTCTCTCTCTCCACCTCTGTCTCTCACTGTTTCACTCACTCTTTCTTTTTACCTATCTCTCACAGCCTTGTTTTCTCTCACTTTTTGCCTTTCTCTTTCTCTCTCACACTGTTTCACCTATTCTTCGTTTTTATCTCTTATTCTTTCACAGCCTTGCCTTCTCTGTTTCACTCTTTCTCACTCTGTGTTTCTTTTGTGTGTGTGTAAGTGAGCCAGTGTGAACGCATTGATCCCAGAAGTGCAGTTAATCATGCAGTCAACACATAGCTGCCAAAGAGAAGACCAAGGGAGGATCAACCCCTGCACCTTACCCACTGAAAAGAGGCTTGTAAGGATCATGTTAGATGCGCTCAGTTAGTTGGCGGGCTCATTTTGACACACATGTGTCTGCGGGCCCTCTGCGGATGTAACAGAGTGGTGTTCACCACGAGGGCCAGGCCCGAGTCGAGTCCATGTCATCCACACTCCAGCCCCAAATCCCCCACTGATGAGCGCAGTGTGGCGCTGCTCCAGGGCCTTGTCCTGTGGCCAGGGCGTTTGGCCAGCCAACGCATCAGCCTCAAAGAAGGGGAAAACCGGTCCTTGAGATGTGGGCACGCAGTTATGATGTGTTTCGACTTTTTAATGTAGCCGTCTCTGTAAAATGTTACAGGTTTGTTTACTGCAGCGTTACAAGATAAACAGTTAACGTGGTTAAACTTTATTTCCATGGTTTGTGACTCACCAAAGTAGTGAACACAATAGAGAGGACAATGGAAGTTCAAGTGTAAGTATGAAGTCATTCGCATTTCCTGCATGTTGAAGTTATCAAAACATTTAGAGCCGGTACTTTAACAATCTGTCGGTACAGCATAAGCTAGAAGTTCCATGTTCTAATACAAAACCCTAATTCCAGATAGTTGTCAGAAGCGCACTAAGTAGATATGTGATGTGGTTGTATTTAGCCAAGAGCTCCCTCAGAGGAACAGCTGGTCAGCAGGACTGTACACAGCGCTTCTTCCTTGACATACTGTTGTGATTTATAACGCATGTGAACTTATGCCATATCTCCTCTCCCATCCCTGTGCTGGAGTGGGAAGATGTGCATCGAAGTTGAGTTTTGAAAAATATGAGTTCTGTGTGCATAATTTAGTTGTGTATCTACTGGATATATATATAATTTTTTTTTCCATAATTTTTTATGACATGATCTGTCATTATATAAATGGACAGCAAGGCAAGTTTATTTATATAGCACATTTCATACACAGAGGCAAGTTTATTTATAAAGCACATTTCATACACACGGGCAATCCAATATGCTTTACATAAATAAAATCAAAAGGAACGTCCAAAAGAGTAATAAAGATAAAGTGCTCAAAGTATAGGCTAGTCAAAGTTAATACAAACACGTGATTCAAAGACGGTAATAATAATTACAAGAAAGTACCTTAAGTAGAATAAAAACATAGTAGAATTAGCCCACACTGTGTATCTCTTTCAGAACAGAATAAGCACAAGATGTCACTTCCCCGTCTACGTCAAAAATTGAAGTGCAGTAACAATAGAGTGCAAGTTGTTGTTGGAATTGTAAAATAATACAATTATAATAAAAGTTACAGAGTTAAAAAAGTCAGACAGCAGTATGTCAACGATTTTAGATTCCACACTGTTTTAGAGGTCAATTATATTAAAATATGACAAAATAATGGTTATTTCTAGGTGACTAGAGACTGTATAGTTTCTTTGTTAGACTATGTGATGTTGATGGCCGGTCTAATAGTTTTAGAAATTTTTCTAGAATGTTCTTTGAGTTCTCACATTCAGGAGCAGTTAAGGAAACAGTCCAGCTTGTCTTTGTTTTTTTTAAGTGTTTTGTTGTATAGCTTGTGTTTGAATCCACGAGTCATGTTTCATGGTATAGGGTAGGAAAAAGCCTTCTGCCTACTTGAGGCATGTTGCCAGAAACCTCTTGTCATTGTTCTTCTCTGTGAAATGGCAACACGGTTTGCTTCAGGCCCTCACGGTTAGGTTACATTCGGGTTTTCATCGGATCCAGGGCCCACATTTGCTTGCACAAGATTGGCTTTGCCAGGCTCTCCGAACTCCCCTTTTCCTGTGGAAATCCTCTCATAACATGCCATGTGTGGCTCTCGGAGCTGCTGCCAGACACAGCAGTCCCCTCACGGTGGACTTCAAAGGCGGGGGGAGAGCGTTATTGGAAGCAAATGTGGCCCTGACCAGGAGCGAAACTCGCTAACTGCTGCCTCAGTCATGTGCCTGGAGCTGGAAGAGCCAAGGGAACGATTCTCTAGGAGATAGGAGACCACAGACTTGAAGGAAAGTTTGCAAGAGATCCTTTTCACCCTACTTTTTAGTCCCTCTCTCCCTCTCTCTCCGCTCCCCCGTTTTCTTTCTTTCTCTCATCCTTTCTTGCGCTCTCTGCATTGTCTCTAGTCTTTCTCTTTTACTTTCTTTCTTGTCTCTCGTCTGTGTATTGTGTACTCTTATCCCACCATCTTTTCTCTGTCTCTCTCTCTCCCACCCTCATCCACCCGCCCTGTATTCTCTTTCCACCATCCCCTCCTCTCTTTGTTTCTCTCTTCTCTCTTTTCCTAAGGTTACAGTTACTAACCGAGGTCTCTTCATGGATTTTTCCCACAAGTCTGCCCCAGTTGATCCCATTTGTTGTCTTCCTACCAAGGATGCCCCCATCCTAGCTCGCTCCCCACTGGCTTCTTCTGTGTCAGCTTTTGTGTCTTTTTGCTGCTTGGAAAGCTCCTTGGAAAGCTCCTTGGACTGGTCTGCATAAGTACTTGACAGCCCTCAACACCATACCTCAAGATGCTGTTGATCTGAAAGATGCTGACCTTGATGTTACTTTTTTTTTCTTTTTTTTATCCGTGATCACTTTTCACGATGATGTAAAAGCTTGTTTAGCTCAGAAAGTTGTGACTTAAACATTTGACAGCCTTTCTTTCTGTCACCAGTTAGTGCCAGTGTTTAATTTATTCTCTGAAATGGTGTGAGAAAAGAAAGAGGGAGAGTGAGTGAGCATGTATTTGTTGATGGCGGGGAAACCAGCAAAGGGTAGGACTTTGGTTCTAACCACAACTTCTGTTCTGCGCAAATCCTCTTCACTCTCTGTTTCACTGCTTTTTTGTCGCATGGCATGTGTCTGATAGGGTCTCCCCGGTTCAGGCGACTGCTGATAAGCTCAGCTGGTGGTTTCTATGTCCCCCTTCCGTCGTGTTTGTTTGGGTGTAGTAGGAGAAGGTGTTTGATATCAGGTATGCCTGTGTGAGGCGTGAATGTCGCTCCTACCTGCTGTCATCCTGGAGCCCCGTAAGGCTGTTAAACAAGAACCAGCTGCTGAACGGTGAGGAAACAGGCAGAGAGGGGCCCCCCTTGTGGTAGCTGATTTAAGAATGTAGAATTCAACGACTCGTAAAGGCACCCTGACCAAGCAAGAAGACTCATTG
The DNA here is from genome assembly GCF_963457725.1 of Sprattus sprattus. Classification (NCBI taxonomy): domain Eukaryota; kingdom Metazoa; phylum Chordata; class Actinopteri; order Clupeiformes; family Clupeidae; genus Sprattus; species Sprattus sprattus. The sequence continues at coordinate 19,248,200 of NC_137915.1, read as the reverse complement.
CAGTACTCTGTTGAGCCAACTGCAGCTTATAGCGCCATGACTCTTCTTCTCTACTGTTAACTTGAGGTCTGTGGTATAATTAATTAATTCCATTTAGATGGTTTGTTCATGGAATGAATAATTAGTGTGCTTGCCCGAAGGGAAGCACACTATTGTTCTTCATAAATTTTCTTTATTCCGCCCGTTTTTCTTGCATCGAATCAGGCCTCGCTCGTTCGAGGTACAGATGCCGTTCAAACACCGAAACGTCCGGTCCGATCCGGTGCAACCTGCTATATCTTTTCGTGGCGGTTCTCCTTGCAACTCCTTTTTTATTCCTCTTTTTCATCACCTTTTTCTCTCATAGACTAACATGGGGGAATCTTGAGCCAAGACAAGAGACTTTATTTCTGTAACACGGCGGTGGCATCAAAATAAATAAATGACTAGCTGGGCTGAGAGTTTCAACCTCCTCTTACACAGACAGTAAGAGACAGGGTTAACACAACACACACAGCCATGGAAATGTAAAAAGCAAGTGGAAGTAGGCTATACGAGACAGCTTGATCAACAACTCATTCGCGAACACCATTGCTACAATATGCGAAGCAACTAGCCTAGCCCCATAGTAAAACAATATAAGCAGCTAGCTAGCCTAAGCTAAGCTATTAGCATACATGCTAGCAGGAGCTAACATGCAACTGGCACACAGATTAAATGTCTGTGCGATTATTTCAACTGCCATACTGGAGATTTCGGTTCACTACCCCAAGTTTTCGCAAGGTACATTCCAGTACGTTTCAGACAATAAAACCAACCGACACCAAAGAATTTTAAATTTTGTACACATTCTGTTCCAAAGACAACCATACTCATGAGCTGCCTGTATTCCAGACAAAGGTTTGCCTTTGCAAGAAGTAGGCAATCTATCTGGCCAAAAATCGACAATTTTAACAATCCCAACCATCATTGAGCCAAATACACCTCTAGGCTACATCAATTAAAAACAGCTGTGTAGACCACAGCGATTTTTCAATGTAATTCACGTCTGTCTGTAGCTAGATTTAGAACAGTGCATCGCACTAAATTCTACTTCGGTGTGCGTCGTCCTACAAATTATCCATATGATCGCGTTTACATACCTGTTTTCCGTATGAACAAGCTATGGAGTAAGGAAGCTGTCAGAATGTTCGTGTGTATAAAGTTGAGCAAAACATACATATTTGTAAAGATTTACAAACACAAAATGCAACTTCACGATTACGATTTCTTCATTACGAATTCACGAATTACAAACACGAAATACAACTTCACGATTACGGTTTCACAAATTACAAACACAAAATGCAACTCCACAAGTTACGGTTCACAAACGTGACTAAACTGTCAAAAATATGTCACCACTTTCATACGTCACCACAGACATTATTATTGAGCAGAGGATACATCGATCCTACCGACTGCGCATGCGTTCAAGTTCCCGACCAAAGCCAAGAGAAACCATAGTAGTGGCTTAACAACGCGATCGTGACCGGGGTGATAAAAACATGAAATTTGGCACACAGTTAGCTTTTACCCTATCAAATGATATTAGAAGGGGTGCCCAAGTGAAACTTGTTTCGTGTTAAGAAGATTTTAAGTTTTGACCGATATCAGGATATGCGTTACCTGTGGTACAATTTTCAAAACTGATTTTTTTTGCCCAGAAATGCTCACCAAATAAGTGTTATTCATGCATGTTTGTGTTTTATAGTTTGCTTTTTATATGTGTTGGTTTAAACAGAGTAGCAAAATTAAAATAAACAGACAAAAATACCATACGCGAGCTCATCCTAGATTGCGGAACGACGTCCTGGTACAATAACAACATAAATAGCCTTCACAGCATGTTTTTTTCGACATTGAGAACTGACTTATTTTCAAATAATCTATGTTTCCAGTGTATTTCGCTTACAGACTACTCTACACCTTTCATGACTTCAAATAACGTATTGATTAAGCATATAGGCCTATTCAGTGAAGCAGCAGCTTGGCTCCCCGCTTACGGTTCTATGCGAGAGCACCCCATCTATCATCATGAAAGTAAAAAACAAATAACGATAAAAATTAAAATAAATATTAATGTCATGGTCTGAGTAGACCACAGGTTCAATATTTGTAAAGTGTTTAATTTCTTGTGTTAGAGCGCCCTCTTGTGACCTTAGTTGGTATCTATAAATAATTTAGAATCCATAGCAACACTTCCCGCTCTGTGTTGAGAGAATTGGTGTGATTGATTATTACGGAGAACGCTAGTTACTGTTTCTAAGATTTCCACCTGCATTTTAATCATATCTTACTCCCATGAGGGCAATGCTCTTTTACAGCTTGCAGGGTTTTTCCTGGGTCAAAATGGCTCTTCGGTGCTCCCCAAAAAAAATTGCGCGCTATGCGCGCACAGTCTGTGTTACCTATCAGCAGAAATCAATGTTTTTTTTTTTTTTTTTTTTACATTTCATAAATAATGGAGGCTATCATTTTGCTTCCACTTCAAATTAAAATAGATAGGCTAATATATTGACAATAGTCCAAGCCCCATGGTGCTATCATGTATGGTTCAAAGATTCAAGATCAAGGTTTACCTCGTATATGCAAACTACTGAAATCTATATCAATAGAATCTAGAACTAACCAGTGGTCAGAAATGGAACACACAAATTATGAAAGTCAAGTTTATCTATTATTACTATTCATGTTTATTATACAAACCTACATACCATTATTTTTACCAATGGAGGCTGCGTTGGAAATCAATAATCAAACTATTGACAGTATTTTGAGTGGAAATATAATGTGTGTACAGGTGTATTCGTGTACGTCGGGCTGGCCCTCGCAGTGGAACGACAGTTTTCAACCGCACCGGTTTATCAATAATAATATTAATATTATTATATTCGAGATGCAACACAAACGAGTTGAGCTTTCATTGATAAACCAATTCTGTTGTCTGCCTTCCCGAGGCCCCGCGTTCTACTGGTACTCGTTTAAACGCGTAGACAAATCAAGTAATATCCTACACCTGTGTAAGTTCTCAACATAGCAGATATTTTAATAAATTGAAAGCCATGAATATTGAAACCGCCGACTGATGAAGTCAGGATGCATCCGCAGGTTGAGTAATTAAGTGATTGGCTCTGTCCATTCGCTCACCTCACAGTTGCGTATAGATCAGACTTATCAACTCGATTACTATTGATCAAAACAGAACGAGAGTTCGGCTGTAGCCTACTTGAAGCATACTATTCAGAACATATTCGCTGACGTGCATTGCATACGTGATGAATTGCTCACAAATCTGCTTAAAACAACTAGTGAAGGTGTTTTAGAATAATATTGATGCCATATACAATAAGTGACTTTATGTAAACACCACATTAATGTTAGCTGCCTAATTATTTAGCGCAATGCTAGCATGACTCTACCGTAATTCGATTTTTAACCAAGGTAGCCTATTGTACCTATTGAGACTGTTGATCGCGACCTGTTTACAAATCTGGTTAAAAGATAAAGGTGAGCTGTTATTTATAGATACTAAATATTTCCCAGGCATCTAATGGCTTACAGCTACCTGTAAAGCATCTAAACGTACAGAGTAAAGTAGGTTGACTGCTAAATCGGCAACCAGTCTTTGGATATCTCTCATTCTCAGTTATTGTATATATGGCATTAATATTAGTCTTACCATCACACATAGGATATATAGGTTCACGCACACACTGCTTAAATAAAACTTAAAGCCTACTATCAAAGTATTGTTTTTTTAAGATAATGTAGGCAACTGCTTGCTAGCTGCTTTATACAAAAAAAATCAAATTAAAGTGACGAACGTCTGGCAAACTTGGAGAAGCCTCTGTTCAATGATTGGCTGAGGGGGTAGGAGGCGGGATCTGCTGCTGCTGCTTGAATTCAACGTGAGCGCTTAAAACACCATTAAGCTGAATTGGATGACAGGTTTTTTTTTATCGCAGACTTTTTTTTTTGCCTTTAGGCGCTCTGGATTTTTCATAGGCGTTCGGGAAAACGGCTTAGGCGCGCGCCTACATTTTCTCTATGCAGGAAAAACCCTGGCTTGAAATTAAAGCATAAGAGATTAAGAAAGGAAGACAGTCTATCTACATTCCTTGCTTACATCGACATTCTTAGTTTTGAGTTGTTAACTTGCTGGATAGCCAAGTCAAACTTAGCAAGGCCAGTCACAATTAACATTTTTCTACTGATCTGTGCTATTAATGTATGTTCTGCACGATTACAATCATCTCGAGCATTTTCATTTTCCTGTTTAAACAGTGAGAGGCAGCGACGAGCTGTGCCTCATCTGCAATTTTCAATGAATGAGCCTAATATGCATTGATATGCTTGAGAATACTCATGCATCTTCATTTGCTGAAAGAATTTACGTTTTGTTAGGCCTATATAGATGGAACCGGGAAGGCTGGCTTGTTACCGGCATCATCGTGTTTGAAAGCACGTTATTAAAAGCGTGTGTCCCTGTCTTAATGCAATGAATGAAACTTAGTCTAAGGTGATTTTAAAATGACATCAAATTAATTTCGATTATTCTGCCGTTGGAATAATCCAAAATGAATTTGGTGTCATGTAAAATCACCTTATAAGTTTCATATTGTTGAACATATTCGCTGTAGTCTGAATCATTTTTATCTGCGCTGTATAATAGGGCTACATGTTGGGGATTAGCCTGTCTGCATACCCGTTCGGGATGGATCGGTCAAAACAAAAATTTCCTTAAAACGAAAAAACGAGCAGTTTCACTTGGGCACCCCTTCTAATATAATTTGGTAGGGTAAAAGCTAAATGTGTGCCAAATTTCATTCTTTTATCACCCCGATCACGATCGCGTTGTTAAGCCACTATCAGTTTCTCTTGGCTTTGGTCGGGAACTTAAACGCATGCGCAGTCTGTGGGATCGATGTATCCTCTGCTCAATAATAATGTCTGTGGTGACGTATGAAAGTGGTGACGTATTTTTGACAGTTTAGTCACGTTTGTGAACCGTAACTTGTGGAGTTGCATTTCGTGTTTGTAATTTGTGAAACCGTAATCGTGAAGTTGTATTTCGTGTTTGTAATTCGTGAATTCGTGAATTCATATTCGTAATGAAGAAATCGTAATCGTGAAGTTGCATTTTGTGTTTGTAAGAGTTTACAAATATGTATTTTCTGCTCAACTTCAAAAAATATGCACGTATATCTATTTTATACACACGAACATTCTGACAGCTTCCTTACTCCATAACAAGCCACCGCATTAATTCCCATATTGTTGCAGAGATGTTTCCTTTTACCTAGATCATAATTTCTTACGAAGTGTATCAACACTTAGCTCAGTAAGTCAGTATAACGAAACTCTGGAACTATTATCACCATGACAGCTGAAATGTTTGTTCCATCATACATCTGATTTCCACCATAGAGAGACAATAAATATATTTACATTTGAAGCACAGACAAGATTTATTGCAGCCGCAACACACACAATTAAAACAAGCAGATTAAAACTCAAATACCGCACAATTCAGGTGCACTCATGGATTAACACGACCTTTGGAGGTAAATTACACATACACAATAAGACAAATGTCACTTGGGGCCTATTTTAAGACATCTCCAAGCTAAATGTAACACACTAGACCCTTTCACAATAAACAAGCAAACAAAAACAGAACAACAAAGACACTGTCATATGTCTAGACGTCAGTGGAGCCAAAATATAATGGTTGAGCTTGGTTGCCATGTCTGATCTTTTGTGTGATGTTATGGCTGCAACGTCAAAGGTCATGGCCGCAACAGAGCAAGCACACTCTCGCAGTTCGTTCATGAAACGCATTCTAGTTTACAATAGAAATTCTACAGTTGGGTCCCTGTTCACCTGGTTGGTACCTGCATTGTGTCCAGGCTGTGCTTTACACCTGGCATGGCACCTGAAACAAAAACAACACTGGCATGATGGTCATGCCAAACTGTAATCTAGCACACTGTATAATCAACCTAGCAGACAGGTGAAAGGAAATGAAATAGGACTTTATATCTGCAGGGCTTTGAATCACGCAGACTGTGTGTGTTTGTGTGTGTGTGTTTCTTTAATAGTAGTTCCTAACAATGGAATATTGGAATAGAAGTGGAACATGAATGCTGTGCTTTTTTGGCTATCGACTGTTAATCAGTGACTGAAACTCTTCATCTCTTCTCTCCCCAGGTAGCCCTGTTCTCTTAGGAAAGGCCTTGAAAGAAGACTGCTCAGAGGCTTCCAGCCAAGAGGAAGGTGGGTTCTGTAGTTCCTTACCATGGCTATCCTAGGATTTATTCCATACAGCACACTGGATGTTTTGTTTTTGTTTACTGTTCTTGTCAGTGACTTGCCGTGTCCACTTTTGGCCCAGTCTAACCTTAATGGCAATAGTACTCGGAACACCAGCAGTCAAACATGCATGCCTTTGCCACTGCTTTCTTTGAATGGTGTCTATGAAGCAAAGACCTTTTTTTCAAAGAAACCCAAGTTGTGTTTTTACCCAAGTTGTGCACCCTTTGGCATGCACGAGTGTTAAGACTTCGACTGTTTCAGCGTATTAAGAATGATCCTCAAGGGTAGGTCACAAGGCTTCCTGAGTTATTGCAACATCTGTGCAAGCATCCTGCAAAGTTCGGACATTTAGACTTGAGGTTGCGATTTTATTTTTAAAGACTATTGAATAATGCCAGCCTTGCTGTCGTGCTTACTTCATTGTACTTGAGACACTTAAAAACCGTTTGCCCTTTTAGGCAACGCTTTATTTTTTGTATTGGTCGATTTGGTCTCACAAGGTCTTTTGAGATCTTTATTATGTCCACAGGGAGACAGACAACTACCACTTCTGCTTTTAGATGGACAAAGCCTAATTTGGAGCAACAGAAAATAAAACAAGTGCTCAGTTTCATCATGTGGAATTAAAGGCAAAGGAAAAAGAAGGAAGTTAAGTGTGCGAGCGGGCACATTTTTATTTCAGGAGGGATTTTTGGAAACGGCTCCGGCCGTCTCCCTCCCCCGTTCTGCCGTCCGTCCCGCAAGACTGCAACTGTGCATGCGCAGACACCGTAATGATAGGCTCGGGCAAGCCTCGCGGTTTGCTTCCAAACAATAGCCTGGGTCTGCGATTCTCTGATGCTAGGGCCAGCGACACGACTCAAGGTCTCGACGGGCGGATTCGGTCCACGCAGGGTCGCCTAGGGGACCCAGCGCCATTGTAACCTTGAAGCTGTCTGGGGTCTGGGACAGGATACGAACATGGAGACTGACCTACTCTCTTCTCTCCCTTCCCTCTCTGTTCTGACACACACACACACACACACACACAGATATGCTGCTCAAATAGCACACCGTAGCCCCTGGCCCAATGACAAACACCAGTGGAGAGCAGCTTTTACACCAGTAGTCAAACATGCATGCCTTGCGTGCCTTGCAGCTCTTGTGTGTTGGGAAGTTGAATACAAGCATTTGCATGGAGAACACACTGATTCACCAGAGCCCCACAGAAACACAGCTTACACGTAAGCCGTTAATGATCACTTACTGCCACTTGACTGGCTATAGGAAGCGGATGAGTGGCTCTGATCTGTTCCGTGGTCAGTCACGACCTTTAACCTTCAACCTCTGACCTTTCAGATTCAGAGCCTTACGTCCAGGGTCACCGAAAGAAGCCCAGCGGCAAGAGCCCCAGCCTCAGGTAAGCTCATGCTTTTTATCCAGTCACATGTTGCACTCACACGTCCGGTAACAGACACTCAACACAGGAGGCCCTCACGTCCAGATGATGTGCTCTTAATGCAGAAGTGGCCAAGGGGTGAATCAGAAGACACCCAGATGATCAGAACAGGGGCAGATAATCAGAACAGAGGCAGAGCTTTTCTGCTGCTTTGGCTCCTGTGTTTCTGTGCTCTGTTTGGTTCTGTGATGCCAGAGGAGCAGAAATCATAGCTGCTACAGAACTTGTCCCCGGTCACTAGCTCTTGTCTGTGTGTGCTGAGGATGTGTCAGTGGAGGTGATTGAGTAGAGAGGCTGCTGGTTAGCCCTTCATTCACAGGGATCCGCACCTTTTAATGTTCTAGTAAGTAAGGTCATTGCTTAATTTTCCTGTCTTTTTAACCCTCCACTTCTCTCTCCCTCTCTCCCTCTTTTGTGCGTTCCTCTCTCTCTCCCTTTCTCTCCCTCTGTCTTTCAGTGTGCCTAGCTCACGGCCGGTGCAGTGTGACGGCCGGCGGCAGCAACCGCAGCAGCAGCAGCAACCCAGCACTGAGCACAATGGCCTGCCTGAGTGGAGGAGAAAGACTAGCAGCGGCGGCACCCCTAAACCTGAGCCTGCAGAGGTGTGTGTGTGCTTGTGTGTGCGTGTGCGAGTGCGGTGCGCGTGTGCACGTGCACGTGTGACAGGCAGTGTTACTTGTTGGTGGACGTGTGACTGTGTTCATGCGGGAGAGGGAAAGAGAGAATGTGAGTATTGTGTGTGAGGGGGTTCCATTTTGACAAGAGCCAGGGTTTGTGGTAAAGAGTGTGTAGTGACGGGTATTGAGACTAAGGATCGACAGTCGTAGGTAACGTTCCTCAGGCAGATTCCCCCACACTGTAGAGGAAGAGTAGAATGGGCTCATAAACTTTATTAATCATTATCCCCCTAAAGAACCTCTGATATGACTAAGATAACACGTCCCGTTTCACACTACATAGAGCATCACATCCTGGCTTTAGATCTTTAGGGGAAAGACACAGTTGCCCTAAGGGCTCACGTTCAGGCCTGCATCTGCCCCCCCCCCCCCCCCCCCCTTCAGCCGTGGAGGCCATTAGCCCAGCTCCAGACCCCCAGCCTCCCTCGGCCGCCTGACCCCCAGGCCTCCCCCCATGACCACGGCTGCCCAGCTATGCCCAGTGCTGCAAGCCAAGCACATTCTTTCCACTCTTGCTTCTCAATGGAGCCAATACAATGGAAAGGCACCGATGGCTGTACACATACAGACATACACACACGCATGCGTGAGGCGTTGTCCATACTCTTGTTAGGTGTGGCTGTGTTTTGGGAAACTCCATTGTTTGCCTTGTGGTTGTTTTGTGACTAAATGACTTCCACATTAGGGAACCCTCATCACTACAGCAACGACTGTTAACACCCCCACTGGGGCTGCTTGTCCGTGGCAGGAAGTTGTCGCTAAAGCACAACAGTAAACACACTCTTGGTAATCACCCTTAATAGCTTTGTGACAGGCAGGCGAAGTACACGGTTCTAATCCAATACACTTGTTGTCAAATTCAGCGGACTGCTCCTGTTCGGTGTTTGTGCTATTTTTTTTTTTTTTTTTTTACAAAATTCAAGTATTCATGTACAGTCTTGGCCTGGTACTGTAAATGGGAAGCAAACATAGTGGCTCGGGTCATAAACTATTCTAGCCAATCAGAAACACTGAAGGGAGCGGTGCACGTTGATTTGCCTGTTGAGCTCACATATCAACAACTGTTTGCTAGAATCGCAGGCTCTACCTATATTTAGGCTTTTGATATAATCCCTTTTAGAGAGACCATCATAAAAGAAAGAATATGGTGACTTTTCAGAGACAGCAAGTTGAAAGTTATCAGTGCTCGGACTAGTTCTGCAAACACGATACGTCTCCAGCAGCACGTGGGCGTGGAACGGACTCCAGCCTGATTCAAGGTCAGCTGCCTGCATAGTTCAGCAGTAATGGCAGGTTAATGGGAAACTTGGGTGGTTGATAGTGATCAGGCTACAGCTACGGACTTTGACCCCAGCGTATAGAGAGAGGTGAAAGTCCAGGCAGATGATGTCCGACCCAACACACACTCGCACACAAAATTAACATAATGTGTCACCACAGAGCACTGATGCTCTTTACAACACATTTCACTCTGCATGTGTGTACTGCGTTCACCAGCTGGTTGTCTTTTTGGCATGGTACCTGCCAGAATTGGCTGAGACATGGCACTGTTGCTGGATATAATTTACTGGGGACTCCATCTGAGAGCTAATTGCTGCAGATACCTGTTTTCTCATAGGGGACATACAATATACTCGTGGTCAAATCCATGGTCACTTAGGCCCTGAAGTCCTTTGCTCCTCTGGCTGACAGTGTGATGGCCAACTCGAAGAATGCATCCTGGAATAGTTGACTCCTAGCTATTTGCAGACATGTGTGTTTGTGTGTGCGTGCGCGTATTCTAAAGCTCTCCTCCATATCTCACCAGCATGCAGACGACAGGCGAAGCTCCACCACTAAGACGAAGTCCAAAGCACCCCCTTCTGTCAGGTATTGGAATTGCAGTCTGTTTCTCACTGCTCAGCCTTTTTTTTATCATCTTACGATTGGTTTAAATTGCATGTTCAAACGAACATATTATTAATAATATTATTTTTTCCAGTCTGCTAAACAAGTGGTTCTTAACCTGGGTTTGTTGAGTCACTCTCAGGAGTTCGGCAGGGGTCAAGACACACACAGTATGGCCCGGTTCACATTAGCAATGTCGGGCCGTTTTTATACATACATACGTTTGAAGAAATCATATTTTATTTTTCAAATTACGGAGGGGTTCGGTGAAAGCACTGATGAAGCTTGCAGGGTTCAGTACCTCCAATAAGGTTAAGAACCACTGATCTAAACCCAGTTTATTATTATGCAGAGCAATAATGCTAGAATTCTCAAAGGACTAAACTGGATGGCTGTTATCTTGCAGGTTTAGTTATGCATTGTTGTAATGACCGTACATAATTCATGTATTTATCCGAATTAATAATAGCTATATGTATGTTGAGTCTGTTTGGAAATGTGAAAGCGTGTGTCTAATGTTTGACCACGGTGGTACACTGGAGAAGAGTTTAAAACATGACCAATCTGAAGTTTCTTTTCCGATCAGGGAGAAGGGGAAGAATGGTGAGGGATGGGCGGCGTTTGTGGCCAATGGCATCGCGCCATCTCCAACCTCCCCGAGGGGACACCAGTCTGAGGGGAAAGGTGGGTGTGTTGGGGTAAAGGCTTAGCGCTAAGGCCACTGATTTCTCTGACTGATTAAGCTTTGCGGTCAGCCTGCTGTAAAATACCTGTGTGTGTGTGTGTGTGTGTGTGTGTGTGTGTGTGTGTGTGTGTGTGTGTGTGTGTGTGTGTGTGTTTCAACAAGTGTGTCAGATCACAGCTTGAACAGTGACTCTGGAACAGAGTGTGCCTCTGAAATAAGGAATGATCCAAGGAAATAACCTTTGAAGGCTGTGTGAGATATGTATTGTTTTGCAAGTAAAAATTGTCTTAGTACATGTGACTTGTGTTTAGAGCAGGAAGTTGGATAAAAAGTGTCTTGTGGTATTTAATGTGATTGGAGAAAACGGAATGTGTCGCGTTCTCTGGCTGGCCTGATGTCTTGTCTCGGGTGTGTCCATGCGTTGGCAGATGTGTGCGCAGACTTGTGCCCGGGGCAGGACACGTACGGAGAGACGTCGTCTGAGAGCTACAGCTCCCCTCCCAGCCCCCAGCATGGTGGCCACGAGAGCCTGGACAGCGAGGACGAGAAAGACAAAGGTGTGGAGTGTCCCCTCGTCCCCCCTGTCCAAATAAGGCTGAGACTAAAGCCTCCAAAAACATTTCCACAGTCTGAGATTAGTCTGGAGGTGAAATTTGCAGGATTTCAGAAATGTATTTAAAAATCAGCAAACTAAATAGCATACGACACTGCCTTAGACTTAAGTCAGTGCTACTCATAGGAGTCCTACACTGCCTTTCCCAAAAGAGTTGTTGAGCAACCAGCATGCTGTCTAAGAGAGATAGAGAGAGCGAGAGAGAGAGTTCAAAATGATAGTCTCTCTATCATTTTGCCATGGTCGCTGAAGAAAAGGGCTACGGATATTATGTGTGTGTGTCTTGACCTTTTTTTCTCTCCTCCATCTTTTCTGTTTTTCATCTTTCCCCCTCTCCCTTATTCTTTTCTTTCATCACTGTTTTTCCAAACCACCCTTTTCTTCCGTTACCTTTCTTCATTCTTTTTCCATACCACCCTTTTCTTCCGTTGCCTTTCTTCATTCTTTTTCCATACCACCCTTTTCTTTCGTTACCTTTCTTCATTCTTTTTCTCTACCTTCCCTTTCTCTTTTTTCCTCCCTCCCTCCATCCTCTCCCTGTGCAGACACAGACAGCTACTCGGATGACTGTGGCAAGGCTAGCATGGAGCCGTTCCTCTCGCTGAAGGGCTTGGGCCCCTCGCCAGTGGCCCCCGTGCACCCGCTGGTCCTGGGCAAGCAGCCACGGCGAGGGGCGGCCCCGTGCCCTGACAGCCCCCTGGCAGCCGTGGAGTTCCCCCAGATGCCTTTCGCCGTGCACCCAGTGTCCTACATGTTCCAGAACGGGTCGGCGGCCGCCGCTGCCCCCGCCTTGCCTACCCTGGCCATGGACGCCAAGGGCTTGATGTTGCCCCTGCCTGTGATGTTGCCCGGCTCGGCCATGCCCCCACAGGCTCCGCAGTCCGGCGAGGTGGCGCCAGACGCGTCTCTCGGCCCCACAAGTCTGGGCTTGCCCGCGGGTCTGGGAAGCCCCTCGCTGCAGCCCCTGGTGCAGCGCTTCAAGACTGCCGGGCCCCAGACGGGATCCGAGAGCGGCTTTGGGGCCCCGGTGTCCCATCAACCCCCGGTGGGTGCCATCAGCATCAACCCAGCCGCCCCCAGCACATACACGTCGCCCCTCCAGCCGGCTTACCCCAGCACCCCTGAGTCCATCCCCATTGGCTCCATGCCCCTCTCCCCCGACATCCATGCCAAACCCCCGAGCATGGGCCTCCCCTCGGGCATGCCGCCATCTTACAGCCTCCCCATCCCCACCTCCATTATGCCTAGCATAGGGGCCGGTGCTGTGGTGAGTACACAGAATGCCTCAGCCAATCAGGTGCCGGCGGTGGTCCCCACCCACTCCCCTGGACCTGCCCCAAGCCCGAGCCCCGCCCTAACGCACAGTATGGCACAGAGTGACAACACCTCATACATCAACAGCAGCACCTGCGGTGGCAACAGCCTCGCCAAGCATCAACAACAGCCATTACCACAGCAGCAGGGCCCTCCTCACCCCCAGCAACAACAGCCTATGGGCTGCGGCGCTTGCGGTTGCCGTGGCAGCTGTGGCGGCGGCAGCAGCGGTGGTGGTGGTGGTGGTGGTGGTGGCGGCGGCGGCGGCGGCGGCGGCGGTGGCCATGTGTCCAGTTACTACTTCCACCAGATGGCGCCGGCGAGGCAGGTGTTCCAGCAGATGCCACACATCTTCCCACTCTCCTCCCTCTGCAGCAGCAGCTACCTCAGTCAGGGGGCGCCACAGGGTAGCAGCACCACGCAGCTGCCCTTCTTCCCACAGGGCGTCGCCACTGCCACCTACCCGGGCGGAGCGCTGCTGCACACGCACGCGCACGCACATGCTCACGGCCACACACACTCGGAGCACGTGCTGAGTGGACAGGCCGCGGCTGTGGCCAGCTACGGGTTCCAGCAGATGGCGGCCTTCAGGGGCTTCTACCCGCAGGTCTTCCCAACCACCATGGGCCCCATGCAGGGTGCCGGCGTGGCCATGGCGGGCGTGGGGGGCATCAACAAGAAGAATGGCAACATCTCCTGCTACAACTGCGGCACCACCGGGCACATTGCACAGGACTGCAAGCAGCCCTCCATTGACTCCACACAGCAAGGTAGCCTTCAAGGAGCTTCATGTCTTTAGTCTGTACATCCGTATAAACCGTGGTTTGTTTGGTTTCACATAGAAACACCCTAAAGGGATTTATTTTGGAACCTTTTCAGCCTTGAAGAACAAGGGATTTATTTGAAAACTCCTCTGTAATGCCCTTTATTTCTGAGGGTTCTAAATATAGCCTCTATATTCTGTATTCTGGCAAAAAGTGCACATTCTAGGCCCCTTAGCAGGTTCTAGGCAGGACCCACAGGATTATTACCAATAAATCCTTCACATAGGCTGTATATATATACAGCCGCGGAAAAAATGAAGAGACCACTTTTAAAAAATTATCAGTTTTTCTTTTTTTACTATTTATTGGTATGTGTTTGAGTAAAATTAACACTTTTGTTTCATTCTATAAACTACTGACAACATTTCTACTGAATTTCAAATAAAAATACTGTCATTTTGAGCATTATTTGCAGAAAAATGACAATTGGTCAAAATAACAAAAAAGATGCGGCGTTTCCAGATATTGATTTCTGATCTCTTCCTAAGTTAAAGCATTAGTACTGTGTAGTTTAAGAATGAATATGAACTTGTTTTCTTTGCATTATTAGAGATCTGAAAGCATTCCATATATTTTGCTATTTTGACCTATCGTCATTTTTCTGCAAAAAAAATGCTCTAAATGACAATATTTTTATTTGAAATTTGGTAGAAATGTTGTCAGCAATTTATAGAATAAAACTAAAATGTTAACTTTACTTTAACTCATACCAATTAATAGTAAAACCAGAGAAACTGATAATTTTTAAGTGGTCTCTTAATTTTTTCCGCGGCTGTGTATATGCCTTTAAAATATTTCACAATTTGGATCTCACTCACTCTTGCTACTCTCTGTCACTCCAGGTGGTTTCCGGCTAAAGTACATCGCCTCTCACAGTTCTGAAGCACTTGACAACACGGAAGGATGAGTCGCTGCACCCACCCAACATCTCCTGTTCGACATTGGCAATCCACCTGTAAACACTATATTAGGAGGGTGGGGGTGTGCGCTGAGCTCTTCATCTCAACGCCACTCCTGTCCCACCATTTCACCTTTGCATTTCTTCAGGTGTGACTAAAGACTTAGCAAACGTGAATACTTGTGCCTCCATGTTTGTAGACAAGAGGGAGAGATAGCGAGAGAGAGAGATAGATAGAGAGAGAGAGAGAGAGAGAGAGAGAAGCTGTCTTGCTTCATGTAGGAACTCTTTCCAAGTGGCTTCTGGTATTTTGCACTGAAGACTCGCCCCAGGACAGCGGCTTATGTTTACTAATTTATTTTTTTAAATGTTTAAAAAAGAAAATAACAAAAGGCATATGTGTCTCCTACGAGTATGAAAGGTTTTTAAATGATTTGTTCATTGATTTAAAAAGGGGGATCCAAAGTGGTCTAAGTCAAGGGTTTCTTACCTTTTTTTACAATTGTATATTTATGCTCTGGCAAAGAAAACTATGTTTGGTTAATTTGTATTATTGTTGTTGATGTTGAATTATACAGTAAAGAAAATACAACAAAAAAGGGGGAAATAGAATTTTGTTTCCTTTTTTCCCTTTTGCTGCAGTGTTTTGAATGTACAACAGTTTAAACTTCTTAGTGCTAAGGAATTTCAGTTTTACTCAAAACAAAAACAAAAACATTTGAGCGCATTTCCAGTCTACATAATGTGAACGCCCAACTACAAAGTTTCTTTTATCATGTTTTCATCATGTCATAGTGAAAAATGGCTGCTGTTATTTTGTTCTCGTTTTGGCAATAAGCACTATATCAAGTTAGGGTTCTACAAAGACTACCCTCATCAAAATTGAGTTCAAGGATCTTGCAATGACGAACAGCACTCGGCATATTTTACTAACTGCTGTGTAATCCCATCCAGTAGGCCTTAGACGATGCACTGTGCTGTATTGCCACTAGATGGTGCCATTGGGTATCACAGCTCTCCCTAACGCCAGTCAGTGTTGACTTTCAAGCATAGCGCTGTTGGCTTGTTGGAATCGATGCGGTAGCTTCCCCTCTGGAGAAGTGACATTCTGTTTGTTTTAATTTCTCTTTTTTACCCACTGTTCACTTTACAACCTCGTTGTTTGTCCTTCTTTATTTTTGTATGTGTGTTTGTTTTAATGGTGTTTTTTTCTCTCGTGCAACTATGATATACTCTGGTTTCACCAAGGACAAAGCCTAGATTAGTAGACTCTCAGCAGGTCATGCCAATTTTAAGAAACATATGCATAGTTAGACCCGATAAGGAAAATGGAATAGGATCGTAATGAACATAAGCGCTACGGTCACTGTCAGAAAGAAAACTTGCCAGAGAAGGAGAACACTGACATTACTCTCGTACTCCATCTTGTCCAGGTTAGGTTATTGATTGGATTATTTTGCTGAGCAGTTAAGATTTCAGTTCAGTGCTTAAGGTTTTTCTGAAGTGACTGCTGAAATTGTAAACCTATTTTGCTTGAAGAGAAGAAGAACTACAACAGAAACATGATTTTACACTTAAACTAAACTTCAATTTGCATAGTGGGACGTAGAGGGACACAAGAAGGCCGAAATGCTTACATGGTAAAAGGTGGACCACTACATTTAAGTTGATGTTGTTGGATGAACCTTGCAATCTCATGAGATTGTTGTACATATAAATCTGCCAGTTATACTTGTCAAACTTTTTAATGGTTAAAAAATGCTGTACTGTGTACAAGGTAAACTGTTACCTTCAGTTGTGTGTTTACTGTATTTGATATCTAAATGTCATTATGTACTGGAAAGGTCAAATATATTTCTAGGACGATTTGGATTTTACGCCAATTGTTGATTTTTTTTTCTCCCTGGAATTAACAGCAATAAATACAAAATTCAACTGCCTTGAACTTGTCTTGGAGTTAGAGTTCCAGTCTTGATGCAATGACTTAAAATCCAATCAAAACGTATGCATCAGTGCACCACTCATGCACCATGTACCCTTGTTTATCTCTTAGCTCTTGTTTGTCAATTCATACAACAACTTACAAACCTTGTGGGGCCCCGGAGCAAACTGCTGATCACATCAACGGCTGCACCAAGTACCAGTGCCCTGGGCCTCAGGCACTGTCTACTTTTGAACAATGAAGCCCTAGCATGGATCCCAGACACAAACTTAGTTATTTAACTATAGTAAGAAATTTATTTCGAGACATACGAATATATATACTCTAGCGTTCAAAAGTTTGGGGTCACTTAGAAATGTCCTTATTTTTCAAAGAAAAGCACTGTTTTTTTCAAAGAAGATGACATTAAATTACTATTCTAAGTGGAAATATCTGGTTATTAATGAAATATCTACATAGGTGTATAGAGGCCCATTTCCAGCAACTATCACTCCAGTGTTCTTATGCTACATTGTGTTTGCTAATCGCCTTAGAAGACTCATGGATGACTAGAAAACCCTTGTGCAATTATGTTAGCACAGCTGAAAACCGTTTTGCGGGTGAGATAAGCTATAAAACTGGCCTTCATTTGAGCTAGTTGAGTATCTGGAGCATCACATTTGTGGGTTCGGTTATACTCTCAAAATGGCTTGAAAAAGATAACTTTCATGTGAAACTCGCCAGTCTATTCTTGTTCTTAGAAATTAAGGCTATTCCATGTGAGAAATTGTGAAGAAACTGAACTTTTCCTACAACAGTGTGTACTACTCTCTTCAGAGAACAGCAGAAACGTGCTCTAACCAGAGTAGAAAGAGAAGTGGGAGGCCCCGATGCACAACTCAGCAAGAAGACAAGTATATTAGAGTGTCTAGTCTAAGAAATAGAAGCCTCACAGGTCCTCAACTGGCAGCTTTTTAAATGGTACCCACAAAACTACAGTGAAGAGGCGACTCTGGGATGCTGGCCTTATAGGCAGAGTGGCAAAGAAAAAGCTATATCTGAGACTGGCCAATACAAAGAAAAGATTGATATGGGCAAAAGAACACAGACATTGGACAGAGGAAGATTGGAAAAACAAATTCTGGACGAATTTTAAGTTGGAGGTGTTTGGATCATACAGAAAAAGATGCTGGAAGAGTGCCTGACGCCATCTGTTAAGTATGGTGGAGGTAATGTGATGGTCTGGGGCTGCTTTGGTGCTGGTAATGTGGGACATTTGTACAAGGTAAAAAGGATTTTAAATAAGGAAGGCTATCACTCCATTTTGCAACGCCATGCCATACCCTGTGGACAGCGTTTGATTGGAGTCAATTTCCTCCTACATCAGGACAATGACCCAAAGCGCACCTCCAAATTATGCAAGAACTATATAGGGAAGAAACAGGCAGCTCGTATGCTGTCTGTAATGGAGTGGCCAGCGCAGTCACCAGATCTCAACCCCATTGAGCTGTTGTGGGAGCAGCTTGGCCGTATGGTACGCAAGAAGTGCCCATCAAGGTGCTTCAGGAAGCGTGGGGTGAAATTTCTACAGATTACCTCAACAAATTAACAGCTAGAATGCCAAAGGTCTCCAATGCTGTAATTGCTGCAGATGGAGCCTTTTTTGACAAAAGCAAAGTTTTAAGAACAAAATTAATATTTCAAATAAAAATCATTATTTCCAACCTTGTCAATGTCTTGACTATATTTTCTATTCATTTTTTAACTCTTTTGATAAATACAAGTGTTAGTTTTCATGGAAAACAGGAAATTGTCTGGGTGACCCCAAACATTTGAACGGTAGTGTATATACACCTCAGAAGCAAACGTTTTGACCTAGGCAGCACTGGTTAACTACAGGGACAATTCACAGCGTTTTAATTGTTTGTCTAAACAAGCAGTCTCTTGCAATAATTCTTGCTGCATCTGACTGATTCTATTAGAGTGTGAGTTCTATTGCTGGACTGTACCTACTACTCAAAGAGGCTGAGGCTATATGAGGCAATATATGTGAATATATGTGCATCATGTTAATATATTGCCTCATATATATGTTAAAACATTATTTGTTTTTTCCCCTTAAAGCACAAATACTGAGCAAATGGCATTACATTTCCAGTAGATTTATTTGACATGTGACATGGTATAACAAGTCAATAACCACATATGATTTTTAAATGTCTTTGGCTGCAAGAAATGCTCGTGTTACAACTGCCTCTCCCAGGTTCATAGTTAGGTAGAGTAACATTCTTAAAGCAAATGAGAAGAATTAGAATTTATAATAAGACTTTAGGTTACAGGTAGCTAGTCAGACAAATAAGAAGGATTAGAATTTATAATAAGACTTTAGGTTACAGGTAGCTAGTCAGACACAGGATCTCTTCAGACATTCCTGAAACATCTTTCTATGTAGACTTCTTCACTGCTGCAGACTTCCTCCAGACTTTGCAATATGACTCTTAAGCTCAGCTGGTCTGGATGACCAGAATTACTTAGAATTGGTCTCAGATAGGGACAGGGAAGGTAGCCTCGCCTTCTGGGGAGCTGTACGGCCATAGAAGAGGACGCTCTGTGTGGGGTTGTGTCGGATGAAGAACAGGAAGGGGTGGTCCGCCATGAACATTATTGGCCTCCTCCTGCAACATTGAATCATGCTGGCAGCTGTAGCTGCAGCTGCCTCAGTGCCCTCCTCGTTCACTTCCACAAAGGACTTGTGAACAACTTTTGACAGAACCAGTTTGTCACAGGACATGCCGGAGAAGTTACACTTCTGGGGGTCAAAGGCATCCACCATGCCCATGCTGACCAGGATATCTTTGAGATCATAGGTCTCTTTCAGCTTGAACCTGGGGAGACCCACCTGGACCTCCACGGTGTCCATCATGTCAGACCTGGTCCACTCCACAAGTTTCTTATACGTGAGCATCTGCTCCAGCTTAGGGAGTGGCAAAGAGAGTTTTTATCAGAGCAATGACTGGGTATGAGAATGTCTGAATCTCTAATGATCCAGGTTGGACCCTCTGTTACATAGCTAGCACTGCTGACGAAAAGGAATAAGCTTTAACCTTTAATTATTTGTGTTGCTATAACCTTTAATAGGTTAGGTTAGGCTGATAATAGGTTAGAGATATTTCATTCATATAATGTTGTATTTTTTTCATTCAGTTCTATGTTAGAAACTTTAACACTACTCTGCACGTCACTGTTTTACCTTCTCCAGTCCAGTGGCGTTGTCCTCCATGTTCTTTGGGAGCATAACGAGCATGCTCATGTCTTTGTCCACATAGGGGAGTTCCAGAATCTGGCAGTTTGCATCACGGATGTAGGTAAAGGGGGAACCTAGCTGTTTGATGCATCATTTGCACAGGCTTACTTTCATTCTGCAAACAGACACAAGGACTTAATACACACAAGCACATGGGAGGGGAGTTAATTAGCAACTGTTTTTGACAACCATTACCTTGTTGATCTTAAATTTAACTTCACTGGTGCGAGCACTGTTGAACTGCTTCTCCCAGTTGCCTTTGAAGTAGATATTTGGATCATTTTTCACGTAACCTGCATACACCAACCTGGTACAGTGGCACAACAACAGGGTGTAGAGGCAGGGCAACTGTTGGTGATGCAAGGACTGGACCTGCGACTGACCCTCTCCTCCCTGCTAATATTTGCCCGCCATCTGCAACCAACCACCCCCCCCCCCCCCCCCCCCCCCCAACCAGGTCCAGTTCACCAGTACCCCCCGACTGGCAGCGCCATGAGCCAGGCACAGGTGAAGAGGCCGGTATCTTCTGCAGTCGCACCGGCGGCTGTAAACTCGTGCCCCCAGCGAGAACTCTTCCCTGCTCCACACTAGGGCCCTCAGCTGTTCATTCTGTGTCCAGTGACCTCACAGGGGCCTGTGCTGGGTGCTGCTCCACAGGCTTTGGGTGCCAGCCCCTCCTCTGCCTCTCGTGCTCCAGTCCGAAAACAGACCTGCCGTGTTCTGCGCAACACGTGCAAGAAATGCGGGCAGTTCAGGACAGTGGAGACTGGACACAGCCAGTACAAGGGCATTATATACTGTAGAAGCTGTTCCCAAGGAGCAACGCATGAAAAATAAATGAATAAATGCCCCCCCCCCCCCCCCCCCCCCCTCCTAGAGGCATGAACCCTGCTTAGTGCCCCTCAAGCCATTCCCATCCCAGTTTCACACTTTATGTATATGTTTTCTGTTATACATTCTATACTATGAAATGTCCATTCTCGTTCTGTGGCTGGATTGTATGACTGAGAATGGATTTTAAAGGCAAGGATTGGCCGACGAGACCTGAGCGGTCCTGATCCAAGTAGCGCCAGCTGTCTAAAGTTCTCTGGTTTTGGGAGGTTGAACATTGCCACTCAACTGGATAAGGGTTACAGGCTGTCTTTGAGATGGTGCACTCCATGCATGCTACTTGCACTAACACAAAGTTATTTTCTATGACATAACTTATTTTGCTTTTGTAAAGATTAGTCAATAAATATTGTTGGTTTTGACTTTATTTGTTGCCCCCTTCTTTATGTTGTTACAGGGGCATATCATGTGTCCTGTTAAGCTATTTTACATCATACAATATTTGGGAAATGTGAATAATGAATGTGAATAGTGAAGTTGGACAATTTATTGCGGAACCATCTCACTTTTTATTTTGGAGGCTTCTGGATGCAACTTTATTCCATGGATTTCCACCTGTAACTTATGTAGCTAGAGGGGAAATCTTTTTGTTGTGCGCTGCCATCTAGTGGACAAAAAGTTATGGCTGTATGAGTTAATCAGCTCACAACAAATAGATACAATTGTCGTGCTTAATTTACCTACCGAATGGGTCGCCTTAATCATTATAAAAAAAATTGCCCCGCGAGAATTTTTTCAAGTGCCGCCACTGGTCGAGTATAAAGCATTAACCTGACCGGTGGGCTCCAGCACGCTCGCTTCATTGAGGCAGAGGTACTGTTTGCATCCCCTACGTGCTTTTTCACTGCGGTTTTATGTCAGAACAGCAAGACTAAATAGGTTCTATGCATGCGCTCAACCCAGTTTGTGAGGGATTGCACAATCTGATAGCACAGCTCGTCGCCGCCTCACCGTCTCGCTGTCTCCTGTCTGTTTGAACAGGACATGCGCATATTCTGACTGACACTGTTCATCTGTCCTAATTGAATACATGTATTACTTATTATAGCTTGTATCTACTATTCATTTTGAGCATTTTGATTTGCAAGCAGGAAATGAAGCTTCCCTGACTGCCCCCCCCCCCCCCCTTTGTCTTTTGCATTCCACGGTAAAGACTAAAACTAATACTGAAACTAATACTGAAACTAATCAAAACTAAACTCAAACTAAAAAATAAACTAACTAGCAGCCCCTCTTTAAAAACTAATTCAAACTAAACTGAAAACAAAAAGTCAAAACGAATTACAAATAAAAAACTAGTGAAAAATACAAAACTAGAATAACCTTGGTTGTTACCAACATCTGGTGAACAATTCATGCAATTCATGCCAGGCCAGGGAGCCTTTTCTCTTTCTCCTTTAAAATATATATTCTGAATCGTTTTTCAGAAGTGATCGCAGTGCAAATCAATAACCACATACAGATTCAATGATTTATTTAACTGCAAAAACTGCCTTCATCAAGATAATACAGTGAGGTTAGAGTAAAATTCCAGTCTTTCCAGTAAGAATAAAAAGGCAGTAAGGCTTTAGGTTAGTTACAGGTAGCCAGACAAAGGATATACCAACTTGATATCAGTCATGTATAAGGCTTCATCATCTTTCTTTATAAAAGTTGATATTCAATTTACTTTTTTAATTTACAACAGACAACTTCATTAATGCTTTGCAATCAGGCTCTTAAACCCATTTTGTAGAATAATCTATAGAGACAATGTGTCCTCTCACTGGTTTTATGAATACATCCAAGGTCTGGTCTTTGGCCAAGAGAGGGAGATTGTCCTCAGCTTAAGGGGAGCTGTAGCGGCCATAGAAGAGGATGCTCTGTGTGGGCTTGTGTCGGATGAAGAAGAGGAAAGGGTGGTCCGCCATGAACATTTTTGGCATCACATAGCACGTAATCCCCATGACGTCAGCTGTAGCTGCAGCTGCCTCAGTGCCCTCCTCGTTCACTTCCACAAAGGACTTGTGCACGACCTTGGACAGGACCAGATCGTCGCAGGACATGCCAGAGAAGTCACACATCCCTTCTGAAAAGGCATCCACCATGCCCATGCTGACCAGGATCTCCTTGAGATCATAGGTCTTTTCCAGCTTGAACCTGGGGAGACCCACCTGGACCTCCACGGTGTGCATCATGTCAGGCCTGGTCCACTCCACAAATTTCTCATACGTGAGCATCTGCTCCAGCTTAGGGAGTGGCAAATAGAATGTTTATATATCAGAGCAATGACTGGGTATCTGAATGTCTGAATCTCTAATGATCCAGGTTGGACCCTCTGTTACATAGCAAGCACAGCTGATGAAAATGACTATATACTTACTTATTAAAATATTAGTTTGTAGTTGACTAAAACACTTACGTACATAAGATATAACCTCTAATAGGCTATGTTAGGCTGATAATAGGTTAGAGATTTTTCATTCAGTTCTATGTTAGAAACTTTGTATCTACCTATCTAACACTAATCTGCACGTCACTATTTTACCTTCTCCAGTCCAGTGGCGTTGTCCTTCATTTTGTTTGGGAGCATAACGAGCATGCTCATGTCTTTGCGCTCATAGGAGAGTTCCAGAATCTGGCAGTTTGCATCAGGGACGTAGGTAAAGGGGAACTTAGCTGTTTGATGCATCATTTGCACAGGCTTACTTTCATTCTGCAAACAGACACAATGACTTAATACACACAAGCACATGGGAGGGGAGGTAGTTATCAACTGTTTTTGACCACCATTACCTTGTTGATCTTAAATTGTACTTCAGTGGTGTGGTCACTGTTGAACTTCCTCTCCCAGTTGCCTTTGAAGTAGATGGCGTTTACCAACACAAGTCTTGTGTCAGTACCCAAAATCCCTTTAGCCAACAAATCCTTGATTTTCTCTACAATTAAGATGGATCAACAAATCAAGAGGAGAGAAATTAAACACAAATAATTACAGAGAAATTGAAATACAAATAACGAATAAGAGGAGCTGTTTCATTTATTACAGCAGTGACAGAAAGGTTTCAAAAAGAGGTGTTTTGTATGTAAGGTTATGCTGTTTGGGTTTCAGCGCTGGTTGGTGATTACCTTGTGTCTTTTGCTCCACCCATTTGTTGATTTTTACTCGGGCCGCTTCTACATTTAAGTTGAAGTCAACAGCCTCCAACTCGGCAAGGTAGAGTGTCTTAGTGTCAGCAAGGAATTTCTGAAGAGTGAGGGGGGGGGGGGGACAAGGAATGATGGCTTGATTAAAGTCAGGTCAGAACCATAAAGGCCATCATTTTTTGGCACTAACACACCCAGTTTCCTGCTTCCTTTACTGGCATAGAAAATAATTGACCAAGGTTGAGTGGCCACTGATGAGTGCCAGTGACACTGCTGTCTGTGTTAAGCAGATGGTCTTACCTCAACAAACTGGCAGGTCTGCTCTCCATAGAGGCGATTGGCCAGACTCAGTGCATATGGGGCTCCGTCTTTGTTGAGTTCCGCGAAGAGATTTTTGAAACCAACATGGACATCACCCTCAACTTTGTTAAGGTTCAGGGTCTTCAGGGGAAAAGGAAACAAGGATTATTGATAAGTGTTCATTTATATTGTGCCGATAAAACTATGGGTCGGTTAATATTAAAGGTTGTATGGTCCAGTCTATCGTCTTTTCCTCAACACTTTTCCTTTAAAACGTCATGAGGTCAAGGAAAGATGTGAAGTACAATTAATAAGGACTTTGGCAAAGACAACCGCGGTGCACAGAGAATCCGACCGCATATACTAGGCTACTAATTATGCGAAGGTGGACGTTATTGGCTTGCGTCGCGTTGATCGGTTGTTGATTGGGTTGTTGTTGCTGTCGTAAGGAATTGTGGGGCGATACTATCTCATTTCCATTCATAAAGGTTGCTCCAGTTTACCCTATACTAAAGGAGATTAAGCATTAAGCTTCTTTCCTACGCATTCATGTCTGCCAGCATCATTTTGCTCAGTTAAAAGCAAAACACACTATCCGAACGAATTGTCTCTGTTCAATAAAATATTTTTTTAAACATGTCTTCTGTATACGGGTAATCGTCATTAACTATAGCCTAAGTATAGGCCCAGGTAACATTTACCTCTCACTTCCTCAGAACCAGAGTGTTCCGGTCCGCTTGTTGTTGCTACGTTATGGACGTGCTACAAATGTATTGTGTAGGCCTAGTCGAAAGAGAGATCGTCAGTTTTTGTTTTTTAAAGTTCTAAAAACAGCCAGAGGAGTTTTGGGGGTTGCTCAGCTGCATTACTGAACTGTCCTGTTCTGCTCAGTTCTTGTGGGTAATAATAACATGGACATCACCCTCGACTTTGTCAAGGTTCAGAATCTAGGAAAAAGGTAAAAGGATAATTAATAAGTGTTCTGTTCCTATATTCTTTGCTCACTTATCATTTACATCATACACTGAATGCAGTTGCCCTGAGTTAAGCTATCCATGGCTTCACTGAGCTGTGTGCATTGTGAACTGAACTTACCTCATGCATTTGGGCTGCAGTATTTCCCTTGGCTCCGAGAGAGACCATGGCCAACGCAGAAGAGATGCTGAGTGGTGAGTAAAACACATTGCCGGTGTTCTTGGACTTCGTGATCTCTGTGATCTTCTTGAAAAGTTCAAGAGAGAAGGTTGTGTTTGCTGCTGCAAGTGGCTCCATTGTTTGACCTATAGAAAATGGGATAAAGGAGTCATAGGTGCCACAACTGTATTTAATCTCACCGTACCATTCTAATGGCTATCAGAGAAGGCTCTTCCATTGAGGAAACGGAGGAAGGACCTCCCCAAACTTTTTGAGAATTTATTTTTTTAATTGAACTGACTAAACTCCTTTAAAAATGCAGTTTGATATCAGTATTTAATACTATGCATATTATAATTCGTTTCCCTGAGTTAAAATAACATTAGCACCCCCTATCGTAACCAGAAATTACTGAACCTACTGAGATCAATGGACTCGGTCTCTGATACTGGCGGCTCGTGGGGCTCATTACATTGCCCAGGGGAGGAAAGACCTCCCTAGCGTCTGAGTCTGCGCCAACATCGCTTAACGGATTTGGCGTTGGAGGGAGGGGATTAGACATTAATACGAAAGAAGTTACTCTCTTCAACCATTCTGCTGTAGCCTTGATACCAGACGGAATTTAGCCCCGACCGTTCGGTCTGGCACTGCTCCGTTGGGGAGAAATTATCAGATTTCAGAAACTGATCTGACCAATCAAATTGTCAGGGCGGGCTTTATACAATGATGGACAGATGATCAACCGTAACGTAATCAACTACGTCATCAACGCTTGGGTTGAATTCCACTGATCTCAAAATAAAGACTGGATAGCCCATCCCATGGTTTTAAAGTGGGGCCACAAGCAAATCGTGGCGGCCATTTTGTTGGGAACACTTTCCTGCTTGAGTCTAATTAATTTGCATATTAAGCCTTATAGTAATTTCAAGTTTGCATAAACCTTGTTATAGAGCTTGTGTTTGCTTGAATACAAATATTGAAACTTGCTCCTCTATCTTATTTTATTAGTGTTGATTAGAACCTGGCCAATTGGTAGCTTTCAATAACTTTATTTATAAACACAAGTTTAATGGATATTTGCAAGCCAGAACATGAAAATACACACTGTGGGAATGTATTTGTTCAACTCTAGGGCTATAGGTCAAACCATGTAATATAGGCTAGCTTATAGTTAATATGTCGAATCTTACTAATAAGTCAAATCATGGTCAAATCAGAAACTACTTTAATTTGGCTTTACATTCAAATATTATAGTCTTGTCTTTTTTTTTTGGAATTATTTTGCTCAGGCTAGGTAAATCTATTGTGCATCACGCTGATTTTAAAATTAGCTTGATGATAAATCATAGGTCTAATAAAAAGCCTACTGGAATAATTTACTTACGAGTGGAAAGTACATGGAAATTGTCTCTTTTTCTGGGATTCTTCGTCTTCGCTTGCACTTTTGTTGTCATTCTGCAGTATTTTCGGGGGTTTTTTCGCTTGTTGCAGGCGAAAGCACAACACCATTTTTCCCAATTGCTGTCTATGCATAGTTTGTTTCAAAGTTAATATTGTGCAACAACATGGCGCCGGTCAATTTGCGCGAGCTTCAATTCTCGTGGACCGAAACCAATAGGATGCTCTCAAGGGCGTCAGTTTGTTTTTAGAAGTGGTGGGGACAATAACCATAAGCTTGAGAGTGGTTTGAAAAGTGCTGGGTACCCTTATGTAAGCTATTCATCCATTCAACGTTGCATTACAATATGCTCTACAGTGTATTGTCAGGTGTTGAAAACCCCATTCGAACAATAAAAAATAGATAATCTCGATGTTGACAACAGCACCAGCTTGCTTATTTTACCAGATCATAACAGTCTCAATTTAAGACATACCGTTAGCTAGGCTAGCTGTAGGGAACGTTACCTCATCTGTGAATAGCAAGCTAACATTCGGCAAGGTCAACGCCACATCTTACCTTATCACTGTTACCAGTATGTGATTTTCCAAATTAAATGTAGGCTAGAGTAATTGACATTTAATAACACCTAAAACAAAATTAGACTGACGGAAGAGATTGACAGAGGCAGCGACGAGCTGCGCCTCATCCGTGTTATAAGCATAGACATGTATAGATAGACACCGCCTCCACTACTTCAGCCCGTTGCCTCGGCGAAACGCGTCGCCGCCATTTTGGGAAAAGAGCTCTCTGCCGTCAGAGGTCTGTCAGACGTGTCAAACAGGCGCAAGTTGCCAGGAGCTGCGGTTTTTCTGGATAAAAATCACGATAACCTTTTACATTTCGCAACCAATTTCATGGAGTTGTCAAGCTAAAAAGGCACCGGATGCCTAAAAGAGCCCGGGTGATGTAATTTTGACTTTCGAACGACTCTTGAGTGACAGTTGCTATGCCAACGCCAATACGTCACCCTAACGCGATTTACTCCAGAGCATCTTGCATTGTACTTTGCTACCTGAGACCAGCTTGCTTGTATTTGACCTACAATAAACCAACCAAAACAACCATGTGCTTGATGTTTGACTTTGGTAGGAAAGTGGTTGATTCGCTAGTTGGTTATAGTATCAAAGTAAGCACATTTCATTAGCTAGCTCGTGCTAGTGTAACGAGCTATCTTGTTAGCTTGAAGCTATTCATCTGTTGTTGTGCTTAAATTAAGAAAGTCCTTAATGTGTTGTGATTTTAAGACATATCTGACGGCACCCACAATTAAATTTGAACAAAACAGGGCATTGTTTGCACAACATTTTACTAAAGAACAACGGGGGCTTGCTAGCTTTGACATGCTAGCGGACATTGCTAACTTACAGGTTACCAGCAGGCAGGTGTAGCTAAAACTTTTTATTCGCTTAATATTGTGCCTAAACGGATACTATGTACCCCGACACTTTTTGGCTATCAGTCAGAGAGTCTCAAGAGTAGTTCGAAAGCCATCAGCTACGTTTTAGTCGCTTAATATTGTCGCACAAAAGGAGGAATTGCTATTAGCAATACAGATGCTAGCGCGCGAAACCTGTTGATGTGTGCTTACTTACAAAAGACCGGCAGCCAATATTAAGCGTGTAAAAAGTACCTGATGGCTTTCGAACAACTCTTGGGACTCTCTGACTGATAGCTAAAAAGTGTCCGGGTGCGTAGTGTCCGTTAAGGCACAATATTAAGCGACTAAAAAGTAGCTGATGGCTTTCGAACGACTCTGAGACTTAAAGCTAATAAGCGCCCGGCCTACGTGGTGACTCGATTACGTAATGCTAACGTTGGCATAGAAACTGTCACTCAAGAGGCGTTCGAAAGTCAACATTACGTCACCCGGGCTCTTTTTGGCATCCGGTGCCTTTTTAGCTTGACAGAGTATTCAAGGGTTTATGCTCTATGTGAAGTCAAATCGCCAGTCATACATGTGCATGGGTCTATGATAAACGCTCACTTTTCTTGCAAAACTCGTGCATTTTGAAAATACTGAGAAGATCTATAAACTATCGAAATAGTGCTTCTTTAGTTACTAGTATTGACCATCATTAAGAGAAAGAGCATACATCAAATAGTGAGAAACTGGCAGTCAGTGTGTTTTTCATAGTTTAATAGTTCCTTTTCAAGTATGTGCATTAAGACACCTTGAACAGTGCAATTGGCAATACACAGTTATTTCACAATTATATATTGTGTCAATTGCACTGCATAGATCTGAAAATGTTAAGAGCATGATTGTATATTATGTCAAATTGTACAAATTATAATATGAATATACTTATACTTAAAATATATTATATTGTATCACATATTATATATATCATATACAGCCGCGGAAAAAATTAAGAGACCACTTCAAAATTATCAGTTTCTCTGGTTTTACTATTTATTGGTATGTGTTAAAGTAAAATGTACATTTTTGTTTTATTCTATAACCTACTGGCAACATTCCTACCAAATTTCAAATAAAAATATTGTCATTTAGATCATTTATTTGCAGAAAAATGACAATTGGTCAAAATAGCAAAAAAGATGCAGTGTCTTCAGATCTCGAATAATGCAAAGAAAACAAGCTCATATTCATTTTTAAACTACACAATACTAATGCTTTAACTTAGGAAGAGTTCAGAAATCAATATTTGGTGGAATAACCTTGATTTAAAATCACAACTTTCATGTGTCTTGGCATGCTCTCCACCAGTCTTTCACATTGCCATTGGGTGACTTTATGCTACTCCTGGCGCAAGAATTCAAGCAGCTCGGCTTCTTTTCATGGCTTGTGACCATCCATCTTCCTCTTGATCACATTTCAGAGTTTTTTTTATGGGATTCAGGTCTCGAAATTGGGCTGGCCATGACAGGGCCCTGATCTGGTGATACTCCATCCACACCTTTACTGGCCTGGCTGTGTGGCATGGAGCATTGCCCTGCTGGAAAAAACACTTCTCAGAGTTGGGGAACATTGTCAGAGCAAAAGGAAGCAAGTTTTTCTTCCGGGACAACGTTGTACTTTGCCTGGCTGAGGTTTGTAAAAGACCATAAGGATTGAACTAAAGCGGACTGGAGGGTCTCCTAGTTTGTCTTCTCTGATGAGTCCAATTTCACAGTAGGTGCAAGACTCTGTGGCTTGTAGGCCTCTCCAGGTCTCCGTCTAACCATCAGACGCCCATGTGTTGGGCAAAGCTGAAAATTGGACTCATCAGAGAAGACGAACTAGGAGACCCTCCAGTCCGCTTTGGTTCAATCCTTATGGTCTTTTACAAACCTCAGCCAGGCAAAGTACAACGTTGTCCCGGAAGAAAAACTTGATTCCTTTTGCTCTGACAATGTTCCCCAACTCTGAGAAGTGTTTTTTCCAGCAGGGCAATGCTCCATGCCACACAGCCAGGCCAGTAAAGGTGTGGATGGAGTATCACCAGATCAGGGCCCTGTCATGGCCAGCCCAATTTCGAGACCTGAATCCCATAAAAAAAACTCTGAAATGTGATCAAGAGGAAGATGGATGGTCACAAGCCATGAAAAGAAGCCGAGCTGCTTGAATTCTTGCGCCAGGAGTAGCATAAAGTCACCCAATGGCAATGTGAAAGACTGGTGGAGAGCATGCCAAGACACATGAAAGTTGTGATTTTAAATCAAGGTTATTCCACCAAATATTGATTTCTGAACTCTTCCTAAGTTAAAGCATTAGTATTGTGTAGTTTAAAAATGAATATGAGCTTGTTTTCTTTGCATTATTCGAGATCTGAAGACACTGCATCTTTTTTGCTATTTTGACCAATTGTCATTTTTCTGCAAATAAATGATCTAAATGACAATATTTTTATTTGAAATTTGGTAGGAATGTTGCCAGTAGGTTATAGAATAAAACAAAAATGTACATTTTACTTTAACACATACCAATAAATAGTAAAACCAGAGAAACTGATCATTTTGAAGTGGTCTCTTAATTTTTTCCGCGGCTGTATATGTTATTCCATTGCACATTATACTGAGTCATTATATTATATTGTATTATATATATGCTATGTTATTTATATTACAGTTCAACTATTGAGATGTGTAGGCTATGCACATACTTGCACATACTATGCACATACTTGAAAAGGAACTATTAAACTATGAAAAACACACTGACTGCCAGTTTCTCACTATTTGATGTATGCGCTTTTATAGTTTATAGATCTTCTCAGTATTTTCAAAATGCACGAGCTTTGCAAGAAAAGTGAGCGTTTATTATAGACCCATGCACATGTATGACTGGCGATTAAACTAGCGAGATTCAAAGTAACGTAGAGGCAAATCTTTTTCACACACTTCACGTAGAGCATAAACCCTTGAATACTCCATGAAATTGGTTGCGAAATGTAAAAGGTTATCGTGATTTTTATCCAGATAAACCGCAGCTCCTGGCAACTTGCGCTAGTTTGACACGTCTGACAGACCTCTGACGGCAGAGAGCTCCTTTCCCAAAATGGCGGCGACGCGTTTCACCGAGAAGCAGTGGAGGCGGTGTCTACCTATACATGTCTATGGTTATAAGGACTAGGGCTGACTGCACACGTCACTACGGTTGCGTGCCCTGGCGGGGCGTGTTGCGTGTATGTATGCAAATCCAAATTTAAGAATCCTCTCGAGAATCTCAATTGGCACAGGCACAGCTGAGCTGAGAACACTTCGGCTGTGGAAGAACCAATTTTCAGGTGTTCATTAATAAGGTGGAGATATTTTCTTATGTTGAACTTCCGAAGTCCGTAAAATACATTTAAGTGAAAAAAATTTGAAATATAGTCACCATAAGTGTGAAGACAGCTCGCCAGTAGGAGCATAAAGTCAGTCAGTGCTTCTTCATGGTTTCATTTCTTAGAAAAACTAAACTTGCGTTGTCGTCAACGGCTTATAAAAATTGTATATATAACTCATTTGCTCCACACGTAGCCAGGCAGATTCCTGCCTGCTATTTTGTACTGTAGTTCACAAAAACACCCTGGAACAACTTGTATCTCACATACGTATGCCACTTACAGAATAAGCAGTCCAATGGCAACCAAGTGCGCAGTCCTTCCTCCCTCACTTTAAAAAACACCAGCCGCCACTAATGGCCATACACTAAAAAAGTTATGAGCACCACACATAACCAAGGCTAAATTGTAGCAATCATAGAGAATTCCCCATTGAAAAGCTCTTTAACACTTAAGAAAGTCAGTAAAACTTACCGTTCAAATGTATTTCGCCTCTGATATTAAGTGATTTTTCACCACCAACGCAGAGATGTGAATGTTACTCTCACCTCACTTCTCAAATGTATATTCCACTGCATGCTCAGCCTCTCCCCCATTCCATGGAACAGGTTGGCTAATATAACTCAGAAATGTCCTAAGTACTACTAGATGTACAGAGTCTGCCCCGGGGGCGTTACTATAAAGGGTGCAGCAGGTGCAGTCGCCTAACATGTTTGAGCCTTATAACAACCTGTCTGAGTGGTATGATGTCCTGGTTGTGCGGGTTATCGCCAGCCCATCCTCCGAACAGATTCACCTTTGTGTTGTTAGATATCACTGAGTTGATGCACTCAAACTAGCTTCCTGCTATTCATGGGGATTTAATCAAGGTACTCATTCACTGTGATTAAATCAGGTTCAATCATCCACTCAGAAATAGTACCCACCTCTAGACACACCCATTCCCTCCCATATCCTGGATGATTGTATAAATATCTGTTACTCCTCTCAGTATGTTGAGAGAGATACCTATCGTGTACCATGCGATAGGTTTGTCCTGTGACGCTGGAATAAACATATTTCTACTCTGGACACTCTCCCAAGTTTCCTGATTATCTGCAAACCTGACCTTGGATCCAAGACTAAGACAGACTTCTTTCATCTGGCGTTTCCACCCAGTTTCAAGAAGGAAAAAGAAGAAGATAGGATACGGAGTATAATCATCTTTCCTTTGCTGAAAAAAAGAACGGAAAAAGCTGTGTACGTCAGATCCATCTAACAGATATAAGGACTTGTAAAAATTGGGCCCATAAGTGAACCTATTTTTTCCGAGACAGATCATTTATGAGTGAGTGGTACATTTTAATACTTAATTGTATGCACTCGATATAAGGACTTGTGAAGATTGGGCCCGTAAGTGAACCTGTTTTTTCCGAGACAGATCATTTATGAGTAAGTGATACATTTTAATACTTAATTGTATGCACTTTGGTTTTTGCGGGACAGAAGTTACCGTATGGTGTGTATGTGTTATGGTGATAAACCGTTTTCGGAAAAAACATACAGTGCACGTCGAACGCAGAGTAGACTGCAGATAATTGCAATTGAGAGTTTGCTTATTTTAACTCAGTGAAGAGAAGGCTTCAGCTGTTGTTTTTGTGATCCATATTTTGGCAAAAGCCAAAATGATCGGAAAGAACGAAAAAGTTAAGCAGAAAACCACCAATAAAAAGGGTGGGCGAGCAGCTCCTGAAATTGATGAAGAAACCATAATTTCATCTGTAAGAGGTTTCATCAATGACCATTTGAAGGTAGATGTGCTACAAAAGAAGCTGGAAAACAAATATGACATTGTGCCTGACAGTGACAATTTATGGCCGATTGACGATGCAAAACGCGCATGGGGAAAGATGCAGCGGCTGTCGGGTACAAACAAATTGCCATACGCTTTGCTAATTCTGAGTCAAGTCACACGTAGGCAAAAAGCTGTCCAGAAGGCTGAGAGAGAGGCGGAGTTTTCAAAGTTGAAGGCCGAAAAATCTGAGACCGAAAGACAATTGATTGTGGAAAAGAATAAAACCAGAGCTCTAGCGGAAGATGTGAGATCGCTGAAGGCAGAGAAAATGTTAACGACTCAGGCTGGGATTAATGTTTCTGATCAACTGACGCTACCTGGCGAGACCTTGTACCCCTTTCAGGAAATGAGGGAAGCGGCTCAGTCTGAAACACGAAGACTGTTGCAATCAGCAATGGCTCCCCACACAGACAGCGACGTGTGTGAGGACAGTGATGACGCAATGGACTCGGATAATCCAATCAAGCTGAGACCTTTAACGACCAGGCATGCCAGTGGAAATGTGACGTATGGATATAAACCGGCAAAACCCCAGGATATTGATCAATGGACTAAAGACTTGCAACATCCTCGCAAGTCGGGCATGGAGGCATGGTCCAAAATCAACCGTCTGCGAAACATCTACCAACTCCATCCTTTAGACGGCGTGGCAATGATGTGTACCGTACTCAATGCCTCTGAATCAATCAAAATAAGGCGGGCTGTTGAAAGAGGTCTAGGAGACAGTCAACAGAAGATAGACGAGGGCTGGCAGGCATTACGTGATTACATCCAAAGTTCCACAAACGCCACCACTGATTGGGCCAAGATAGCCGCCTGCAAACAAAGGACTAATGAGGCTGTTGATGACTTCTCACAAAGATTCATTGAAACCTTTTTAAGACACTCAGGCATGAGTGGTTTGACAGAGGAGAACATTGGAACAAGCGACAATGGTGCTCTCAAGGCTAATTTGTTGCACAGTTTTAATCCAGAGGTGAAGCAGGCTGTCAAGCTGACCACACCTACATGGGAGGATACCACGTTTACTTTGGAGATGCTTATCAACGTGGCAAGAAGGATGGAACGGGATGTCGAACACAAACTCAGATGCGTCAACACCTGGGATTCGAATTTGGAACAGGAGTGCATGTTGAGACTTTTAAATGCACAAAAGCCTAAACAACAGCAACAATACAAACCACAGTATGAACCCAGAGACAGATCCCATGAAACATGTCATAAGTGTGGGAAACATGGCCACTGGGCGAAACAGTGCAACACTCAGAAACGTGGCAGATATACAGCTCGCTATAACCATCACAAAGAGGGTGATGAGGAGAGCAATGATGATGAAGATATATTCAGAAGGTTTGCGAAGTTGACGGATCATCAGAGACAGACCATTATGTCCGCGATTCCGGGAAACTAAGTCTGCCCTCCTTACGGTCTCTTACGGTGGCTGAAAGCCAGCAGCTTGACAAAGATGATGTGTGTGTGCCTAATGATAAAGATGGTCTAGGTTCGGTGCAAGAAAAGGCACAGGAATCTGAGGAGTCATTGATTCCAGACGTGGGAACACACATAGCACCGGAGTCAGTGGAAGATGCAGGCGAAGCTGAGGAAGTCATAAAGAGAACTGTAGGTTTGGAGGGCCAAGGCTTCAATCCTAACAACCTGATAATTGTTGAGAGTCAAGACTGTCCATCAAACACTGGAGAAGTGCAGATACCGCCAGTGGAGAGACAACGACTACAGCCATGTGACAGGAAGAATTTGAAGTGTAAGACAACACACAGAGCACTGTCACTTTCCCAAACTGCAGTCATGGTGAAGGGGGAAACCAAATTGGACAAATTCACCAACCCCATAGAGCGCATGCCTCCAGAACAACCACCTCTGGCGGGGCGCAAAGAAAAAACGTATGATTACGGATAATTTAAGTCATGCCTTTTTGTTAATCATGTCATTACTTTTAGCAATGATATGATGATTGGATGGACATTTTAGATGCTGACTTAATTATGAACTTGACTACGAGATATTTTTTACTACGAGATTTTTATTTTTTGACGACATCAGCCATCAGCATGAGAACAACGTCGCCAAGGCGTATCGAGTGGATGGCGACCATGATCCCGATGGTGATGTCCGGCATTCCAAATGCTTCATCCTTATGCGACAGCCACCACCTGCACCCCTGCACACGCATATGCCCATGCCGAAGGAGAACATTCATGTTGGGTGTGCAGATTGCTACCCTAGGCCAACGCTTCTTTGCAGCCGTCATTCTAAACTATGGTATTACCGTGGTGATGGATGAGGTCAGAGAAGTAGCCTCAATTATGGACAAGATTGCGAATGACGCCGCAGGAGCCTTGTCCATAGTCAACAGAGATTTCAGTATGCAACTATCAAGTTTTTCAATGTGCATTAATACCACTACACTATAGGAATATACATTGAAACCACTACACTACACTATGAAGACATGTGTGTTTGTACTAGAACAATGTTTGATTATGTTTAATCGTGATGTAACATTGATCGATGATCATAGGGGGGTTGTCAGATTTA
Organism: Sprattus sprattus; assembly: GCF_963457725.1. Taxonomy (NCBI): domain Eukaryota; kingdom Metazoa; phylum Chordata; class Actinopteri; order Clupeiformes; family Clupeidae; genus Sprattus; species Sprattus sprattus. The sequence continues at coordinate 19,212,255 of NC_137915.1, read as the reverse complement.
ACCACTACACTATAAGAACATGTGTTCTGTTCTAAAACTTTTTACCACTACACTATGGGAACACATGTTTGTTGACATTTTGTAACAATGTTGGATTGTTTTGATCACTATGTCTGATAATGTTCGTTATGGTTTTGTTAGGTTTTATTGTGATCATGATGTAAGATTGATCGATGATCATAGGGGGGAATTGTTAGATATCACTGAGTTGATGCACTCAAACTAGCTTCCTGCTATTCATGGGGATTTAATCAAGGTACTCATTCACTGTGATTAAATCAGGTTCAATCATCCACTCAGAAATAGTACCCACCTCTAGACACACCCATTCCCTCCCATATCCTGGATGATTGTATAAATATCTGTTACTCCTCTCAGTATGTTGAGAGAGATACCTATCGTGTACCATGCGATAGGTTTGTCCTGTGACGCTGGAATAAACATATTTCTACTCTGGACACTCTCCCAAGTTTCCTGATTATCTGCAAACCTGACCTTGGATCCAAGACTAAGACAGACTTCTTTCAGTGTCACTAACATGTCTTCTGAGCCCATTAAATTGCACATGTTGGTAGTTACGAGGTGGGTGTGGCCATTTTAGAGGAGGGTGGTAACACCCCCTGCTCGGAGGACGACACCAAAAATGGTTGGAGTGTAGACACTTTGGCTGCTGCCCTAAAACTACCAGAAAAGGGCTTGACTAGTGACCAATATGTGCAGGTTAAAGAGATCCTTCATCAACACCTCCCTGTGTTTAGCACTGGTGGTGCAGACTTGGGCTGTACCCACCTGACCAACATATTCATACTGGGGATAATAGGCCTGTCAAGATAAACCCTAGAACAATTCCAGTGCATTTTGAAAGAGGTTGAAGCTTAATTAGAACAGCTGCCCCTGTGGTCATTGTGTGTAAGAAGGAAGCGGGTTTGTGGTTTTGCGTTGACTATCGGCACTTTAATGATCTTACGGTTAAAGACGCATACCCCCTCTGCAGGATTGATGAGACCCCCCCCCCCCCAAAACAAAAAAAATCCACCCCACCAAAGCACCAATCCCCTCCAACCCCACACCCAGACACACACTTAATGAGCAATGATAATGTGAAACTGACATTTATTGTGAATAGTTGACTTTAACAACTAAATATTGTAAACTATTTGAATTATGAGGTTTGAGTGCAGTGTAATAGTAGTGTAACTTTTTGATTACCTTAACAAATAATGTAACTTGTTACATTTGATTAATTGTTTATTAGTTGAATGTTTTCAACTGAAGTTCTGAATTTGTACAGGTCCTGTTGTAACTATAGTATTTCAATTATCGCTCTATCTGTTAATTTGTCACGCCCTAATGCTGGGTCTTCACTGATCACTGTATGCCATCGCTGTTACTCGCATTGGTGACATCACTGCTAACCTGATCATCCAGCTGTGCTTGAGCAGTGATGATGATGACCATGGCAGTATCATGCGCATATGGTGCTGTATTAGCTGTTTGTCTGCTGCTGCTAGCATTAGCTAAACCTGGCTCAGCAGCACTTGAAACATTATCAGATGAACTTGAAACATTATCAGCAATTTTCTTCCACGGACGAATTCTTGATTGGAAATATTGTGTTACCTTAGCCGCTCAGATACACATTTTTTCAGGCAGAAACGCTTCAGTAACGCCTTGGCAAAGTGCGGCGGCCAAAACAGAAACGGTGCGCTTCCCTGCCTTGTGCTGGAAAGTTGAGAATAGTTCAACTTTTAAGGGCACCTAAAAAAAACGCTTCAAAGACGCAACGCGTGGTGGAGAAGGGGCGCACGCTTTAAACGCGCCGTACCATAGGAATCAATGCATTTGCTCGCGTCCCGTTTTTACAAAAACGCGTATGTGTATCTGAGCCCTTAGACGGGAACGCGACGGTGGAGCGTTTTTAAGATTTCCACTCTGGAGGGTGGGTTCATTTTTTTGCGTTTTTAAGCCCCAAAAACGCTGTCGCCGTCTAAACAAAAGGCACATCTGATAAAATATTTTGTCGGTTTCACCCGGGAGCGTTGTCGTGTAAAGCCACCCTTAGTTTCCACAGCTCCAGCTCTGTGTCTGCATCAAGGGCGTAGGTTTGCATAGGTAGGGACTAGTCACGACCAAAGTTTGGGAAAGACAAAAAAGTCCCCACCAATATTTTGTTAATTTGACATTGCGTCCTGAAGGTCTTGTTGACAATGCCCGTTTCCACAGCGTCTGCTGAGCGGTCATTCAGTACAATCTTAAGACATATCTACGAAGTACGATGACTGACAAAAGACTGACCGGACTTGCTCTCGTGAATATTCAGACAGATTTGGACATCGACAGTGAAAAAGAACAAAAATATGCAGAAGGAGAATTAACTTAAATTAGAAGGGCAATGCGTTTTTGCTGTAACCCATTATTTGCGCGAGTGTGTGTGAATGTGCTTGAATTTTTAGTTGTTGTTTTTTTTTTATTGAGGGGCGTTGGTGGCTCTGTGCGTAACTCACAATTGTGTTCTGCAAGCGCCCCTGGCTTCAGCGACAGAAGTAGCAACAGTCCCGGTGATCTAGCGAGCGTAGATCTGATGAACCGATGGTCACGGCACCAATGTAACCGGTGTAAACCTCTGCGTTGTGTAATTGATTTGATTTGGGACAATTGCTGAGATGGATATTTATTCACCTGCATTAAGCACACCACATTGAGTCTCCAGCTTGTTAGCTTCACTAAACATGCTCATTCCAAGCATATGTCAAACAGGGCAATAAAAACAGACATGTAATATATACATAAAGAATACATTAAGAAAGAGAAGTAAAAAACGTAGAACACCAACAGAACATTGAGTCTCCAGCTTGTTAGCTTCACTAAACATGCTAGCCCCCACACGTAGCAAAAAGGAAAATCATAAAAACAATATGTCAAAAGGTTATTTCTTACAAATAAGTGCTAAGAGGATATATAATCACATAGATGCCTATTTTTAATGGCAATATGTATTAGATTGTTTATCCCCATGAATCTCAGCCACCTGACCTACCTCATTCCAAGCATATGTCAAACAGGAAAGAGGAAGGAGGGAGAGAGCAACATAACAAAGGGAGGCTTACAGAGACCCCCAATATCAGTGCTTGTGCTATCAAAATAAAAGATCAAAAAGAAACTGAAATACAGGTCATTTGTGCAATTATTCAATCCGCATTTCTAACCTGTTACATACGTGGACTGTGGCCGCTGCCTGATTGAAGGGGCGAGTAAGCTGCAAACCAGGTACACCTGGCACTTCATGATGAGGCTGGCTGTCTGCGGTGGCACCACCACCGATGCTCTACCACACCTTCATGGGCTGCCTGTCTGTATGCACCTTTGAGTGGGGTGCAGGGGACCTCGCTCTGTTGCGGCAGATGACGAGGGAGCAGCTCAGGCAGGAAGGTGTGCTAGCCCTTACTGATCTTCTGGTGGACAGGTGAATAATTAGCCTGCACTGTCGCAGGAGGACATGCGTTGTGGAGGCCGCCATCAGCCTTATAGAGCGGCTGCTGCAGGAACTGGGGTAGAGACACATTTACCATTGGAAACCTCATAACACATTTAATTGATTGCTTCCACCATGCTGCAGGCAGGTGTCCCAGCCTCTCCTGATGAGTCTGGGTTATGTAAATTCATAATTGTGTATAAAGAAATAAAATCACTGTATCTGCATTTTGTCCCACAACTGTTGTGTCACTAAAAATGTGTCACTCATCAGTTTTCTCTTTTTTTCTTTCTCAGGCTGTGGATGACTCTGGCTTGCCGGGCTGCCGGGCATGGACGGAGTTGACAGCACGGCAGAGTATCTGGTGGAGCTGAGGAACCAGCCCTCTCTGGCCCTCACCAACCAGCAGGTCAGGAAATTGTATTGTCTTACTTCTTTCCCTCTGTGCCCTGTCATACATATTCACACGTTTTGCCTTTTCTCATGGGCTGCTGTGTTCTCTCTCTCTCTCTCTCTGTCCAGATGGGATCTCATCCTGAATGACTACAGGAGGATCAGGCTGTGCAATCTGGCCAATGGGGCTGTTATGCAGCAGACCACCCTGCAACTGGTGGACGTGAGCCACACCAACCTGGTACAGTGGCACATCAACAGGGTGTAGAGGCAGGGCAACTGTTGGTGATGCAAGGACTGGACCTGCGACTGACCCTCTCCTCCCTGCTAATGTGTGCCCACCATCTGCAACCACCCCCCCAACCAGGTCCAGTTCACCAGTACCCCCCGACTGGCAGCACCGTGAGCCAGGCACAGGTGAAGAGGAAGGTATCTTCTGCAGTCGCACCGACGGCTGTGAACTCCTGCCTGCAGCGAGAACTCTTCTCTGCTCCACACTAGGGCCCTCAGCTGTTCATGCTGTGTCCAGTGACCTCACAGGGGCCTGTGCTGGGTGCTGCACCACAGGCTTTGGGTGTCAGCCCTTCCTCTACCGCTCCTGCCCCAGTCCGAAAACGGACCTGAAGTGTTTTGCGCAACACGTGCAAGAAATGAAGGCAGTTCAGGACAGCGAAGACAGTATAAGGGCATTATATACTGTAGAAACTGTTCCCAAGGAGCAGTGGTTGGAGGATATAAAAAAATGCTTGAAAAATAAATTAATAAATGGTCCCGCCCCCCTCCCAGAGGCATGAACACTGGCTTAGTGCCCCTCAAGCCCTTCCCATCCCAGTTTCACACTTTATGTATATGTTTTCAGTTACGTATATTTTCTATATTATATAATGTCCATTCTCGTTCCGCGGCTGGATTGGATGACTGAGAATGGATTTGAAAGGCGAGGATTGGCCGAAGAGATCCGAGCGGTCCTGATCCAAGTAGCGCCAGCTGTCTGAAGTTCTCTGGTTTTGGGAGGTTGAACATTGCCACTCAACTGGATAAGGGTTACAGGCTGTCTTTGAGATGGTGCACTTCATCCATGCTACTTGCACTAATACAGAGTTATTTTCTATGCCATAACTTATTTTGCTTTTGTAAAGATTAGTCAATAAATATTGTTGGTTTTGAATACTTATCTGTTGCCCCCTTCTTTATGTTGTTACAGGACATATCATGTGTCCTGTTAAGCTATTTTACATCATACAACATTTGGGTAATGTGAATAATGCAGAAGTGGGACAATTTATTGTGGAACCATCTCACTTTTTATTCTGAAGTCTTCTGGATGCAACTTTCTTCCATAGCTTTCCACCTGTAACTTATGTGTAGTTAGAGGGGAAATCTTGTTGTGCGCTGCCATCTAGTGGACAAAAAGGCATGGCTGTATGAGTTAATCAGCTCAGAACAAATAAATACAATTGTCCTGCTTAATGTACCTACCGAATGGGTCGCCTTAATCATTATCAAAAAAATTGCCCCCCCTGAGAATTTTTTCAGGAGCCACCACTGGTCAAATATAAGTGTAGAAGAGCAACGGCAGAACAAGCATTAACCCGATGGGTGGGCTCTGGCACGCTATACCTTCATTAAGGCAGAGGTACTGTTTGCCTCCCCTACGTGCTTTTTCACTGCGGTTTTATGTCAGATCAGCAAGACTAAAAAGGTTCTACGCATGCGCTCAACCCAGTTTGTGAGGGATTGCACAATCTGAGATAAGGCACAGCTCGTCGCTGCCTCCTGTCTCGCTGTCTCCTGTTTGTTTGAACAGGACATGCGCATATTCTTACTGACACATCTTTCATAGTTTCTTTTGTGGATGGCTGTTCATCTGTCCTAAGTGAAAACATTTTTTTAAATGGTATGTTTTGTTTGAGTTTTTATTACTTATTGTGAGAAGGTGAAATTTTCTTCCCCTTCTCACCAAGGGGGTGCAACGGCGGTCTCTGGAACGTCCGCACAGGAGGCCATTTTGAGGACGGAATAGCTTCCGGGAGGGATCAGTGGTACGTTAGGTAACGTCAGTGATCTTCACAATCGTTTACACTCTTATCTTGCGGAAATTTTGACGGATTTACAAATGACTTGATTTACAATCGTCATAACCTTGGTAATAATTCTGGATGCTTGAACTGTGAAATGTGCAGCTTAATTGTGTATCACGGCTATTGTGTATCAGTCATTTTACATCAATTGGCGAGGCATAATTGTTCTTTCTTTTCAATATAACTTAAGTTGCACATAATAAAACTGAAGTTGCACATGATTTCCAATTGGGTTGGTTTGTTAAACATTTTACATTATGATTTCGACAGGAAATTGCTGACTTTATTGCCAATGAAGATGCCATCATTTTGTGCAGCCTGCTCTATCGAACGCTCCCTTGAAACGAGACCTGTCAACGAGACCTGTCATGTTATTTTCATATGAAAACCCATGTTTATAATTCTTCATAAGTATGTAGTGCAATAAGAAATATCTTACGTTTATAACAAACCAACCCGTTTGAAAATCGGTTGAAAATTGAGCAAGTTCTGGTTATTCAAAAAGTACCACTACCAACACAATGTTAAGGGGGAGTGAGCTATACCGTCCTCAAAATGGCCGAAATTGCTCGAATTGTGCGGACATTCGACTCCGTCGGCAAGAAACGCAGTCAGGATATCTAGCCTTTATATAGATATCTATGCTTCTCACTGTATAATGAGGAGTTTGGCCCTGGTGTGGGGTGGACTCCCCCACCACAATGGTTCAATCCGGGCTCCCCCACCATAGTGGCTGGACCCATGAGGCCAAATTGCTTCAATTGACTTCAGCTGGCCCCTATTTAAAGGGTGCCTCATGTTCATGGAAGAAATACTTTTCTGGAGATGGCCATGAGAGAACTTTGCAGAGAGCCTTTGAACAGAAAGCATTGAGAAGGCATTTGTGAGAAACCCATACCTGTTGTGAGGTGGAAGGGAAACTGTGTCTAGCTGTGTGGACACCTTGTGCCTTGTTTTGTTTGCTCTGCTGATCTGTGTTAAGTACTAATGGTGCTTAGTAAGATTTTAGACTATAGTTAACCTATGCGTAGTGAATTGTGCCTCATTTAAGTCTGTGTAGTGAATTGTACCTAGTATTGGTCTGCATAGTGAATTGTGCCTAGTTTAAGTCTACATAGTGAATTGTGTGTCTGCGTGGTTAATTGTGCAATAGTCTATTTCTGCTAAGTGAAATTTGCCTAGCTTGATTCTGCAAATGAACATTCTGCCTAGATCAATGAAGCACTGTGAGTGCGTTTTGTATGTGATTTATGTTTGTTTATTTTGTGTGCAATGGTTTGGGGTTGATGTAGAGAATTCCCCCAGTAAATAAAACAGAAATATATTTTTATATGAAAGCCACCATCTCCTGCAGTGCACCTTTCTGAATTATCTATACAGACAATGTGTTCTCTCACTGGTTTTATGAATACATCCAAGGTCTGGTCTTTGGCCAAGAGAGGGAGATTTTCCTCAGCTTAAGGGGAGCTGTAGCGGCCATAGAAGAGGATGCTCTGTGTGGGGTTGTGTCGGATGAAGAAGAGGAAGGGGTGGTCCGCCATGAACCTCTCTGGGGGCATCATGGCACACCGCATCATCATGACCGCGGCTGTAGCTGCGGCTGCCTCAGTGCCCTCCTCGTTCACTTCCACAAAGGACTTGTGCACGACCTTGGACAGAACCAGTTCGTCGCAGGGCGACATGCCAGAGAAGTCACACTTCTGATGGTCAAAGGCATCCACCATGCCCATGCTGACCAGGATGTCCTTGAGATCATAGGTCTCTTCCAGCTTGAACCTGGGAAGACCCACCTGGACCTCCACGGTGTCCATCATGTCAGGCCTGGTCCACTCCAGGAAGTTCTCATATGTGAGCATCTGCTCCAGCTAATAGAAGAGAGAGAGATAATTGCATTTATAACTCTTCATCTGATCTGTAATTAACCACATTGGACATTTTATACCAAGGATCACTACAGCAGCAGATTTAAGAATTGTATTGTTCACACAAAGAACATCACCTCACCTTACTTTTACCTTTTTGTAAGGCATGAGACATAAGTGTATCAGTGGGAGATATCTGACGAATATTTTGTGTTCAGCTTGTTCACTCAGCTCTATGTTACATAATATGTACTATTTCCATCTAACATTACTGTTCATATACTGTAACAGCTCATTTTACCTTCTCCAGTCCAGTGTTGTTGTCCTCCATCTCATTTGGGAGCATAATGAGCATGCTCATATCTTTGCCCACATAGGGGAGTTCCAGAATCTGGCACTCGACATCGGGGACGTAGGTAAAGGGGAACTTAGCCTTCTGATGCATCATTTGCACAGGCTTAGTTTCATTCTGCAACCAGAAATACAGATTTAATGCATATGCACACAAATGTACTCTTCGTCCTCCACTTGGTCCTCTGATATGTCCATTGAACCTCACAGGGGGTGAATGTTAGCAATGCAAGTGATCAAAATTCAACACGGCTATAAGAAATTCAATAGCTACATGAATTAGTATATCATTGCAAACAGGTTTATTGCTTTTACCTTATTGAGCTTAAATTTGACTTCACTGGTGCGAGCACTGTTAAACTGCTTCTCCCAGTTGCCTTTGAAGTAGATGGCGTTTACCAACACAAGTCTTGTTTTATCATCCACAACCCCTTCAGCCAATAGGTCCTTGATTTTCTCTACAAAATAAAATTGATCAATCAATCAGAGAATCGTGAAAAGCACAAAGAAATGTAATTTTGTGTATTTAGAGTGGGAGAAATAACAATAGATCTAGCTTACTGAATGAATAACATATATTTAAAACTGCTCTTAACTTGTTATTAACTGTTTTATAACATTTTATAACATTTATGCTGTTTGGGTTTCAGCACTGATTGATGATTACCTTGTGTCTTTTCCTCCACCCATTTGTTGATGTTCAGTCGTGCCGCCTCTGCATTTTCGAGGAAGTCAACAGCCTCCAACTCGGCAAGATAGTGTGTCTTGGTGTCAGCAAGGAATTTCTGAAATGTGTGTGTGGGGGGGAGAAACATTGAGGAATGCTGGCTTGATCAAATTCAAGGCAGACACATGAGGGACTAACATCACATTGATACTGGATATTTTCTGTTTCCTACATAAACCAGTAGTGTCCAATGTTCCGTGTAACAGTGAATGAAAGTCAGGTATTTTACTATGGCCTCTCTGCAAACAAACTGGTCTTATCTCAACAAACTGGTCTTACCTCAACAAACTTGTAGGTCTTCTCTCCATACAGGCGATTAGCCAGACTCATTGCATAAGGGGCTCCGTCTTTGTTGAGTTCAGCGAAGAGCTTGTTGAAGCCAACATGAAAATCACCATCTGCTTTGTGCAGGTTCAGGGACTACAGGGACAATGAAAAGAGTAAAGTATTATAATTGGCCACAAACGATTTCAAGTGGCTTGCAGTCTCCAAGCAAAGAGAGAGGAGAGAGAGAAACTGTCCTGTTTTAGTGGAAAACACAATAGATTTCCACTAGCACATTTATTAAACTTTTCCACTTTTGCTTTGTTTTTAGTTATAAAACATCAAAATATGTTCTACCAAGACAGCAGAAGCAGACAGCACACACTTGCAGCTGGAGGTTTCTGGAATGAACTGTTCAGTTCGAGAGCTCTTGCCAGCTGCAACTGCCCGCAATCATGCTGAATCACTGGAATTGCAACAGCAAGCATGCATTATAATGTTGAGTTGTTAAGGCCAGCTTTAGTGTGTATGAATACTATTGACTTTATCAGGTCCACTTTCCAAACAAAAAAGCTGAAATGTTTCCTGGATAATCAATTAGAGTTTCTAAACAAATGTAAACCTGTTCACAGAATGATTTAATTTCTGTCTGGAGGGGTAGGGAAACACTGTGTGATCTGTATGTGCCTGGTTATTTCATCTTTGCACTTAAAGAAAAGCTCTAGGAAATAAACAGGGAAAGATGCTTTAAGGAAATTTTTCCTCTCTCTTCTCTTACACAAAATTCACCACAAATGAAACAATGAGAGTGCCATGGATTTTTTAAATACAGTCTGTCACCCACGCTGTCCGTTCATCACATTCCTTTCGGGTTGTGTTAAAAAGAAATCACAAAAACGGCTGAAAGGACAAGGGCTTGTCAGAGAATGACATAGCAATGGAAAAAGTGAGAGAATAGGACAGGCCCATCAGAATGCAAGTTGGCACATGTGCTAGGCGAAAAAGCTAACAAAGGATAAAACAAATATCCACAGAGTTGTTGCCACTGTGCCAAGAGAACCTGAGAGCAATGCACACAATATTTGACCATCATTGCTAGATCAAGTGAAACTGGTGCTTTTAACATACAGGGAAATGAGAAGACGTATTGAGTTGGACAATCCAAGTCTATGATGGTGAGGAATCATCAGTTTGCAGCCATTATTCTTCATGTCCTCATTCTTGCTGCTGCATTTAGACGATAACTAATTCACAGTGTATATTGCAAGGAGATAAAATAGCTCACCTCAATAGTGGGGAAAACATTTTTTTTTGTATAAAATGATAGTAGCCAAAAAAGCATCCCTTCACCAATTTCCCAGCAAGAGAGACATTATAACCCACTCTGTTAATTCGCGAAACACCACCAAGACACAGATACTGCCCTCCACACCCACCATTTTACCTCACCCCACACCAAGGTACTTCAAGGGGAAAAAACACCCCTTTGAAACACCCTTTCAGACACCCTGGTTAGGCATCCATGATGACAGATTTGTCTTATAACCTTCATCACTGCTGCTGGAAGTTGGCACCTCTGGACTTGTTGGAGCATTGCAGGTCTACCTTTAGGTGCCTCATTCCTGTGCTGCACAGGCTTCGTAGTTTTATTAAAACACAGCACCTATACATCATTGAAAGAGGTGGCCTTTTATGGACAAATATGGTCATTTTGTTCAAAAGTCATACAAACTGTAAATATATCATGAAAATAATCAACTGGACAGCAGCGTCAACTTCAGACATGTATTCCTATCTTACGCATAGAATAACAGTACAGCAAAAGGAAACAATTTCTCAATTCTGCTCCTTGGCAACGTGTGATACAGATGTCAACACTTCCCCAATTGAGCAAGTGTTCCACATTGTTTGGCAATAGAAGAATGACATATCTGGTAGAGGTGAAAAAGGGTGCACACCCACGCTGCTTCATACCACAAACCCATGTAAACTTTTCATGGCTACCTGAGAGATACCAGTAGAAAGCTAAGCATTGGTTAGGAATGCATGTGACCACACCCTTAGTCAATTTCTCCTTCTTTGTGACTGCCCACACAGCAGCACCATTTTGTCATCACCTGTCATCATCTATAACAACTTTTCATTGTGAAAAAAGGCACATTTTCAAACCACCCCCACACTAATAGACATACCACAACCATCACAAATACATTTCAGGCTCTTGAATACAGGCTTTGACTGATGCAAACATTTGACATTATCAAGTTAAACTTCACATACAAACGGCCTCCATAGTATGTATATAAACATAGGTTGAAGGGTTGTCCTGACGACGAGACAAACAAGACCTATGCTTTATGGCATGGGTGTGCATATACAACTCTCGTATACGCCTATATCTCGTATACGCCTAGATTACACAGAGTACCCACTGCAATGTAGACACGGGTAACTAACTCTGCTAGACATCCATTGGGGCATGGGTTGTACTGTCACAGGGTGAGTCATAGACTGAAAGGTCATTCAGTCAGGATACCTTGGCCTTGGCCAGTAAAAGCATGTGAGTTTCTTGAGTTCTATATGACAGAAGTTGTCTAGGTTAGCTAACTAGCAACCAATGTAATATACCAACAGACCATCCCTTTCTAAGAAAAAAAAGGTGTGCTGGTGGAATGGAATTCATATGACTGATAGACAAATGGTTTGGAAAAAAAAGGCCTTTATTTGTTTATATATTGATGAAAATGCTAGTCTGAATTAATTCATATTTCAAAGCTTTAAAATCACTGACTACTTCAGTCAATCCAATTTTTTTTTGCATAATTAGAGCGTTACCGCGTTACCGCTCAGTACTAATGTATTATGATTCCATAGATATTCATAGTCTTATGATTGTTATCCATATGTGGTTTATGCCTTAATGTTTCTTTGCTTTAGAATTAAGGTTAAGCAGGTATCTGTGTTATGAAGCCATGTGTGCTTTATTAGACCATTTCTAACTGTGTGTCTCTGTGTTCTTAGTGATAAGGAGGACTGGACACCTGACGTTAGAGATGCTTTGAGCATTTTCTTGTGAATCTTGCTTCTCTCCTGCTGTGCTCAGCTGAATAAAGCCTGTATCCTGATTGAGCCCCATCTTCCTGACTGGGGTCTCTGTTTCTGTGGTACAACAATACTATCAATGTCCAGGGACATATTAATGTGTTCTGAGGCATTTAGACTACAAATTTGCACACACAGGGGGTCTCACCGCTCAGTGACTACACTCTTTACTCACTGATCACCTATATCACCTTACTGAGAGCACAAAAAGAAAACTAGCTGACAGCTATAGAACTGTATACCTGTGGACAGTTCACCATAAGGACAGACATGTAGAGCCAATAAACTGAAACAAAAGTTACACGTTTACACAGTAAAAAAAACTCTGCAAGGATATTTTGTGGGTCTCTACAATTTTGTGCGTTGTGAACTCACCTCATGCATTTGGACTTCTGTATTGCCCTTGGCTCCAAGACAGACCATGGCCAACGCAGAAGAGATACTGAGTGGTGAGTAGAACACATTGCCCGTCTTGTTTGTCTCCGTGATCTTCTTGAAAAGTTCAAGAGAGAAGTTTGAATTTGCAGCTGCCAGTGATTCCATGGTTGACTTAGAGTCTGGAATTCGAACAAAAGAGTCATGGATGTAATTAAAATGGCACATCATTCCAACTTTTAGATACTACTCGATAGGTAAGACGCCAGTCACGAGTCGTAGCAAATACTAGGCCTAATGATCTTGCAATCCCTGTTCAAACAAAATCGATGGTTGTATTAATAGGCTAAATTACAAAAGCATGTCAACGACATATTTTACATAATTGTCTTGTACAAAGACACACCACCACACCGAATACTCCCTCTTACTTCATTCGGAAAGGTTAATCTAGAGCAGGCCATTAACTAAAGAAACTATGTGGTCGACAGTGGTGACGACATTCTATTGTTTAAGCGACAATCAACCGATATATTGCGGACATGAAATAGAGAATTCTCAACTGGAAATGCCACAAACACTAAAGTTAAATAAAGTTGATACAGGACTTACCGATGTGTTGTACACGTTATTTTAGCTTTCAGGAGTCCTCTTACCACCGTACTGACACAGAAACTGAACTGTCATTTACACTTTACTCCCCATAAGTTTATTACTTGACACGCCCTGTTACACACCTCTCACTGACTCGACTACCTATCGCATTGCGTAGCCTGCGTTTCGTAATAGGCCTTCCACTATAGCTTTACTTTATTTTATTTTAACAAATAACCTCTAAATATGTGAAACTGCAACTTCGGGGGTAATAAACACACACGTACCGGCCTTGTAGCAGTAAGGCAAACACAAACCCTGTCAGTGGAACCTGTCAATGGAAGTTTCCGGGGTGGACACGTGATGATGACACAGTAACTCGGGAAAAGACACATTTACACAGATAAAGCTGCAATGTCCAGCAAAACAAAAACTCTGGATTAAACGACATGGCACAACTACCCAGAATCTTCAAATAAAGACATAAAGTGTAATGTTTTTAGTCATAGTTTGGTTAACTGTTAACCACATAGCCGAATGCGATGAGCATTTGTATTCGATACAAGCAGATATACAATGTACATTTGTATTTAGGCTACTCTGTTTTATAAAGAACATCTTTGTAGGCATTGCATTGTTTAAATGAATGCAAAACATGAGTTCTGATGGGGCTTCAACGTGAAATCAAATAGCATTAACCATTTTTTGTGAAACCATTAGTTTTTTTTTTTTTCAATTGTTACATTTGCTTGAAAAACAAGGAACTTCAACACAGCACCTTTTTACCTTGCTTCTTTGCAGGACGTTGTAAAGAAAAGGTTACACAGTAAGCCTACCGGGGAAGGGTTGGGCTTTTACTTTAGGTTAGGTATGAAAGCCTTATGTTTTATTTTTTTATGACTGAATATGTTCTCATTTTATTATCGAATTTTAATTTCATGAACCGATACTAACAAGTTACAACTTATAAATCTTAATGTGCAGCCTATTTAGGGGGGAACACTATTCCTGCAAAATGCGCTATCTACATCCCTCTAACTGAGTAGGAGGGGCTTCTTTGGGAGATGATTCCCTCCCATTTGACACAGAAACTTGTCAATCTTGTAGCACCGCCTTCAACGACGATGTTGACACTTCCTGGATTTAACTTGAACAATTCCAGCGTTTAAGTGCTTGCCATGGGACTCTGGGCAGGATAAACACTTTAACGTGTTTCATACAACATATGATTTCTTATGCATAGTCATGTTCAACGTCGATGTGCCGGTTCTGTCAGTAAAATGATAGCAGACTGATTTATCTCGCTGAATGGGAATGGAGATCCTGCAAAGCTAGCTAGCTAGCTAGCGAGGGAGCAAAGCTTAGTTGACAATGTTACAATTTTAAAGTTATTGTGAAAGTAATTGATCTGTCGCTACTTTACTAGGGTATTTCTTATGTGGTTCGCTGGGAATAAGGGAAGTCTGTATTTTCAGTAAGGGTAGCAGTACCATGGGTTTGTTGGTGCATAAAGCTCTCAATCAACTGATGAGAACACACGTGTTGTTGAGTTTTGCACTTGTGATGCGACTGCTGTTGGTCGGCTTTGGTATTTATCAGGACAGAACTATGACGGTCAAATACACAGACATCGACTACCATGTATTTACAGATGCGTCAAGATACCTTACTCAGGTAGGCATACTGTTCAGAGTTATCCATTGTCAGTTTAACATTGCACGAATGAGATGGATTAGAAGTCTTTTACATACAACTGGTATATCTGATTGGCCAAGAATATGGGTTCTCCCTCGCTATCATTCTCACACACACACGCACACACACACACCTGCATTACTGCAAAGAAAGTCAGAAAAAGCACATATGTGTGTGTGGTGGGTAAACACACGTTTTAGACCTCCACTATTCATATGATCAGAAATATGTATAGCGTCAATATACAGTATGTGATCCATTAATCCTTCTCACAGGCTATGGCAAGAAGTGATCAATGTATTTTGCATTAAAAAGCAAGCGGTCATCTTGTGTCTGTGAAGCAAGCATTCCCTCTTACAACTGATGTCTGTTACTGTTTTTCTTGCGTCAATGCATTCTTTACTTCTTAAGGCGCTCACATGCTTGTCCGATCGTGCTCTCCGATCTCACGAGGCACGCCCTTAAACGCCCACCTTGAAGTGGGACCACACCTTTGAGCACCTCGGAGAGCCATCCGAGGGTGTCGGATGGCCTCTGGAGCACCGATTGAATTTTCTCACTATCCGATCCGAGCTGTCCGACACCCCTGGCTAAAATGACGTGTCCTGTTTCGTTCCCTATATGACAGCACCTCCGTTTTTAAAAAATCGCTGAGAGATCGCTGGGAACCTGGGGCTGGAGGTCCAGGAGTGCATTAGGAGTTGGAGGAAGATCAGGGACAAGTTTGTAAAAATGAAAAAAAAACTATGAAGGGCACCAGCGGCGATGCAGGAGGAAAACCGTCATCTCCCTTCTTCATTGCTCCATCGTGGCTCTCGCCGCATATAAAGCATAGGGAGACGTCGTCTAATTACAGCAATAATAAAAACATTTCTTGGTTTTCGAACAGCCTCTTTGTGTTTGAGTTAGCATGCAGTGTAAATGATTAAATTGTAAAGAACCTGAATTGTAGACGTAAAAAAGCAGAACTGTTTGTGTGGTATAATAGGCTAATAGAAAATATTCGACAATAACCGCGAGCTTGGTCATTGTCGTTAGTAATTAATTTCACAACAACAGCCTCTGATCATTAACTAAAAATACACGGGATAAAAACAAACGATTTCTTATTTTATAGTTTGTTGTTGATGATGTAATGGCCTTGTAACATCATAATAAAGCGTTGGTAATCTCCACAGCCCCTCGTAGAATCATGCAGGTAGAGGTGAGTCGTACAATCATCAGATTAGAAAGGGCGTGTCTCTCGTGAAGTCGTACGAGGTGAATTGGATAACCATGCAAATGCCTTTAAGGCAAATGCCTTTAAGGCATTCTACGAGGGGCTGTGGAGATTACCAACGCTTTATTATGATGTTACAAGGCCATTACATCATCAACAACAAACTATAAAATAAGAAATCGTTTGTTTTTATCCCGTGTATTTTTAGTTAATGATCAGAGGCTGTTGTTGTGAAATTAATTACTAACG
This sequence comes from Sprattus sprattus, assembly GCF_963457725.1. Taxonomy (NCBI): domain Eukaryota; kingdom Metazoa; phylum Chordata; class Actinopteri; order Clupeiformes; family Clupeidae; genus Sprattus; species Sprattus sprattus. The sequence continues at coordinate 19,195,871 of NC_137915.1, read as the reverse complement.
ACAATGACCAAGCTCGCGGTTATTGTCGAATATTTTCTATTAGCCTATTATACCACACAAACAGTTCTGCTTTTTTACGTCTACAATTCAGGTTCTTTACAATTTAATCATTTACACTGCATGCTAACTCAAACACAAAGAGGCTGTTCGAAAACCAAGAAATGTTTTTATTATTGCTGTAATTAGACGACGTCTCCCTATGCTTTATATGCGGCGAGAGCCACGATGGAGCAATGAAGAAGGGAGATGACGGTTTTCCTCCTGCATCGCCGCTGGTGCCCTTCATAGTTTTTTTTTCATTTTTACAAACTTGTCCCTGATCTTCCTCCAACTCCTAATGCACTCCTGGACCTCCAGCCCCAGGTTCCCAGCGATCTCTCAGCGATTTTTTAAAAACGGAGGTGCTGTCATATAGGGAACGAAACAGGACACGTCATTTTAGCCAGGGGTGTCGGACAGCTCGGATCGGATAGTGAGAAAATTCAATCGGTGCTCCAGAGGCCATCCGACACCCTCGGATGGCTCTCCGAGGTGCTCAAAGGTGTGGTCCCACTTCAAGGAGGGCGTTTAAGGGCGTGCCTCGTGAGATCGGAGAGCACGATCGGACAAGCATGTGAGCGCCTTTATGTTCCTTCGAAATACAGCAGCATACGAGCTACAACTCCAACTCGACTATAACATTAAAGTTGCTGTCCTCGATGCTAGTTAAAGGTTGTTGCTATTTGAGCTTCACTTCATCTTTCCCTTCCATTCGCCTGAAACAATGTTGTTGATTGATTTGATTGGTGTATGGCTTGGAGCCATGACTGTGCACAAACTTAAGAGTGTTTTGTAATGGACAAACAGCTAGAGGAACGTGAGAAGAATATAACTGAATTCAATGAAAAGTATTATGGATTACAATTTAAGGACTATACAGTTGCAATCAAAATTATTCAAACCCCATTGCCTATTAGGTTTATTGCCAAAATATACAATTTCTCGAATGTTGGCAATAATCAAACTTACACAAGACTTGTTTAAGTAGTTTAATGAAACTTATATTAAAAGGGTTTTATCTAAATTCATTTTGCAGTGTCAAAATTATCTAACCCCTTCATGACAAGCATCTTTAGTACTAGAGCACCCTTTTGCTGTATGACCTGCTGCAAACGCGATGCATAGCCAGACACCAGCCTCTGACAGTGTTCCTGAGGAATCTTAGCCCATTCCTCATGGGCAATGGTCTCCAGTTCAGTAATATTCTTTGGTGTGTGTTATGCAACTGCCTTCTTCCAATCCCAACAGAGATTTTCGATGGGGTTGAAGTCAGGCGACTGTGATGGCCACTCTAGAATCTTCCATTTCTTCTTCTGAAATTCAAGCCTTGGTGGACTTTAAGGTATGATTGGGATCATTGTCCTGTTGGAAGGTCCAATGACGCCCAAGCTTCAGCTTCATCACAGATGGCATGATGTTTTTTTCCTAAGATTTCCTGATACTTGACTGAATCCATCGTGCCCTCCACACGCTGCAGGTTTCCAGTGCCAGAGGCAGAAAAGCAGCCCCAGAGCATCACTGAGCCACTGCCACGTTTCACTGTAGGCAGGGTGTTCTTTTCAGCATATGCTTCATTCTTCTTCCTCCAGACATACCGCTGATCCATAGGCCCGAAAAGTCCCCATTTTGTCTCATCGCTCCACAGAACAGAAGTCTGAAACTTTGGTGGCTTATTTATATTGTTTTCAGCATATTGGAGCCGACTTTTCTTGTGCTTTTGGGTCAGTAGTGGTGTGCGTCATGGAGTCCGGGCATGGAACCCTTCAGTTTTTAGTATGCGCCTTACTGTTCAAACTGAAACCTTAGTGCCTGCTGCCACCAAGTCTTGCTGCAGGTGTTTTGCAGTCACTTGAGGGTTTTTTACCACTTTCCTCCTCAGGAATCTGGCAGCCGCTGAGAGCTTCCTCTTTCTGTCACGTCCAGGTAGTGTGACCACTGTTCCTTCAACTTTGACCTTGCGTACAGGACAATGATCCTAAGCATACCTTAAAGTCCATCAAGGCTTGGTTTCAGAAGAAGAAATGGAAGATTCAAGAGCGGCCATCACAGTCGCCTGACTTCAACCCCATCGAAAATCTCTGGTGGGATTTGAAGAAGGCAGTTGCAAAACGCGCACACCAACGAATATTACTGAACTGAAGGCCATTGCCCTTGAGGAATGGGCTAAGATTCCTCAGGAACACTGTCAGAAGCTGGTGTCTGGCTATGCATCAAGTTTGCAGCAGGTCATAACAGCAAAAGGGTGCTCTACTTAGTACTGAAGATGCTTGTCATAAAGGGGTTGAATAATTTTGAGACAGCAATAAATTCATTAAAGTCATTAAAAGAAGCATTTTGTGTTGAATTTGGATAAAAACCCTTGTCAAATTAGTTTCATTAAACTACTTAAACAATTCTTGAATTGTGTGTTTATTGCAAACAGCTGAGAAACTGTATATTTTGCCAAAAAAACTAATGTTCAATGGGGGTTGAATAATTTTAATTGCAACTGTACCTCTTAAGTGCATACAATTAAAAGCCCTTGCAGAAGGGAGACAACCGAGTTCAATTGCAAACTGATTAGTAATTAAAAGGGTTTCAAGCATTTCTGTCTGTGCCTAATAAGTGTTGGTCTGAGGAGTAGGTATTCTGAGCCTATTCTGAACCAGTATTTGATGAGTTACAATTGTGTCTTTTGTCTCACCTCGCTGTCTGTAGGGCGAGTCTCCATACAACAGGTCCACCTACCGCTACACTCCCCTCCTAGCCTGGATGCTGACCCCAAACATCTACCTGACATTTGTGTTCGGTAAGCTCCTGTTCGTGGCGTGCGACGTGCTAACAGGCTTTCTCATCCAGCGCCTGCTTCTGCTGCGCGGCCTGTCGGTGGAGTCGTCATGCCTCTACAGCGCCCTCTGGCTGCTGAACCCACTCCCCGCAGGCGTCTCTTCGCGCGGGAACGCGGAGTCCCTATTGGCGGCCTTGGTGCTGGGAACTCTGCTGTGTTTGGAGAAGAGATGGCTGTTTACCGGTGCCCTGCTCTATGGCTTGTCCGTGCACATGAAGATCTACCCAGTGACGTATGCGCTGCCCATCGCCCTCTCTCTGCAGACCAGGGAGCAGGGAGCGGGAACACCCGGTGGGAAGAGGAGCTGGACACTCTGGGGATTTGTCCGCAGAGTCCTGAACAGAGATCTCCTGATATTCGCCCTCATTTCTGGAGGTCTTTTCTGCGGACTAACCCTAGTATTCTACCATATGTGAGTTTTGTGGTGTAGTTTATTTTGGCTGTCTCATAAATAATAATATCCTATTTTTATATACTCTAAATATATAATGCACCCTTCTCACTTGGTCTATTGTAGAATTAAACCTTAACACACTCGTCTATACTTACTGTTTTTTTTAGTTAGATGTTTAACTCATTTTGGATGCAGTGTACTTGTATAACTGACGTCTTCAAACCCATCCAGTGTAGACACCTGAGCCTAATGAGAACCTTTTCTCAACCTGACATGTGACCTCTGGTGGGCAGATACGGTTGGGACTTCCTCCACGAGACATACCTGTACCACCTGACGCGGCGGGACATCCGCCACAACTTCTCGCCGTACTGCTACATGCTGTACCTGACGGCAGAGAGAGAGTGGAGCTTGGTACTGGGCCTGGCCTCCTTCCTCCCTCAGGTGTCCCTCCTGCTGCTCTCCTCGCTGGCCTTCCATACTGACCTGAGCCTCTGCTGCTTCCTCAACACCGCCATCTTCGTCACCTTCAACAAAGTCTGCACCTCACAGGTTCGCCACAGTCATTGTCACTGTCACTTTGTCAACCATTTTGAAGTGGGGATCTGATGCATTACAGTAAATGCATCATAGCTGTAACCATTTGTGTGTTCTGAGGTAGTATATACTTATATGTAATTGATCAAAAATAACAATGTATCTTTTATACAAGGCTAGTAAATGTTAATCAAGTTATAGGGTTAAGATTAGGGTATGTAAAATGCTATTTGCGTATCTGAGTTTTGCTGTGTTTGTTGGTTTTCAAAGTCAATTAACTGGACTGTCGATGATTTTCCCACAGTACTTCCTGTGGTACCTCTGTCTATTGCCTCTGGTTATTCCCCACCTCACTCTGTCTCTCAAGAAAGGAGTTGGGCTGCTGGCTCTTTGGTTTGCTGGACAGGTAGCTATAGGCACTTTCGCAGTAGATCAAAGTTGAACGTAAAATGTCTTTAATTTTTCTTTTTAATTGTATAACGTAACTGGCTTATGCATCAGAAATTCCACTATGTATTGTGTGTGTGGGGATAAAATGTCCCCTTTCCCTGTGGGCTTTCTCTTCTGTTGCTCTACTATGGTCTAACACTTTCTTTGCTTTGTTTCAGGCCCTATGGCTGGCGCCAGCGTATTACCTGGAGTTTGAAGGACAGGACACTTTTGTCCTCATCTGGCTTGCTGGCCTGCTCTTTCTCATCATCAACACTTACATAATGGTCACGATCATCTCCCACTACAGGCGAATTACCATCAAGAACAGGCCTAAAACTGACTGAATGGTCACTTCAAAAAAAGACATTCGCCATGGTGTTTATTTACTCTGGTGGGCCTGTGTTTTCCTGGAGCTACATGGGTCTAAAAATTGAGTGGTTTACACATTTGGCTTCAAACTAGGTCATGCCCTCGATGACCCTCAAGGTGCAGTATGAGGAATGACCAGTAGGTGGCACACAGTCCACAAGAGTGAGACATAATCTCAAAACACCATGTGGTGCACTTAAGGATATCCAGGATGTAAACAACAACATCAACAACAATAATAATAGCATCAAGGCGGGGGGGGGGGGGGGGGGGGGGGACTTGCAGCAATGGCCATGGAGGATCTTCTTTTTTTCAGTTCAATAATAACCAAGTTTTGGTCCCTGAACTTTGGGCCCTGTGTAAACTGGCCCAGTCACTTGTTGGGGATGTTTTGATAGTGATTGGAAGAAGGACTTGGACAGAAGGATGTGAAGTGCCCTGAAGGAGAAAGAAAGGGGAAACCACACCGAGATGGAGAAAAATCTCATTTTGAATTCCTCACTCTATTACCAAACCCCTTCATTATGTCAATCAGATGTAGGCCCCTTGACAGTTCAAACTCGTTGACTCGCTACCGCCTCTGAAAGTGCTGTTCCACAAGTGGCCACTAAGTGGCAGTGTCTACCCAGTGAGGCTTTGGAGCTGAGCTGTGCATCCTCGCACGCCCTCCGGGGTAATCGTGGCATTACAGCATGAACGCAACTGAAAACAAACAGTAATGGAGACTGCTTCTTTGCTTTGCGGATGGAGATTACGACCAGATAAATCCCCTCTAATTTTGGCAGCCAGTTTGAGTGGTCCAGAGGAATCATCTCCTCTTGAGTCAACTTATGTAACCCTTTGACCCAAAATGCTGTTTGCTTATGGGCATCTTACTGTAAAATATTTTACCCTGTAGGAAATTAAATAACACAGGAACTGGGCTATTTGTTTGTCTGTTATCTTGTGTATGTTTGAGTGTATGTGTGTTGGGGAAGTGCCCTTGCACTTTATTTCCTGCCAATTCATGTATGCGTCTATGTATACTTTTTTATTTATTTGTTTTCAGTATTTGAGTCATACAAGTGACTCACTCTTCTGCATTCTGTGGCTTCTCCAATTCTTGTCCAGCTCTTAGTGTGTTCTGTATGCCTATGCAGTTCTGAGTGCAGGAGGCATATGTTGCATTAAGGCCCTCCTTTCACCTTTTCACAGCTGCTTGCTGTAGATTAACTCTTCTGGTCTATTTTCCCCCCTGGATCTCTGAGGAATTTCAGAGGCTCATGAAGCTTGTTTGCTTGATCCTGAGGAGGATCTCTAACAAAACCCCTCTTCTAACTTGGTTATGTGGCACTGCAAACCAACACGAGAAGAGGTGGCTGTGTTTGCGTATCTTGACCCCCCCCCCCCCCCCCCCCGTCGCCCTGCCACCTGAGGACCCTCCTTATCTCCCGGGGTCACTTCAAGATGATTGACATCACCATGGACTCTCTGTTTGACCCGAGGCTTCGCACCTTGTGGCAGGCTAGGCTGCATAATTGGAGGGCGTGGTCAATCAGAAAGTATGGTATCAGAATAATGACAAGCCGTGTGAGTGGTCACGCAAGCCCCTGCTAAACAGCTTATGGTCCTGGTGGATAACCTTCCACCTTCACCTCTAGCACCAAACTCAACCCCGGCCATCGTATGGTCCCTCTCCCCCACCTCCTCCTGGGGCAGTTGTCATAGCGCATAAAGCATTCTCTCTGCCGATGTTTGCGCCATTGAAAGGCAGCCTGCCTGTTCCCAACTGTGCAGTCGACTCGACGCAGATAGTGTGCAGCCCCGGCTTGCATGAGCACTGGCAGAGATGAAACATTTCAAATGAAATCTCTCTCTTTGGGGCTGATGTTCTTTAAACCTGTGTGAACCTTAGAGAACAATAGAGTCATGAACTTTGACCTCTAGAGGTCTGGAGCTAGATACAGCACAAAAGCATCATAGCTGGCTTAATTGAAATTGTTCTATTCTTACTTAAATTTTTTTATGAACTGGATATGCGAAGGTGGCATATTTTTCCCAGACTGTTCTGTAGTGTACATGTAGGGAGGGTGGATACCTGCAATTTCAGGTGAAAATGGCAAAACAGGCTGCTGAGATGCTAATCTTCCCCACAAGTCACAGCAGAGTTTGTAAAATTAGAGCAAGCCCAGAGAAAATTTAGTCCGTTTTGTCACTTTAGAGGATTTTTTGTTTTAGTTTTATTTAAACTGTGATAGTGGACGGTAACTAACTAGAAGTCCCCCCCAAAAAAGTATAAACCAACCATCTGGAACTATTCGATTTCCACCAGGAAGCGCACGAGACAAGCTTATGTCCCTAATCCTGCATGCCATACCAGTGTTGAAGGTTTATCGCTGTCAAAAAACAGTGGGTTTCCCCTTCTACATCCTCCCCTTTGGCTGCTGTGAATCACACAGGCGATTAAGAGAAGTGCCTGTGTGTGTGTGGTGTGTGAGGGTATGGCCGTCCGCTGTTCTAAGGGAAGTGTTGGGGTGTGTGAGAGAGGGTATGGGCGTTCGCTGTTCCAGCGGATTAGTTTAGGAAGGGCACAGGACTTGCTGTGAAGGGCTGGAGGCACCGGCGGCGTGGATAACGGGCCCCCTGCTGAACACAGAGGGGCAGTTGAGCAAGGCCGATGTGGAGCTAGTCCCACCAGCAGAGGCTGAGGCCATGGTCAGTGCCGTGGAGATACTCAGCTGGATTTGGCCTGCGGTAGCAGAGCTGTGGGACTTCACAGGTGATGTGCCATTTAGGGACATCATGTTCTCTCATTGGCTCAATCCAAAGCCCATTGTCAGAAAACAAGGCTGCATTTTAAAACCCAAAAGTTCTGAGCTTGTAGATTCTTTAAAGAAAAGCTACTTAAATTGCCACATGGAAGGATTAAAAAAAAAAAAAAAATCAATCCTAGTTTGAATTGATTTATATTTCTCTAATCAGGGGAGAGGAGCGTTCCTCATGTTGACGCTTATATCCTGGTGTCATCCACATGTGCCAGGGAAGCTTTAAATGGCAAAACTCTGTCCTATACATGGTACAAGTTCACACACAGGAGAAGGATTACTGTTTAGATTGTTTAGAGTTTATTTTGTCTCAATAACATCACAAGGGGGGAGCCCTTGCTGTCATTTTTTGAGTGTTTTTTTTTGCTGGATGTTCATTAACATTTATATACATTACTAGGGAATGCCATTTGTATACCCCCAAAACACAGTCTCAGACTTTCTGAAGAGAAGCTTTTTGAAATAATCAGAGCATGGTGTGTTTAGCGGTTTCTCTCAGCTCTCAGAATTGAACCAAGTCTCTCTGAAACGGTGAGAATTGCGACGGCTTTGTTTTTTCATGTGAAAAGTTCCCAGCCCTCCCTTGTGAGGCTTCCCCACGCCAAGGGATCAAATTCTGCCTGGTGTGAGAATAGTTCTGGCTCCGAACCTCACTGCCCTTACATTTTCCAACCAACGATATCCACTCTGGGCTCCAAAACGCAAAAGCTGTCCGCGCAAAAGTCCATTACATGCCTTGGAAATTGTAACGCCGCCTTGACGTGCAAGCCGAACATGCACCCTCTCTCTATCTGGTTGCGCTTCTGACAAAGTTGTGCCATGTCCAGCAGCGACATCAAGAGAAACAAAAGCCTGGCCCTGGTAGACATGGAAGGGATCGCCATCCGTTTTATCCTGTTGGCAGGCATTCCACTCTTGGCCTGCTCTCCTCTATCAATCTTCTTAAGCCTATGGGTAGGTTGAGAAATGTACTACTCTCTCTCCTGCCTCTCCCACTATATGTTCTGTATATCGTTTTGATGGTTATTGAAAAGGAAAGAGTTGATCAATGTTGATTAATATTACAGCTCTTATTAGTGGACCATATAAGGTATCACTGGGGGGTGAAACAGCTGAAGTGCATCCACTGTTGTAGGCCTGACTTTGATACATTTTGTGTGTCTTTTGATGTATTTTGTAAGGCAACACCTCTGAGGATATAACTGTTCTTGTGTTGGTGGTACTGGTGACTGAACTGAGTGCAAACAGTGCTTCAGCCACTTACTCATCCTTTTAAGATGATTAGCTAGGGATCTCTTAAGGTTGATCCAGAAGATGTGTGGATTCTTCTGCCTGCCCTAGTTGTGGCTTCGTTCAGGATACGCCTCTCGTATTCCTAGAATATTTGTGCAACACCGGGCTAATGGCACACAGCCAAGAACATGATCTCATCTCAGGAAATTGTGGTGGTGGACATGCTCCTTCGAGCATAAGGAACCGCTACAACAACTTTGTTGTACTCAGTCATTGAGAAATCATTCTTCATTCCGAGTCACAGTCCAGTTTTTAGAAGGCTAAATGTATCTGTGCAGTTTTTTAAACCTTTGGGGATAGCTAGAGTAAGCATATGAGTGCGCTTGACCGCCATGTCTGTCCTCTATCCCCACTAACTCATTTTTCTGCAGGGCCAGAGGCAGTGCCTACTTAAGAAAGGGTTCCAGTGGCAACACCTGCTTACATGCTGAAACAGGACAGTGGTCTTAAACTTGAGCCAATGAAGTCCGGCTGTATTTGTGTAGTGGAATGGAAGATGTCTGATTTTCCAAGTCTAAACTGGCTGGAATTGAAGATGTATGATTTGTTTCTCATCAAAGGGCACTGGCAGAATAACAGTAAAGACTGTTTGTAATGTTAAACCCACACACTATACATTTAACCCATGATTTATTTTGAAGTGGTTATGGCCAGGCATACACAAGACACAAGACCTTCGATGTACAGGTAAATATACCCTATATAAACTATAGTTTAGGTTTCTCTGCTTGTGTAGATGGCTGGTTGTTATAGTTGCTTCATGTTTTACCTTGGTTAGTGTATTCCTAACTCCTCTGCAAAAGGTTGTACCTTTCGAAAACCTCTCGGACTACATCAGAGACAAGTTTATAAGCATTTGGGTCATCTCCATTGTGTTTATTTGGCTTAAAGTTGCTCAGAACAAATGTGACCATATGAATGGAGGTGTCAGTGCAGTAATTTCCCTGATCTGCTGACTCCAGTGCTGCCCAAGTCACGCAGTGACGCTTGAGTGTCAGAAGAGGATAGGACTGTGTGGGTTATTTAAGCCGAGTATCTCAGAAAGGTTAATTGAAGTTCAGGACCTCATCCAGATGCATCCAGAAATAGATGGATTTGAAATCCAATCAATCCTTGACCAGATGATGGATGTATCCCTTCCGTTAAACCAATTATGTGGAGAAAAGGCCCCCTGCTGCAGGGCAGGTTTCTGCGGCCAACAAGAGAACGAGACGCTAATGGAGGAAATTTGGAACGATAGCATAAATGCTGAAATTGGGCTCTTAGCATAAATTCACATAAAGGACTGTTGTCTATGCAAATATTCTATTTGGCATTTTTTTTACATTCTTATAGTCACAGTCACATATTCTCTCTCCGTAGTGCCGTACTCACTGATGAATGGAGATGAGAGCTGATCTTACATTTCTGGTTTGGAAACTCCACTTCCTAACATCATTCATTCATTTCTCCATTTTCACTGTTTTCACTCACTGCCGAATGAGCAGTATTAAGCTGTCACAGCTGAGGTTACTAAACCATCCACTGTGGTTTGACTATGAGACAGTTACAAGCATGGTGCCTGATTGCTTTTAAAACTCAGTGGCAGGCTGTTATGGCCCGGTTGATTTCACTGTGTTTATTTTTTCAGTATCGTCACAAAAGGCATAAAACAAGCACACCATATTCGCAGAAAAACAATGTCTTTTTTATTGCAACATGGTTTGGAAAAGCTTCACAAGAAAAGAAACAAGAAAATGCTGCATCATATAGGTGCTGCTTTGCAGCTACAATGTTAGCCAAAGAACTTGTGTGAGTCTTTTGTTTTTGTTGTTGTTGTTGTTGTTGTTAATGTGTCAGAGTAACAGCATAGATAAAAGTCTTCTTTAATCCTTGGTGATTCTGTTTAAATATACAAACCCCTAAGACAATAAATACTCGGTATGGGACCTTGAATGGATTTTATAAAACCTTTACAAACATCAAATGAAAATTGTAACGTGGTGTCGTAATGTTTGTGCATGTCAATTTGACATTATGTCTAGGTAGCTGTTCTACAGATTATCCAATCGCAATAGTGCAAGTTTTAAAAAGAAGACGATAGTAAAAAAAACACAGTAGTCTTACTGAAGGATGTTTCTCATCAAAGAACAAATTGCAAATGTGTTTAACATTTGGATTGGATGAGTTTGATTTTATGTCTACAAAATGATCAAAATGGGGCATTTGATTAACAAAGAATTAGTGCAGCCTTGTCAAAACATGATATAAAATACAAAACCTTCTAAACTCTCTCTCTCTCTCTCTCTCTTTCTCTCTTTCTCTCTGTCTGTATCTCATCCACTCTCATTCTCATTCACAAACATACACTCACATAAATATGCACACAGTACCATTCGTTAAATCAATCCTTCAGTTTAGATGTGTTTCTTCAAAAGAGACCTGATTAAAAATAAGCATGCATTAACTGTTACACTGATAAATTATTTCAACAAAACAAAAACATCATAAATCGTGAAAGAAAAAAAATGATTTGATTTTGTGAAGTCAAACTTTGTACATTGTTGTGGTATAAACCATAACTTTCTTAGTCAGTCCCTAAAGTTCACAGATGAATAGTCAACTGTCTAACTTTAGTGTAGGACATCCCACTCTGTACAATGCCATACACAGGTCAGACTTTGACAACAAACACTGTCTGTTGTACACAACACAAACAGAAATGGTGTTAGTCAGGAAAAGGGTTTATGATCACTCTATAGTAAAAGTGCATATTCAAAAAAGCATCCTTTCAACAAAATAAAAACAACAAAAAAGCCAAACAAACAAACATAAAGATCCTTACTCTTGTGACAAAATAAATGTTGATAAAGTACTTGAAACCTGAGCTGAATCAGTTTGTAAAGATTGTGCGCTAGTGACAGTGCATTTGAGAGGTGGTTTGCTTTAGCATCTATTGCATGTAAATGTACGGGTTGGCTTTGTGTGGCACGGCTCCCATCATGCAGTTTGGCATGACGCCCCTCTGTAGGGCCCCCGGTGGCGGCTCGTGTCCGCTGCCTCCGCCTCCTCCCCCTCCTCCATCATGCCATGGCGGGGAGTCCATGGGCTCGCGTTTGATGGGGTGCAGCAGCCCATGCCCTTTGACCTCGTAGCCCAGCTTGTAGTCCTGAGGCCCGTAGCCCTTGTGGTCCAGCATGCCGCCGGCGCCATAGCCATGGCTATGGCCGTCCATGCAGTTGGCCGTCTGGCTGCCACAGAGCGGGTCGGTCTGGGCGAGCCCCTGAGGTGGGCTGAACTGGGTTGCCGCCAGGGGTTCTTTGTTCAGGACACATTTCAGTGGGCGACCCACCATGCCACCACCGGACCCGGTGCCGCTGTTACCACACTGGTTCTGGTAGTGTCCGTTGAAGGGAGTGGGTGACATTATGGCTTTGCTCCTCTGGCAGGGGGAGTACTGTTCGTAGTACTCCCCCTCTGCCTTCATCTGCATTGCCACCCCACCCCTCTCGTAGTCCCCACCACCGTTGCCGTAGCGACGGTCGAACGGCTGCCGGCTACCCCAGGGCCGGCCGTAGGCGTCGCAGCCGTTTTCCGAGTCCGAGTCCTGTTCCACCTTGATGGGCATCTGCGGCAGCAGCCGACCGTCATAGCACATGCCACCATGGCTCTCGTAGCCACCGTTCTCGCTCTTGATACCGTCAACTGTACAGTAACCTTCAATCCCATCACCACCACCACTGCCTCCTCCCCCACACTGCAAGCCCCCGTACAGCTTGGGCATGTAGACGTCCGCCCTGGCGCTGTGATAGCTGGGCGACATCCGGTAGGGCTTGCCGTAGTGCCCTACCTTCCCCAGACGCGCTGCGGTTGTGGGGGACATGTTGAGGTTGCCCCTGTAATTGCCACCCGATCCGGCCCTCAGTGCCCAGTTGCCGTCTGGCACGTGACCCCTCAAGCCGGCACCTGAGGACTTGCAGAAGTTGAGCGGCTCATCCTGGCTGATGTAGTTACCATCGCTCTTGTACTTGAGGCCACCGGCTTCTTTGGAGAGCGGCGTCCAGGGAGTGTGGTGACGCAGCACCGGGGTCGAGCAGTTCAACAAAAGGGCCTCTCCGCCTTCCCCCAGACCGCCCGCCACGGAGTTCCGCCTGTACTGGTCTTCACTGCAGAGACGGAGAGAGAGACAGAGGTAACGTTAAAACGGTAAAGGGTAACATCAAGACATAGAGGGATTGAGAGAAGGAGGGAGAGATGGAGAAAGAGACAGAGGGATGTAGAGAGAAGGATGGGACAGCAAGGAAGGGAACCAGAGAAAGACGGAGAGATGTAGAAAAGAGAGAAGGGAGAAGAGAGAAAGGGTTAGAGGAAGAGATGGAAGGAGGGAGAGCATGCAGATGGGGTGATGGAGAAAGAAAGCGTAAGAAAGATGGAGACCAAGAGAGGCAAACAAAGACAGAGATGGAAGTAGTGACGGTGAGGTATTGAGGAAAGAACAGATGAAAAGAGAAAGGAAAAAGATGGAGAGGGAGAGAAAAAGGGAAGGGCGAACAAATTCAGTCTGAAAACATCTGCAATCTGACATTAATAACAAAGTTGTGTCATCTTAGCCGCACCGATAGTTCACCAAAGATTGAAATTATACTAATAAATCAGTCTTGAGACATTGCAAGACATACCAGTGTCTCACAATGATTTGTGTCATAAAATCAGTATTCAGATATTAAAATGCAGTTCATCCAGTTCATACTTGGATCATAAGCTGATCTCAAGCCTGCTGTTGCACACAGGAAAGGGTGGGATGGTCAATTTTACTGTAGTGTTGGCCGGTCTTGCCTTAACTTGAGACAGAAAACCAAATTAGGACCAGTTTGGGCTTCAAAAACATGACATATGTTCAAAACTATTATTTCTCTTGGTTTGTTTGAGTGTAAAAACATGTTTTGAAACCTTTTTGTTGTGCAAAGCCTGATATTTCTGTGGACATCTATCAAGTTAAAGCAACCACTTTCTGCAGGTGATGAAGGAAGATGGATTCATTGTCATTGTCATTCATCACGGTTAGCAGTAGTTCAATCACCAGCACAAACCAAACTTCAAGGAGCAGTAAGGGTACAGCAGCAGCCCCCCCCCCCCACCTCCCCCCGAGGAAACGGATATTGCAATGACATGTCAAGAAACCCCCTTCAGGGCCACCTTCATAATTAGGCTGCTTCACGGCAACACTGTAAAACACAACTAACTGTCAGTAAGCCAGCTACTGGAAACGAAAGTGCAGGCAACAGGGGGATGAGAAATAATAGAAAAAGAAAAGAAAATAGTGATTAGTGAGACTCTCTTAGCCTACGTCAACTGAAGTAGGATTAACAATGGTTTAACTTGTCCCTGCAGATATGGGTTGTCCATTCTAACAACAGCTAGCTATCCAGTAGGTCTAACTTCATAGTAGTGCGCAATGTAAATAGCGGTTTCGTAAGGTGTTTGCGTTAACATTCTGGCTGCTACTATTATTCCCTGCGCTGTTAGTATCTTATACTGTTTTACATGAACCCCCAGAGTCCCAAAAATGCCCCTGTGCAAATATACTATATATATATATTCATCTCTTGCATGCATTCTGTTGTGCTGTGTTTCTATGGGCCATGTGGCCGAAGCAGCCCTCTGACTGACTAATCCATCCGCATCTAATCCTGGGTGATCTAATCCTGCCGCGCAGATGAAAAGAAGTTTGCCCTGACTGTGAGGATGAGCCCAACCTCTGATTTATGGGCAAAGAGGACCTAGCAGGACTCTCTTTCTGACCTTTTCCTCACCCAGAGCTGAGTCACTGGGCCGTCTGTAGCTTTAGCCTTAGTGGTGGGTGGAGGTGGGACAGCATCACAGTGTGGGAGCAGATAGCAGCCATAACCTGTGCAGCTAAGACAGTAGTGATGGATAACTGAGGAATATTCTAGAAACATGTTGTTTTGTTTAGTCTAGTCTCTAACAGTGGAACAGTTGAGGTTTTTCATTTGCTTAGTCACTCAGGATCCATTTGTGTCACTCTATCTTTCAGTGTTTCTCTCCTTGAGTCTCTTGTTCTTCTCTTTTTTCAATTATCATTTTTGTTCTATTTTGCACCCATTCTCTCTGCCCATTTTGATTTTTTTCTCTTTCTCGCTGTCTCCATCCTTAATTGTGGTCTTTGGTTTGTGTGTGTGCCACTGAGACATGACGTACGTCTTCATACCCTCTGTGCTGCTTTCACCCGGAACACCTGTTGTTACTTGAGAGACGAATTGATGCTTTTCGCAGATGATCCCTCCTCGATGCCAAGTTTTTGCACTAGGAGTGGATTCGATTTTATTTTTTCATGTCCTATACACACATCTGTTGGCAATCTTTGCCTCCCTCAGAACATGGGATAGCTATCCAATGCCCAATACTTTTCTAATCATGTTATATACGTGCTGACTCGGGGCCAGTAACCAAAATCTCAGTTGCGCTGTAAAACATTACCATAGCAAGAGGTCGGACGATAATAAAAACCTTTAAAAATAACTTGGACCCGAAATCAAAGCTGGAAATGGAAAGTATGTGGTTTAGGAGCTTAGCCCTGTGTGCACAACAATGGGAGATAGCAGTCATTAAACCAGCACTACTTCCCTTCTTTATGTGCTGGAGTTTGTGAAGTCAAGTTGGGTTGAATTAACTGCCTATGGGTCATGACTCATGCGCATTAATAAAGACCTTGGGGTGATTGATTAACCCTAAGCTATTGCTGGATGGAATCTGGTTGATTGGAATTTATTTCAGTTACAACTTTTCAGACATTGTTTTCTAACCCCAGAGCTACATGAACAGTTGAGTCTCCGTCAAGGTTATTCACCCACATCTTGGGCACTTAGACAACTTCACTGAAATTTTGATTTGCAGCAGACATGGCTGAACCGCTCTTATCTTGGCTTTTTATGAGAGCTGGCTTGAATTTTTGAGTGAGTGATTGGTGTGACAGTGTCACAGAGTTCGGTATATCAAAAGCCATTTCACACAGACTTGTTTTGAACAGCGTCAATTTGCACAGAATGGGGTTCTCAGGCGTCTAAGCTGAACTGTCTTTCTGTTTACACTTGAACACTTTTATATCGAATGTACTAAAAGTGAAGTACAAATAGAGAAGGCTGGAGTTGACATTGAACCAACCTGATAGCATGGCCATTCAGTCTTCAGTCAGACTGCATGTAAATGAATAAGAGGAAGTAGTACATGCATTAAAAAGGGCTGCTGCTGCTGTAATGGGTCATTCCCATCCATTTTTTTAACAGATGGATTATAGTGTCAAGGCGGTTACACACACCAGGAGCAACAAAACTAAATCAAAACACGATTATCTAAAGTTTCACTCGAAAATAATCAAAAAAGAACTTGGATCAAATAAATGAATGAATTTGCAGGGTGGATGACGGATCAGTTCAAATCAGCTCAATGATCAGAGCAGAACTTACACACAGATAAATCGCAATGTGTGTGTAAGGGCCTTCAGATTCACAATAATGTAATATGAGATACACGTATGCAGCCCCTATTTTTATAAAGTAGATTTTAGAGTTTGTAAGGATCAAGTGTTTTCAATATTGTCCCAAGCACTTCAACACCTTCCTCATATATTGCACATTAAATCCTACCATATTTGTTTGGGATAATATACTCTACTGAAAGGAATCATCATCATCATCATCATCATCATCATCATGTTTATGTACCTGTGCTCCAGAGGGGTAATAACCCCACTGCTGCCCCCCTTGTGTTTGCCTCTCATCATCATTGTCTTCATCTTCATCTCCGTGATGGACGGCAGCAGGAGGGGCACGGCCACACAGAAGAGTGCCAGCTGAGGGGGTAAGGGGGCGCCAGAAGGCGTCTTCTTCTTCTGGCCGTTCAGGAACTTCAGCCTGCCCTGAAACTGCATGGTCTGAGAAACAAAGAGAGGACAGTCATTAGCATTAAGACTCTGGAGCACTGACACAATCATGGATTACACAGCAGAAATGTCAAGTAAGGAAGTTCCTTATAGAGATTGATGGCACTGCCATTTTGGTTAGCTTGAGTGTCGATCATAGAAAGGCTAACTACCGTGGGAAACAGCATTATCCTGATATTGGACTATATATTTAAAGTCTTTGTGGAGCTCTAGGGCCTTTGGTGATGCGTGATTAGTTACTCTGAGAAGCTACCGGTGATCCAAGAGAAAGGAGCTGGTCTGACTGATCACTGACCATTAGCAGGAACTACAGAGCAGACTGCTGAAGCTTGGTCTTCATGTAGCAGTGAGGATAGAATAGAACGGACCAAACAAGTCATCTAATCTCTCATCAAACTCTCTCTATTCTCACTACTTACACTATTGACTTAAAATCCCAGTATAGAGCTTTCATATAGTTTCATATAGTTCATCACTACTTCCATTCCTGTTTCTGTCTCTCCTTTCAAGTCCTTCCAAACACTAATGAATTATTTTCTGCATTGCGGTCTCCTATCCTTTTTTCTTTTCTCTTTTTTTAAATGTCAGTATTTGTGTTTCTGGTGTAGATCTCAGATTTGATCAGCCATATTGCGAATCAGAGAAGAAACACTACTCACTCACAACAATAACATGGAAATCAATTGGTTCCGCCTAATTTGACATCAACAACCATGTCGTCCTCCAGCAGTCCCGATTCATACTTGTGGATTAGCCTGTTCTGATTCATGTTTTCCAGGACGCAGGCCAAGACCCTTTCCCAATTGCCAACCAAATGATAGTACGACATTTCTTGGGGCGAGCCAATCCAGCCCATTGGACTGAGAGCCCGTGGTGACCTCTCTGGAGTCCGCTCTCCTCTCGTGGTTTTCCACCACTCCTCACCACTGCCTTTTCCCCTGAGCGGGTCCAAACCACTCTGGTTTGTGCTCTTGGAGGTGAACGCACACTGAAAATACGGACCTGCTCTGCTACGGCAAAAGAGTTCTTGTTGGGGGAAACTCATTATGGTGCACTGAAAAACACTTTGGTTCTCACGCTTCCTTAATCACAGTGCGTGTGCGTTGTGTGTGTGTGGTGTGTGTGTGTTTGTTGTGTGTGGTGTGTGTGTGTGTGTGGGGGGGGGGGGGGGGGGTAAACACACACCGGGTTTGCCTTGCCTTTTTTGGACGGCAACTCTCCATATGCCAGCCTTGTGGAGGATGGCTCTGTTAGACTGCCCCTGTGCACTCATTTTGAGGTGAGGTGAAAAGGGCTCTGTTTTTAAAATGGTGACCCCCTAAACCCACACAGACACCGAGAACAACACTTCCTCTGACTATCCCAGACAGAGGAGGACGGAGAGAGACTCCGGGGAGGGCTGGGACAGGGGACGGATTGTCACAGGGTCATGCCTGAAACACCCATGGTCCAGTGTTGCTCAGACTGGGGGACACGGAGGGGCTGACAATGCCGAGGTCAGAAGTTCACTTACAGAGGCTAATACTGTTCTCTCTTCAAGAGAAATTTTGTGTTTTCTCCAATCCACAGTACTTTAACTGACTGTGTAAAACCACACCAGCTTCATCTGCAGGTAATCTGCACCCACATGCATTGTAACTGTGAAAAATATATACTGATTATCAATGTTACCATAATCACAATAATATCATTGCTTTCCAATGTCACTGTCTTCAACTGTAATTGATATGATTCATATGAGCCTCAAGAAAGGTCTATTTGACTTGTCATCTGTTTATACATAATAATTCATAATGCCGATGCAAATCATGTGAACTACAGTTAAAATCATGACCATATGAGATTTTAACTCTTTTCTCATGTATTTACATGCTCTGTTTCACCTGCACAACTAATTTCTCAGTCTGGTAGGTAACCTATAACCTTTCTTGAACTTTGACCTCTAACTTAGCTCAGGTCAAGAGGTGACTCACCAGGAAGCCAGAAGTGCTGTCTAGCAGGCATCTCACTCTGGAGATGAAGCAGCGGTTGAGGAAGGGACAAAGTTCTGCAGGAATGGCGCCAGACTCTTGAGAATGAAAAAGCCTGTTCACCACAAAGTCTTCACCTGTTAAGAGGACACAAAGAGTCAGTTACTGAATAACACACAAGGTCTATACATGTCACTTACAGGACAATATTAGTTACAACTCAGCTACTCATTATATTCAAATGCATGCGATTTGTTAATTCTTCAACTACAAAATCACAATACCTCATTACAAATTATCCTCACTGCATAAGGCGTAAACGTTGCATCTTAAGATCCTTCAGGATCTGCTAATCTTGAATCAATTCCCCAAAATCTACAAACTCAGCATCTTCCATAAGCTAAATTGGTGGGGTAGAATGAGCCCTAGCTACTGATGGTAGGGTAGGGTAGTGTGAGCGCAAGCTGGGCCGGGTGAGGTGACAAGTTGGGGCTGGTGGAATAATGTGAGCTGCTGTGGGATTGGTGGGGTAGAGTGAGCTGATTCGGTGCTGCCGGGATAATGTGAGCTGCTTTGGCTGGTGCTGGGGCTGGTGCTGGTGTTGGTGGTGTGTTGATGGTAATTATCCACACACCAGTTCCTGCAGCTGAGTGTGTGTCCTGAGGGGATCCCTGCTGCGTGGGGTTCATGGCCCAGTGAAGCTGCCGTCTGAACTCCTGTCTGTCGTCCACATGGATGTAGTCAAAGACATTCTGGTGCATGACGTCCGTCTGAGGGAGAGAGAGAGGGGGGAGGGGGACAGAAAGGGAGAGAAAGAGATGGGGGGGTTGAGATAAATAAAAAGAGAAATAGGGAGAGATGGAGAGAGAAAGCAGAGGGAGAGGTGGTGGGGAGAACAAGAGTGAGATTCATTAGTGCACTGACCCATAACCCCTCACACACACACACACACACACACACACACACACACACACACACACACACACACACACACACACTTCGATGCACATGACCTCCTCTGGGATTAACGTCACCGAGCCTGCATTATGTTTGCAATCAGTGGTGCCCCCTGCACTTAACCTCTGAGATGCTTGAGTGAACATCCCTGCCACCTCGCTCAGCGGGCAACGCAATCACAGGGATGAGAACTTCACAGAGAGCACAGACCCACCCACCCCGCCAGCCAGCCAAGACCCAAACTGCCTCTCACTCCTCCTTCTGATTGGACAGGGCCACCACTCTTCTTATTTCATGTAAACACAGATGCTGTTTGCAATGTTTTGCACTGAAACTCTGAAGTTAGCATGTTGTCAAGAAGGAATGGAATAAATAGCCAAGTGTGTGTGTGTGTGTGTGTATTTCCTGCCCCAGTGAACCGTGGAGACACACATTCCAGCTAATGTCATCACACGCTAAACTTAGTATCCGATGTTCCCTCAAAAACTCATTAAATTCTTCTGGAACTTGATTTAAAGCATAACATTTGGAAGAGACAGATGTTTTTCACGACAGATGTATAAAAATACATTTTTTCTGCTGGAATTTGTATTGAACAGTTTGGTGCAACACAAGCACATCTCCATACATTCGGTATGGAAGTCTGATAAATTAGTAGCCTAATCCTGTGGCATAGGTTAGTTTTGAAGGGAAATCACTGCCTAGCAGTTTCATGTCCACGTGGTTCTGTTTTATCTCATAGTCTCTTCATGAAGGTTTGACACTTTAGTGCTGGACTCAAACTCTTTATTTTTTATTTTTTTTATTTTCATCAGGCAGTTGTTAAAGTGCCTCTTTCAGGCCCTGCAGGCCCTGAGGTCATGGGGGCCAGTCTTGTTTGTCAAACATCGCGTGACACCGGCTGCCGAGGAACAGTACAGCCCTGCCCTGCCCTGCCGGAGAAGAAGACGAGGAAGAAAAAAGAAAGAAAGAAAGAATCGGGGAAAAAAAAGAAAGAATGAGAGAAAAAACCCATCCCACATTTGTAATTCATCTCCCTTTCCAGCAATAGCTTTGCTTTCTGTCAGGAATGACAGATTCCCTCTAAAATATTCAACCTTCCCCCATAATTTCCACACTGCCGGCACGCAAGGGTTTGAACATTTGCCTTGCAAAACAATTCCGCCAAAGCAAGCGCACGCAGCGCCACCACAGTAGTTCCCTGCTGTCGGCCAGATCGGGTGACTATTATGTGAGAATCACTTGTAAAAAAAAAAAAACACAACAAAACAGGGGGGGCCATAAGTAAATGTTTTCTCCTTTTTTCTTTCCCTCTACAAACGATAATTACCATGTCAGAAAGGAGATCAAAGGAATAGTGCTTGCCCCTGTTTCTCGTGCAGCGCTTACTTGTGGTAGCACTGAAGAAAATGACTCTCTTTCTCTCTCTCTCTCTCTCTCTCTCTCTCTCTCTCTCTCTCTTGCTGGCTATTGTCATCTTGTATCTCGCATATTACTTTCTTGACTCGACTGTGTTGTTTTTATTTACGCTGGTGTTGTATCGGGTGTCTGATAAACCTCTTATTAAGAAGTGGGTGTTGACGTGCGACGAGGGATGCAGACAGCAGCTTCAGATTGGGAGTCGATGTGAAATGTAACACTTCTGCATGAACGCTGTCCTTGGCACGGGCAGAAAAATATGCGAACATAAATTACCCTTCCCTCCACCAGTATCTACACGGACGGAGGGAAATAGCAGCTGGTCTCCAGCTCCCGTCTCCGGCCCAGTCCGGCTTGGTTCCGCTGACGTAATGCCCATTGCCTGTCTACGGTCTGAACGCGAACAAGAACATTAGAACCTCTCCTGCCTCCCCTTCCCCACCTCTCTCTTCCCTGAAATGATGAATGAGGAACATGAATACATACGGAGGTTTGAAAAAAGAGATGGATGAAGGAAGGAAGGAAAAAAAGGGGGGTAGCTACCGTCCGTTTAAAGCAAGTGTAACCAGTAAGAGGAGGGCCACTGGGGGGAAAGACTCCATGTCAGGCAAGGTGCGCTGAAGGAGCGGTAGTGACAAGCAGCGGGTGAGGGGGGGGGGGGGGGGGGGTTGAAGGACTGACAGAGAAAGGAAGGAGTAAGGGATGGGGAGAGGAGAGATGAGAGAGGGAGAAGGGGGGAGAGTAGGGTTTGGCACGCATTTAAGCGGTCCTTTCAGACCACTTAAAGTTTTCATTTCATTTTAATGGCTGTATTATTGCAGCCTCTTCTCCTTATGGCAAGCAGCAGAGAGGGGGAGAAGGAGAGAGAGAGATAGGGAGAGAGATGGAGGGAGAGGAAGAGAGGGAGAGGGAAATGGAGAGAGAGAGAAAGCAGCAAGGCGGAATGATTGCCGTGGGCTCAAACGGCTGCCTTGTCTAGTGCGAGTGCAGGCTGTACTGATGTAAGGCACTTTATTCATGGGTCGGAGGGGGAAGAGATTTAAACGGCGCGGGACAGGCAAACCCGGCTGATAGCATCAATAATTAAGGGCCGTGCAGCGGAAGCCCCCTGCTCGGGGCGTCCTGTTTGACCTGGCTGAGACATTACCTCCTGATCTGACCTGAGAACAGTGCACCCCACATTCCGCGCCGCCATGACCCTGAGCTGGACTCCTGGAAAATGAGCACGCTCTGGAGTTTTGTCCCTTCAAGAGAAGTGAGCTGGTGGGCCCCGGAGAACAGACAAGGACATTTTGATGGTGATGTGCAAATTGGAGAAAGAGAGAAAGAGAAGGAGGGTGAGAAAAAAGATAAAAGAAGATGGAGAGAAAGCTGGCTCCAAAGACAATCCTTTTTCAGGGGAGTTTTCTTCACATTACGGGCCCCAAAGATAGACAGCAGAGGTGAAAATATAACAAAA